>NW_027042689.1:1800000-2287208 GCF_036327395.1 Knufia obscura
TTACTGCTAGACGGTGCAGGTCAGTCATACAGCAAGATCGCTGAGGGTCCAAACGTGCCTCATTTGATATAGCGGTTTCTGCAACACCGCTATCCTAGGACTTCTCCAAATCTAGTCTCAGTACGCTGCAAACGTCACCGAGGCTTCTCCGTCTCTGTGTGCTAGCATGACAATCATTTGGTCCTCATCAACCCATACTCACAATATTGATCACCAGTCATATCACCCTTGATACGCGTCAGGGCCCCTCAGGGACGCCTCCAGAACAGGCACAACCCGCAACTGTCTGGTAGACACTCACAACGAGAGCAGGTATTCGTAGCCCATACTATCCTGCTGTTAGCATTTTCAGCATTCGCCGCATACTCAGACAGTCTTCGCCAGAATTGGCAATGATGGACTGATACTGAGAGAACATGGGCTAGATAGGACTCTGAGTACGTAGGGTGCCTTTCATAAGGTTGACTGAGCACGAATATTGCTTCATGCACCGAGCCGTGCGAGCTTCAACTCCCTTCTCAGCTCTTGTGACTATCGCGCTTAGCCACTTTGAGTAAAAGGGCTCCGCATCCGAGACGCGCTAGGCCCCTGCAACGCGTTAAGGATTTCAGAATCTTGAAATACTGAATATCCTTCTATTCGCCATTTCCTCCGCCCCATGTATATAGCACAGGCTCCTTGCACCATTAAATAATGGCTGTCACGAGTCATCGGCTTTTGAGACCTTAGTAAGATTGTCGCAAGTTGCCGGACACACCCATGATGGAGCTTCTTACTCGCGCTTGGTAAGGTGAAATTTGCTACTTCGAACGACCACAGCACTACGTCCTTTGATTCGTTCACGCTGTCCAACTATGTCAGAGCAATGTCCGCGAGTGTACCCTCCGCAAGCCCCAGCTGAAAACTTGTTCATATCGCTTTGGTCTTTTCGCCGTCAGCGACACTATAGCATCATCAGTCTCAGGCAAGACGTTAAACCTGGGGATCATTGTGGATGATTCTGCGAGCGCTACCAGTATCCAAATATCCTGCTCATCGAGTGACCAACGAGATGCAGAGAAACATCCTCTGGCAGAGACACTTCCCGCCATGCTTATCTGCCCTGAGGGTGCCATTGTGGTTCTACACCGAACACATCACATGCTACCGACAGCTTCGCGATATGCTCCATCCACATTGTTGCATCTTAACCTCTGTTGTCTATGCTAAGTCAATTGAAGGTCATCCTCCCCCAGCCTCGAGTTCCTAACCGAGAAGTGGGTATTGCCATTTGTAAGTCTCCATTCCGACTTGAACCTACTGTCCTTCCCAGTGTCTGTACTTACAACACTTTCCGGGCCGCTATACCACTACAGCACCTTCCACATCAACCCAGAATCGAAGAGGCTTTACCCGGGTGTCAAACCCGTCATTGTATGGAGTATATCAGGAGACGGTCGGTACTGAAGCTGACTTTCTCACTGCATAGAACGCCACAACAACAACATTCAGCGATATGCTGAGCATTAGGAAACTGCTGGTCCTAGCGACGTCGCTGGGCTCGGTAGCTACTTCCCCAGTCGACCATAAAAATCAAGCAGGAGGCTCTCTCGATACCTGGCTAGCTGCCGAAAGCCCGATTGCTCTGCAAGGCGTCCTCAACAACATAGGTGCTGGAGGTGCGAAAGTTACAGGAGCTAGAGCTGGTATTGTGGTTGCCAGCCCAAGCAAGAATGAGCCTCCATGTCGGTACATCAAGTAGTACAGTCTTCTTGACACTGACTTATCGCTACAGACTTCTACACCTGGACTCGAGATGCTGCCCTGGTCACTAAAATGCTGGTCGATGAGTTTCTTGCTGGAGATACGGCTCTTGAGATCCACATCAAGGATTATATTGGAGCCCAAGCTGTTATACAGGGCATCAGCAACCCGTCCGGTAGCCTTACCGATGGTCAAGGCCTAGGTGAGCCGAAGTTCAATGTTGATGAGACTGCATTCACGGAGAATTGGGGCCGTCCGCAGCGTGATGGACCACCCCTTCGAGCTACTGCGATGATCACTTACGCTAAGTATCTGGTGTCAAATGGACAAACTCCAACTGTGCTCGGTCTGATCTGGCCAATCATCCAGAATGACCTATCCTATACAGCACAGTATTGGAACCAGACAGGTTTCGATTTATGGGAGGAAGTGAGCGGCAGCTCATTCTTCACTATCGCAGCATCACACCGAGCTCTCATTGAAGGGAGTGCTCTCGCTGCCACGATTGGCCAGTCATGTTCACACTGCGATTCGCAGGCGCCACAAGTCCTCTGCTTCTTACAAACATTTTGGACAGGTCAATACATAGATTCGAACATCAACACCAATGATGGACGAACCGGCAAGGACGCCAACTCGATCTTGACGTCTCTTCACAACTTCGACCCGGCCGCAACTTGCGACGACACAACCTTTCAGCCTTGTTCATCTCGCGCTCTTGCAAACCACAAACAAGTCACAGATTCTTTTCGCTCAATCTACAGAATCAACAACGGCGTCCCACAAGGCAAGGCCGTCGCACTAGGCCGATACAGCGAAGACGTCTATTACAACGGCAACCCATGGTACCTAGCCACAACCGCCGCAGCCGAGCAGTTATACGACGCAATCTACCAATGGCACCAGATCGGCAGCATAACAGTGGACACCGCGAACCAAGCCTTCTTCCAAGATCTTGTGCCTAACACAGAATCGGGCACATATCCATCAGGCTCTACCACGTACATATCCCTAACCAACGCCATCAAGACATACGCAGACGGCTTCATGTCCATCGTGCAACAGTACACGCCGTCCAACGGCGCCCTAGCAGAGCAATTCTCCAAAGATGACGGCACCCCCCTCAGCGCCGCAGATCTAACCTGGAGCTATGCCGCCTTCCTAACAGCAAACGCACGACGCAATGAACAAGTTCCTGCCTCGTGGCTCACATCTGGTGCGAACGAGCTCCCATCTGAGTGCCATGCATCTTCGGCAACGGGCACTTACCGCTTCGTCACAGCGACGTCGTTTCCGACAGGTACCATGACAACGCCTACCGGGATAACCACCACGTCTAGCACATCTTGTCCTACGCCCACCGCAGTCGTAGTCACATTCAACGAGCTCGCAACGACAACCTTTGGCGAGAACGTGTACATCACGGGCTCAACTCCGCCGCTCGGAAACTGGGATATCAACGTTGGCAGTCGCATTGCGCTATCGGCTGATAAGTATACTAGTGAGAACAACCTGTGGTATGTGACACTCGATCTGCCCGTTACAACGAGCTTCGAGTACAAGTTCTATCGTGTTGGAAGTGATGGGCAAGTAATGTGGGAGAGTGATCCGAATCGAGAATACACAGTGCCGGCGAGATGTGAGACGAGTGCGGAGGTGAATGGGACGTGGAGGTAACTATCTGGTCGGACTGGTCCTGGGCTTTTAAGTACACAGGGAGAATTCTGCCATAGTGAGCTGGCCGTTATGGTTCGTATTGGTGCACAGCAAAGCGATTTATCTTATTCTTGTTCTTTATCTACATGTTATATAGATTTGAACTTAGATCATTTATCGGGCCTAATTAAATTTTAGGATTAAACCCTTCATCTAAACTGGATTACTTCCGGATGAAACACTATACGTGAGAACCTATATTGAGACTTTAAAAATTGGATTTTACGCGTCAAATTGTAAACCCTACAAGCAGTAAGATTTTAGATGTAAAGAAAATAGATTAACAAGAAGATAAAACGATTTTGGTTACTCGATCTAGCTACCAGAGCCGGAGAAGGTAGGTTAGGCGACGGGTAAGGACCAGCTGTGATTACCTCCATCTGTGACATGGGCTCTTCCCTTCCTTTCGGCCAGGTCAATTTCTTCTTCCATTCTTCCTGATCTTCTCGCTCGTAGGTTCAGACGTGATTCCAATCATTCGAACTTTTACACAGACCGATAATGCGGCCCACTGATAAGCATAGGAGGCTGCAATTGCCTCGCCTATCTACCTGCATAGTAGCCGCTCGCAGAATGTTGCCTGTCGCTTGGCCAAACAAGAAGGCGCAGTCAATGTGTGGGTCGCCGTTGTACTCACACTATGTCCTGCCTTTATAGACTAGACATGATAGGCACATGCAATAACCATCTGATTGTGAGAGCACTGTTCAACAAGTCGAGGTAGACTGCACAGCACCAAACAACAAGACACCACAACTGAACCACAGGATATCAAGTTCTGCACAGGTCCACACACTCACTTGTCGACAATTCCACCAATGTTGATGCGACAAGCTCCACAGCCATTGTCAGATGAAGTAATACACTGCGCACGGACTACCTTTTGGATACTGATGCATACTTGCAGTGGACCAAGCACATATTTGTGGCAACAAGCCGTACAGAGCTACGTCGACAAGCTTCCATTGGCTCAACAACAGCTCTTCAAGGCTCCGGCAACAGTTCAAGAGTGTATTGTGATTCTTGAAAGGGGCTGCAACCGAAAGAGGGCCTTTTCACGGATACTCGAGCATTTCAGACCGGTCGTTGACCCACTTAAACGCTTTGAAGGCGCCATTGACGTTCTCGTGCAGACCAGCACAGGCATAGCATCGCCAATATGGGGTCCACTCAGAGCTGCAGTCACAGTAAGTCGTTGCTGAGCGCGATTTATTTAGCTGTGGTCTGACATAAGGAGGTCGCCAGTGAGCATTTCAAGACGCTTGAACGACTTGCGTTCACTCTCGAGAAGATAGCATGTGCCATTCGCCATTTCGAAGATCTGGAGCAGCTCTTCCACTCATACGGAGATGTCAAAGGCGCCATGCTGTCGCTCTATTGTGACTTGCTCGACTTCTGTTCCCGAATCGTACGCTTTCATGGCAGATCTTTTCGTTCTGCGTTCATTGTGTTTGACAAGGAGTTCTCAGGTATTGCTGATGCCATAGATCTGCACAGTCGCGAAGTAGAGCGTGCTGCTGCAATCGCAGGATACAAGGAGGCCAAAGAGGCGCGAGATCAGATGTTTGCGATCCAAAGAGGCAAGTACGATTGCCTTCCTAGCTCGTCCGAATCTACTAACGCCATAGCTGATAGCACAAGACATACTCCAGCTTCAGCTTTGGCTCAACCCTGCTCTCATCCGCGATAGGCTTAAAGAACTTCAGCAGGAGATTATGCCTGGCTCATGCGATTGGATAACGGAGAACTCAGCCTTCCGAGCTTGGCTCAACAGCATAGACAGTCACGTCCTGCACGTGACAGGAAGGCCTGGGAGCGGAAAGAGCACATTAACAGCATTTCTGGTGGAACACTTGTCAAACAGCGCCAAGTCAGTGCTCTACTTTTTCTGTGACAAGAAAGACACAGAAAGGAGCGGATGCATGTCCATGGTGCGCTCCCTGGTCTCTCAAGTGCTAGCAACTGACCCCAGTTTTGCTGACTGCCTCGGTCCGCTCCGCCGCAAAGACGGAGCTACGATGTTGGATTCTCGAGAGATTGCAACGGAAGCTTTTCAGCTGGCTATATCGTTCTTGCAGGATCAAAGACGCCCAGGGTACATCATCGTTGATGCTGTCGATGAGATAGGGGGTGGCTACCTTCTCGGAGAGTTGCAAATGACTGTTCATTCTTCAAACATGAAGATACTATTCACTGGTCGCGACGATGGAAACTACTATCACGATTTGGGTTATTTATACACAAGGCTGAAGGTGCAACCTCCACTGCAACTCATAATGGATACCTCTTCTGCCAACAAACATATCAGATCTTATACGGAAGCTCGAGCAACAGAGATTGTCGGGGTGTGCCCCACGGAACTTCAAGAAGCTATCACCGCAACAGTGGTCGAAAAGGCTGACGGTCTCTGGCTTTATGCCAAACTCATCCTTGACGAGGCCCAACGCGCTCCTAGTGAAGCACGACTGCGAGCACGACTCAATGATCTGCCGAAAGGATTAACAGACCTTTATACTTCCATTCTGAAGGATCGCGCCACCCACTTGTCCGACGATGAAAAAGCTTTCTGTGAAGAACTCTTCCTGTGGCTGGACGTGAGTGATTATATGCCAGGATTTTTCGCAGAGGAAAACGATCGGCTGTCAGTGCAAATAATCCGGAGCATCTTCCTCTGTGTCAATGGCGGTACGGAAGTCTTCGATGCAGGCAAGCTTGTCAAGTCGTTGGGAGCACCCCTTATTCGCATACATGAGCTCGGAGCTTCTCAGCAGGTCGAATTTGTGCACTCATCAGGCTATCGCTACTTGCAAGACAGCCACCGGCGCCTGCCAGGCGAGCTGCCGAGTGTACTCCTGCCTCAGAGATTAAAGCACTTGCGACGAGCGGCTACTTCAGTACGCTATTTCGGTCAAGGCGAGCATGCAACTGATCTGCTCAATGCTCTGAAGACTGATCCTGACGGACACACCGCGATTCTTATGGAATATTTTCACTTCGCGTATGGTATATGGAACGCTTCGCATTTTCGCGGGTACTTGAGCGATCCGATGGAAGGCGGCGAGCTTCACGAGCTCGAAGGCCTTTGTAAGAGTCTCACTGATTTCATTCAGAGTGGGCATGCATTGCTGTGGTTTGAGATCTCAACTATTGTCAACTATACCGGCAATTATGTTCAACTTCTTGACAATGTCATCTTAGCTCTAAACAGTCGGCGACCTGCAGAGTGCGACAGCGAGCGGCAATCACAACTCGGGCAGCTCCCACTCTACCGAGACTTCAACCATGTATTTCGAGACTTCTTCCTAGATTGGGCTTATGTCCTCTACGAGACAACACCTTGGCAACCGATCACTGTTCGAGGGACAAAATACTTTAGACCTCCACAACGATGGACAATCTTCACACCCAAAGGCTTTCACCAGCGCGATCGCGCTAGGAAAATGCTTGAGATCGCAGAGCGCTGGAGCCACTGCTTCTTCGAGTCAGCGCCGGAACATGAACAACTTTCACTCACGGCATCTTCCGCAGTACCGAGACTGCGAGCAGGACCTGACAAGTTTGTGTGTCCAGTGTGCTCGAGTACCAAACATAAATCGAAGTTGATGTCTCATATGACGGGTTGCCAACGGACGATGTCCTTGAAGCTGAGAATTCTATGTCCGCTCTGCGGCCGGAGCAAGGCGCTAGTTTCTCTCGGGTCTCACATGCACGAATGTCCCCGAAAAAGTGACATTGGCTTCGATCAAGTCGCTGACATCTCGGATTGATCACGACTCTGCCGTGAAACACTAGCTTGCGGTCACAGGGATATAGTTGTACGGCACCGGCTCGAAACGCACGCGTCCAGTACACCTAAGCAGCTAGCAGGCGAAGGCACGCGACCGCCGCAAGTCTAGCTGACGATCTAGGCTAGTCGCTCCTGAACCCCTTTCATTGCATGCCGTTGTATCGTTGTGTCGAAATCCTGCTTACTCTGTAACCACAGCCCTCCTTGGTGAGGCTTGCTACTCTTATGCACGTCTGATAAATACTCGAATGGAACGAGCAGCTACGTGGCGGATAATTGCCTTTACCGAAGGAAGTACGAGGTGCTCTGCCTCTTCCGAGTTTCATTGCTGCCTGTGGTGAAAGGATCACTAAACAGGGGAATGAGTTTGCACGAAGCATGCTCGAGATTGACTACTCACGAGCATCAACTTGAAGGAGTGTGTTGCGGAGCTTTTCGGTTAGGGGGCAAAGGAGCACTCGCATTTGTGTTTCAATGGTTGGTGTACTGATCCTTTCCATGTGAGCTTGGAGAGGGAAAATGCTGCGCGGGAGGAATGTCTCTCGATTGGGACTTGTATGGGACACACAGATAGGCCTGATAGCCGCTTGGACTTGCACGTTGAGGATACGAGGACGGAACCGTGAACCCAGGAAGAATGCGAGAAGGAGAGAGAGGATCTTCCCATCAGGGTGATCTGCTCAGGTGATCGTGAGATTTAGGCCCAGGCCAGCCTTGAGCATCTGGACACATTGGGCTGCTCCCGCTTATCGACCACTCTTCAACGATGAAGGTCGGCTTATGTGTGTTGATCGAGCGGCGATGGTGTTGACTAAGTCCACATATAGCCCGCGAAATGCTTGAACCAGGTCTGAACTAGTGTTGGTACCACGGCTGGACTTTTGCGCCGAGTACAGAACGAGTTGTAGAGTACAATTAGAATCGTTTCATCTTCGTCGCAACTGGTTCCTGCCCGTCGCCTAACCTGCCTTCTCCGCCCATGCGCTATTGCACTTTGTGCCAGTAGCGCCTGCCGTAGAATGACCGAACTTGAAATTCAATATCGCGACTTGCAACAGCAAGTCTGGGCGATCGCATAAAAATCTCCACCAAGGTAGTAAACATTTCAACACGTTCGTGAAGCAGCTGGATCAGGTTGTGGAGAAGTGTCGCGACAGAGGCAAGAACAGTGCTTGGTATATGCATCCTCGGGACCCATCAACATGCTTATAGAATCACAACGTTTTATATCAGAGGACCTCGAACGCCTCGAGCAAGCAATTACAGAACAGCTCGGGAACGAACCGAAAGGAATCAAGGATCGACTTAACAGAGACCACCAGATTGATGGGTTCCTAACGAAGATACAAGATCAGTCCAAACGACTGCTAGATGTCTATCGAGATAGGGATGGCAGTCTAGCGAAGGAAAGGCAGTCACTCTCAGCAGGTGACCCATTTGACGACTTCTACAAGCAGTATGAGCAGATCAAGGATTTTCACAGAAGATATCCTAACGAACCAGTTGAGAACCTCGAGCGCGCATACAAGCGACGGAAGCCCGACGATGGCGAAGTCATTGTCTCAGAGACCGACAATATGTTTACTGGTGAAGAGGCAAATGGTCGGTTTCTGGATCTGGTCGCACTGCACGAGGATTATCTGAATTTGCCAAATGTGAAGAGACTGTCGTATCTACAATACCTGGACAACTTTGATGCATTCGAGGCGCCGCGCATGCCAATCAAGAGACAAAACAAAGTCAACGACAAATATCTGAACTACGTTGGAAACCTAGCAAGCTACCTCGAAGGATTCGTACGAAGAACAAGACCACTCGACGACCTGCCGAAACTCTTCCAGAAAATAGACCGCGATTTCGACACAGATTGGGAAGCAGGAAAAGTACCTGGCTGGACGAAAGAGACCGCACAAAACGGAACAACCACCACCTCCGGCCCACAAACAGAAGGCACAGGAGAAGGCGTCTGGTGCGCAGCCTGCGAAAAAGAATTCAACAACCAAAACGTCTACAACGCCCACCTCCCAGGCAAGAAACACAAGAGAGCAGCCGAAGCCAAAGCCGCAGCAGGCGCACCCACAAACGGCAACACTACCACCTCAAAACCCTCATCTACCCCAACAAGCGGCAACCTAAAAGAACGCCTAATCGCCTCCCACGAACACCGTATCCGCGCCCTAAGCGACCTCCTCACCAACGAACGCAGCAACACCCGTGTAAACGTCGAGCGCAAACAAGGCATGACCGAGCGCGAACGCGCCACGGAACTCGAAAACCTCTTCGCCGAAGACGACGCTGCCGTCTACGCCTCCCACAACCACAACGATGACTCCGACAATGACGACGCAAAATCCGACACCTCGGAACGAATCTACAACCCGCTCAAACTCCCGCTCGCCTGGGACGGGAAACCAATCCCGTACTGGCTGTATAAACTGCACGGTCTAGGCGTAGAATTCACGTGTGAGATATGCGGGAACTTCGTGTATATGGGACGACGCGCATTCGACAAGCACTTTAGTGAGCAGCGGCATATCTACGGGCTGAAGTGTCTGGGCATCACGGGTTCAGCCGCGATGGGCGGCTTGAGTCTGTTTAGGGAGATCACGGGGATACAGGATGCGTTGAACCTTTGGGAGAAGTTGAAGAAGGAGAGGAGGGATAAGGATTTGAAGGATGATGGGGTGGTGCAGATGGAGGATGGAGAGGGGAATGTTATGCCTGAGAGGATTTATTTGGATTTGCAGAAGCAGGGGATCTTGTAGGCAGGGGACAGAAGTTGATCCTTTTGTTCCTACAGAAGCAGCGAGGCTGCTAGCGTTGAGTTGGGTTCAGTCAAAGTTCAAACCGTTGAGTTTCTCTTCAACGCGAACTTGTGCTATCCACTGGCTGCATGGACAACGCGAATTGTACATGCCTCCGCGTTGGCACAGAAATACCATTATGTGCTCGCTTGCTATCAGTATCAGTCCGGTTCCATCCGCTCCGCCCATCCAATCACGCCACGTAAGTGAGTGCTTTCACTGACAAGAAATATCAAGCATAACCTATCGATCAGCCCACCAGACCAATTACTCAGGTTTCAGGGCAACAAAGACGTCTACCCTTAACTGAAACAATACCATACATCGTGTTCATGCAGGGTGCCATTCCGGCTTAAAGTCATCATCTTCACCAATGAACACAATGCCTCGCGGTAGACTCCACAATCGATCAAGGACCCAGCCTGAGAATATCTCAGAACTCCCAAGGCCCAACCTTCCCAACCCACCCCCTAAAAGTCTCCGTCTCCAACCCAACACCCCCAAGCACCCCATTACTCTCGTCTTGCTTCTCCTCCGCCCCCCTACCATAATACGAATAATCCCGAATCAACACCATATTCTCCACCAACTCCTCCGATAGCTTCACCGGCATGTGCCCGAATGCCTGCAACGCCTCCTCTTCACTCAGTGACTGAAACCTCACCTCCCGCCCAATGATGCTGGACATGTCGGATACGATCTTACTGGGGGACGTCCACTCACTCACAGCTTGGATGAAGGTTCCGTTCAGGGAAGCTGGGTCAGGATGTCCGAGGATGCCCGCGACGAATTTACCCGTGTCGGTTGCTGCGTCGAGGAGGGGGACGCGCGTGTCGGGGCTCCAGGGAAGGGAGAGCGTAGGTACCCCATAGTTGATGTTCGGACTGGAACGGACCATGGTGCGGAAGTTAGACATGTAGAAAGCAGGCATGAAATATGTTGCTAGCATTGGTGGGGATGCAGTGCCCTTGATGCGCTCGATGTACATCGCAATCTCATGTTTCCCATCAAAGTGCTCTACTTTCTTCAACGTCCCACCCGTCAACTCAGTCACATTCGGCAGCGCACTCCAGACGATGTGTTTCACGCCTGTGGCGACACAGGCGTCGGCGATGGCGCGTCCCTGGGATACCTCGGTGTCCTTTGAGGCGGAGTCCCAGTAATTCGTCACTGCGAAGACGGCGTGGGAGCCGGCGATTGCGGCCGTGAGGGATTCGGGGTTGTTTAGGTCTGCGGCGGCGAGTTCGATGCCTTTTGAGGCGAGGGATTGGGCTTTGGGGGAGGTGGTGTTGCGGGTTATGGCGCGGATGGAGAAGTGGGACGAGAGGGTTGGGTGGGATAGGAGGGTGGTTACGACGGCGCCGCCTTGGTTGCCTGTTGCGCCGAAGACGGTGACGAGTTTCTTTGACATGGTTAATGGGGTGGTGGTTTTGATTTGGTCTGAGTTGGAGAGGTCTGGTGCTTTGTGCTGAGCTATTTGGGGGGTATGTAGTTGATGCTCGTGGCCAAACTGAAATTGGTTGTGATATGGCTGGTCCTTATAGAGGCCTATTGTACGTCTTCCTGTGGTATATGCGCTGTAGTGCTGTCATGGCTTACCTAATTCGTCCTACAAAGTGAACGACCTCACGCTCATGCAGGAGGCTAACTGCCCGATCGGGGAAGTGGAGGTCTGCGTACATAAGCAAAGAGTGTGGGGCTAGCTGCTCTGCAAGATGCCGAAGTCTTTTGATTGGTACATCGTGTCTCGCTCTGTGCGTTGGTAGTTCAGCTGTTCTTATGAGTGCAGCACTGGCCTGGGAATGCTGCGCATTTGACAGCTTGCCCTGGGCATTAGATAACGTACATTCGCTGGCTGGGTACAGTAACCAACCCTCGTCATGAGGCCAAAACCGTGCCGATCCAATGGTATTCTAAGTGTAGTTCAGCACCTTGAAGCTGTTGTTAGTCATCTAGTCATGGCATACTCCTCATCCGATTTATCCTTGCGTAAAGTTGCCGCCGTAGTCAGCAAAACTCGCGTATCCTCAACTGTACATGTGAGTGACTCGTCAAGCAAGCGATTTGTCTGGTATCCCGCGAACATGTATTGTTAGCCAGCAGCTTGAACAGCCCTTCTGGCCAAGGAATAGTCGTTGGTCATGGCCAATGTGCTTGCAAAGATATGTGACACTAGCGGCGCCTACATTGAAGCTTCTCGACACCAAAGCCGGACACATATATTTTGGATTCCTGTGGATCCAGGAACAAAACAGACGGAGACCACCAGGCACGGTTAGCAATAACACGATGACCGGCATAAATCTGCTGAAATGGGTAGACGACAATGTTGCAAATTCTCGACTTAGGAGCTGTCGAGAAGGTCCATTCCGGCCACGGACAACCCATTGTCACCACCACTAACTTTCGTAGACCATGCGCATGGTTCGAAGAGTTCCTGCTTGTCCGTAATGAACTTCGAGACGACGAGAATCATCCGCAAGGCCGGACGTTCTAAGCACTTTGAAGAGTGGCTCCGGTCCTCGTTCATGTATATTCCTGGCACGATTACCAAAGGAGCCTGTTGCCCCAAATTCGAAAGCGCGTTGCTGCTGGTTGAGGGCACAGGATGTTAGACCAGGCCAAGAGGACGTAAGAACAGGACAGGTGACCCCTGTCGCGACGAGGAACCACTGTCTAATCTGAGAACGCATGCATAATAGAGGGCTTGCGAGCACTGCGTGACCGAGCGACCCGACCGTGATGGTGAGGATTATCTCGAGTATATCTGTAGCAGTCGTGGATGTGACAGCATTCGATTTCAATGATCAAGTACAAGGGATAGTACGGTAGAGTAAATACACCCTCTGTGTAGTGGGCCACTAACTCCGCTAGTGATTGGGTCGGTTTCTGTTTAGACGACCTAAAGAAGTAAGATGTTTATGCGTGGCAGGGACATCATCTGAAAGTCGCGATAACTCTCTCGTGTGTCGCATTCCAACCTTTGACAACAGCACTATGTCGTCGATTGAGCGCATTGCTGATATCTTCGCGGACGCCCAAGATACCTCCATCAACCACAAATCGCTCACCAAGCGCCTGCGCAAGATCGAAGCAAAGAACGAGAACAACCGGTCAAGTTTCGAAGAACAAGTCAAGAAATGCGCCATACGATGCCTGGAAGTCGCAAAATCCGAGAAAGCAGGTCAAAACATTGTCAGGTTCATCTGCACCTACTGCGCAGCCACTCAGAATGAGGAACAGGAAAATGAGGAGCAAGAGGAGGATGGGACCAACATCACAAACCAGATCATGATAGTGTTACTACCCTACATGAGCGCCAAAGACAAAGTAGTCCGATACAGAGCGACTCAGATCGTATCCCAGCTTATGGGCATTGTCCAAGAGATCGAAGACGAGCTGTACCAGGCAATCCGTCATGAGCTGGGGAAGAGGGTACGCGACAAAGTGCCTGCTATTCGTCTTGAAGCAGTATGCGCTCTAGGGCGGCTTCTGGAGAATGAAATGGACGAGGAGGCACAGGCTGCAGATCAAGAACGAGACGAGGACGAAGAAATGCTTGACGAAGACGATGAGCGCGAATCAACGGGACTGCTTGACAAGCTACTTGATGTGCTTCAAAATGACACAAATGCTGAGGTCCGAAAGGCGCTCTTACTCAATTTGCCCATCGAACCGAAGACGTTGCCATACCTGCTCGAACGAGCACGAGATAAGGATGCGGGTGTGAGGGTTAAGCTATATAGTAAGCTGATGCCGAATCTTGGGGACTTTAGGCACTTGAGTCTGAGCATGCGGGAGAAGTTGTTGAGATGGGGTCTACGAGACAGAGATGAACGCGTCAGAAAATCAGCAGCTAAAATGTTCAGCACCATGTGGATCGAGCAGATTGCGAAGACATTGCAGCAGACCGATGCCGATGTCGAGGAAGGCCAGCCAAAGAAGAAAAAACAGGTAGGGTACTACGAGCCAGACGTCGCAGCCCTAGTGGAGCTGCTGGAGCGCATAGACATCCTCAACGCTGGTCAAGACGATGGTGTGGGGCCAGAAGCCATGAGAGAGTTCTGGTCCTTGCGCCCTGACTACTTCGACACCGTCACATTCGACGACACATTCTGGACCGACCTCAGCGCAGAATCAGCATTCATGGCCCGATCCTTCTACGACCACTGCTCACAAAACGAAGCCGCACAATCCAAAGCAGAAGAAGACCAGAAGTTCCCCGAAGTAACCAGATTCGGCTTCCACCTCCAAAGAGAACTAAACCGAGTCCTCGAACTGCGCGGCACCACAAGCGAGGAACCCGACGAAGAAACCCTAGCCGAGCAGGAATTCATCGCAGAACAACTCCTCCACATCGCCCACACCCTCGACTACACCGACGAAATCGGCCGACGCAAAATGTTCAGCCTCCTCCGCCAAATGCTCTCCATGTCCGACCTCCCCGAAGAAATAACAAAACTAACCATCGAAACCCTCCGGCTAACATGCACATCCGACCTCGCCGGCGAGAAAGAATTCATAGCAATCGTCCAAGAAGCAATCGCCGAGGTCCACGATACCCTCAACGACGACAATCAAGACGAAGAAACCGACGACAACGACAACGGCACCAACCGCGCCACAACACCCACAGACTCCGACTCCTTCGTCTCAGCACACTCCGAGCTCTCCGTCCAAACCGACAGGACAGCCCGCCAGGGACCCTCCGCCCAGGACAAAAGACTCGCAAAAATGACACCGGAAGAACAGGAACAATACCACCTCCGCACCCTCCTCATCCAGCTTAAATGTCTGCACATAGCGCACACTATGCTCCAGAACATCACGTCCGATTTCTCATCCAATGTCAGTCTAGAAACAATGCTCAACACGCTGATCATCCCTGCCATACAATCCCGCGAAGCCCCATTGCGTGAACGCGCGATTGAGTGTTTGGGTCTTGCGTGTCTGCTGAGTCCGAGCCTGGCGAGGGATAACAAGGAGATGTTCGTGTATTGTATGCGGAAGGGACATGAGGAGTTGAGGATGCAGTGTCTTAAGATCCTGTGTGATTGCGCTGTGACGCATCATAGTAGAGATAAGGATGGAGATGGAGATGGGGATCAGGGGTTAGATCTTGCTCCATTCGTGGAGGCGTTCGGGTATAGCCCTGAGGTACAGCTTTGCGCGACGACATGTATTGCGAAGCTGATGATGTGTGGATTCTACAAACCCGGCGCAAAGAGTGTTGATGTTGATGGGCAGGAGCAGGAGGAAGAGGGGGATGAGGCGGTCGAGATCTTCGAGAACGCGATTGAGGAGGCGGCGCAAAGTGGCACTAAGGGGCATGAGTTGTTGGCGAAGGTTAAGGCTGCGCTTGTTGCGGATGAGAGGGGGAGGGGCGTGATTGAGGAGGGGAGGCGGCAGAGTTAAGGTGGCTTGATTTATCGGTTGGCCGATTGGTTTGATTTGGTGTTTTGGTTTGACGATGTGTATGAATCATGGGATGGGGTGTAATTGGCGGGCGGGTATGGAGTGAGGAATACTGTGATGCTGGCAGCGAGCACATAATGACATTTCTGCTTTCTCGAAAGGTTCTGTAAGATTCATCCTGTGGAGAATTGAACCAGTATTGAAAGGTTTCACTACTAAGCCGATTGTACAAGCCGGATGTGTAAAAGAAGAATTGCTGATGAAAACGAATGACATCCTATTTCGTCCTGCTATGGAAATGCTATAGAGGGTATCTAGTGAAGCTCAATACCATGCCTCTTTCCTTCCTTTCTGGCCATGATCCAGACGTTGCTTCTTGTTGAGCTTGACGCTGTTCCGTGGTTGTGGCGAGTTATTCGCCACAGTCGTCGTCCTGGTAAACACCTCGCTGAAACAAATGCGCAAATTGGTATAATTCGAAGGACCTGGTATCATGCTCGTGCTCATGCTCATGCATGCGTGACTTCGTATCTGTGTGCTTGCAGGCTGGTTGGCCTTGCTATGCTGTTGTTGTTTCTCCGTGCTTGTCTCCTTCGATGCTGTTTACTCCTCAATCGGCTCCAGACTGAAATCCGCCCTTCTCTCAGCGCCACATACCGACCATCTCTTTCTTTCCTTGTTGCTCCTCAGACTGCTCCCTCTTCCTTCGAGACTGCTTCTCCGCCTGATGTCGCCGGACTCACTCCCACTATCGTTCGTCTCGGCTCTGTATTTCGAGTCTTCCTCTGCCGCTATCATTGCTGCCTCCTCCGCATCCGGCGAATCTTCAATTGTTTCCAGTGAACTTATTGATGGTGATCTGGATCTGAACGAGCTAGGCGTACTAGGCATACTGCTCGCAGAACTATAATAGAATTCGTTCGGATAATATCGCGGCTGGGGCGAGGAGGTACCAGCCGCATGGGGGCTGACCGCACGGGCATCGTACCGTGTAGCCGCAAGAGTCGGAGCGCTAGCGCTTGCATGCAACGGGCTTGCCGGCCTCCGCCGCGAGCGAGGGAATGTGTTGTGATATGTTGGTATTGGTGAAATCTGGGAGAGATCTTCGGACAGCCTCTCGGACAAATCGAGTTCTGCGTGTTCTGGGATATTTGGTTCTATTGCTAGTCCACTCCAGGAGACTGGATATGATTCTTCCATGGCGCTGCGTAGGGGACTTCTTCTTCGGCCACCACTGAGGGGAGAGGCGGGTCTTCGAGGGTTTGTGTAGTATTGGCCTGGTGATATGAATCTTCCACTAGAATCCACGCCGGGTGATGAATGTGCTCTCTGCATGAGAGGTGGCGTCAGGCCGGCTGAGGTGTGTGGTCTGGCCATGGGTGTCGTGGGAGACTGATTTCTCGATCGAATGGGTAGTTGGTGTATGACAGGCTTCGTTATTATGCTCGACTCGCTACTGCAACGCTCTGTTGTTGCTGGTCTTCGTGGTATTGTGTCAAACTCGTCGTCTGAATCGAAGGGAGGCGAAGGAGGTAACTGTATATCTCTCGGTGACAGCTGTGGTCTCTCAGAACTGCTTGATGGCGCTGCGGACGAGTCTTCGGACATTTCGGGCGGGTTTATTGTATTTGTAGTTTGATTCGTAAGCCTCGAAGTCATGGCTGCATGGCTCATGTAAGAATGACTCTGTCGAAGAGAGTGTCGACAGTCCACAAGGGCGTAAGCAGGAACTTCTGTAAGAGGTTCTCGACCGTGACAAGGCGTGTGGTCGAGATTGACTGCGGCTGGATGTAACAGTAATGCGGCTGCGGCTCTTGTACCAGACTGGCATGTGCTAATTCTGACACCTGACAGAAAAGCACAGACAAATCAAAACAGTCCGTGCTGCATACCTGAGTCACAAGTAACCAGCGAACAAAGGCATTCGTGAGCACTCGTGATATGCAAGGCAACGAAGGCAATGAAGCTGACACCAGAGAGCTCAATCAGATATCTCCGATATGTCCTCTTCGAGGTCGGCAACGAGTCTTCTAGCGACGCACACCGATGATCTTCCCCTTTTTAGGCCTCAACAATTTGCCCTGATCTTCCTTAAGCGTCTTGGGCTTGTCTGGGGAGGAATTCAAGCTATCTTTCCAAGTTTCTGAGAGGTCAGTCGAGCACTCTCGTACACTAATCAAAACCCTGATCTAGCCCGCTAGCCCTTATTCGCGGCCGCCGGGACCCTGGCATCTTCGAGGCGAACAGAGATGACTTCATCCATGGGAATGATCTTCAATCCTCTGCAGCTTCAACCACCTTTGGCCTCTTGCTGTTGCTGCAAATATTGCCTGACTCAGCTACGCAATACAGGCGGTCGGCACAAAGCGACCATGTTCGAGTTGTGCTTCATGCGCGTTCCATTATGCGCTAGGAGTACTGAAGGATGACCTTGGCAGGACTGACTGGACACCCCTCCGGCACTCCTCCACTATCCCAAGTCACGCTCGCAGCCCACTTCGCCGAAATGCCGGCTTTCACCAACCAGAATGCTTTTTGCCTAAATATCCAATATGAATACAACACAAGTCAGCTGTACAGAGTCCACTTTCGCTTGCCCTTCTACTTGTGCTCGTCTCAAAGCCAGGCGGCTGTACTGCTTGTTCGATACTCGGACCATGCTGCTCCGGCTATCTAGTAGGTACTTCAGATGATGTACCAGCACTTATCATGAAGAAAGCCCGAAGGTAGGTAAACATTGCATCTCTGTCCAATCGTTCCTTTTCGTAACGAATCGCCAACATGAAGTTCACCGATGGCATGTGGCACGTGAGGGAGGGTGTTGACATCAATTGGATGAGCCATGTCGAAAGAAGTGCTGTTCGAGAAAACGAAGTTGATCTGCTACTAACCAAATACACCCGTGGACGAGGAGATAAGCTGAACACTCCAACACTATCAGCTACAGTTCGATCGCCAAGAGAAGGCATCATTGCTACTAAATTCACGCACTGGGCTGGTGGTCAAGACGATACTGGTCCTCACTTCCCGCTTATCGAGGATGACTTTCATCCAGATATCAACGACGAGCCCGGCAAGAGCATCAACTACAGAAGCGGACCACTACAGCTAGACATCAACACAGAACCCAACAAACTCGGGTATCAGTACGCCACAGGTAACGATGCAAAGAAACTAACCAGCCACTCCTGGCGCTCAATAGCCTACATTGCCGACAGCAACACCCCAAAACACAACCCGTCCGACCAACTTTACGTTCAAAAGGACCACTACATCCTCCTAGGCCTTGACCTCGCCGTGAATGAAAAGATCTACGGCCTAGGCGAACGCTTCACCCCGTTCATCAAAAACGGTCAATCGATAGACATCTGGAACGAAGACGGTGGTACATCCTCCGAACAAGCCTACAAAAACATTCCACTCTACATCTCCTCCCGCGGTTACGGCGTCTTCGTCAACACCCCAGCCAAAGTAATGTTCGAAGTCCAATCCGAGCGCACAACCCGCGTCAACATCGTCGTCAAAGCCGAGTCCCTCGAGTACATGCTCATTGTGGGTCCAACCCCAAAGGACATCCTCCGGCGGTACACAGCACTCACAGGCCGCCCACCCTTACCGCCAGCATGGAGTTACGGTCTCTGGCTAACCACCTCCTTCACAACCTCCTACGACGAAAAAACAGTAACATCCTTCCTCGACGGCTTCAAACAGCGCTCCATCCCCCTCACCGTCTTCCACTTCGACGCCTACTGGATGAAGTCCTATCAATGGTGCGACTTCACCTTCGACGACGCCATGTTCCCCAACCCCAAGTCTTATCTCTCCACTCTGAAAAATGAACGCAACCTCCGTCTCAGCATTTGGTTAAACCCCTACATCGCACAAGCCTCCCCGTTATTCGCCGAAGGCAAGAAAAACGGCTACATCATCATGCGCTCCGATACGCCCACACCCACAGTCTGGCAATGGGACTTCTGGCAGGCAGGAATGGCGATCGTGGACTTCACCAACCCAGCCGCAGCAGCTTGGTTCGCATCACACCTGCGAAAGCTGATGGATCTCGGCATCGATAGCTTCAAGACGGACTTTGGTGAGCGGATACCATGGCAGAATGTCAAGTACCACGACGGAAGTGATCCAGCCCGGATGCACAATTTCTACACTTACATTTACAACAAGTGCGTTTATGAGACTATGACAGACTATTATGCCGAGAAGGGTCTCACTGGCAAAGAGATCCCTGTCCTCTTCGCGCGATCTGCAACAGCAGGAACACAGCAGTTCCCAGTCCACTGGTCCGGCGACAGCGAGAGCACATTCGAGGCTATGGCTGAGATCTTGCGTGGCGGATTGTCCCTCTCGCTGTCTGGCTTCGCGTTCTGGGCGCACGATATTGGTGGGTTCGAGGGGTTGCCACCGCCTGCGTTATACAAGCGATGGGTTCAGTTTGGGTTGTTGAGTAGCCACTCGAGGTTGCATGGCAGTTCGAGTTTTCGGGTTCCGTGGATATATGAGGATCACCCTGAGCTTGGTGGGAAGAACGAGGCGGAGGAGTGCTCGAAGGTGCTGAGGGATATGACAAGGCTGAAGATAAGTCTTATGCCGTACCTGTTGAGCCAGGCATTGCAGGCACGAGACAACGGCACACCCATGCTCAGGGCGCTGCTAATGGAGTTTGGTGATGATCAGAATGTATGGACTATTGACACGCAGTATATGCTTGGCGAGAACCTCCTCGTTGCACCAATATTCAGTGAGGATGGCGAGGTAACATTCTACGTGCCGAAGATGAGCAAAGCGGGCGCTGGTGAACAGAAGGAGAAGCGTGTCTGGCGTTCCTGGTTTGACCATAACAAAACATACAAAGAAGGAGAGTGGTATACTGAGACACATGACTTCTCTACACTCCCACTCCTGGTACGACCGGGTGCGGTCATACAGTATAATCCGAGCCTCGAGCGGCCCGATGAGAACTTCCAAGATGGGTTGAAGGTGTTGGTCAATGGGCCGCTGAGCGGAGAGGTGCCTGTTGACTTCATGTCAGCGGATAGAGTCGAGAAGGTAACGCGTACTGCTAAGCTCAGCAATGATGAATGGGTAGGTGACGAGGCAGCCGAGATTGTACTGATGCATAAGCGGCCATTTCCAGGCTAGCATAACGCAGAAAGGATCTTCGTGGTTATTGGTCAAAAAGATTCATGCTGAATCAGGATCCGCCACGAAGATTCATACTACTTTGACCTCTTTGGTTCATGTCGGCAGCCCTTCACGTGAAGCTGACCTCCTCGACAGACGACATAGCCACCCACGCTTTGCTCACTTTCAGGGACAAAAAGCAAAAGAATAACAGACCAAGTCCGATTCGAACAGACGACCTCTCCCACGGGCTATAACGTATAAGCCCAACAGACCAAAGACGGTGTAGATGTGCTCTACCGGCCACCGCTGTTAGACGTGTCTGTCGAAATAGGCAGGGAGTACTCTACCGCTGAGCTACTGGTCTAAAGATTCTCTTGAGCTGCTCGAATGAAGATGACAACATATTGTGGGATGCAGTATAAGAGGGCCATGATGTGTCTTAGCTGAAGTAGTGCGGATGGCTTGAAGTCAGAGCGAAGTCAAGGTGAGCTAGGGTGCATGACATTGATATCAAATACGGTGCATACTCAAGCGGCAAGCTCGGGGCATGGTTTGACGGACCCAAGTACGAACCATAGAGACCGGTGTGACTAGAGTACCGGGCGCGAGACAATGCTTGCGCAGTCTGGTACAGAGATTGATCCTCCGGCCTCCTTCTACAATGGCAAAGTGTTATGAGCGTCACTTCGATCGACTGGGTCTTCAAGCGAACGTCAGACGCATATTGCTTTGTGTGCGGGTGCCAACAAAGCTAGTGTACGAGGTGCATTGTCGAAGATGACAAAGAAGCGAGTGAGTGAACCGCGTGACGAGTCGAGGACTGGTAAGTGAATTGCTCACCTTATCACGCGGATCGTTCGCCGGTGCTACTTCTATTACTCGGCCGCATGCTGTTGATCTACCTTGTCGCGACTGCTGTACCTCTAGTCTCTTCAATCACCTGCCTACCGATACCACTAACACGAATATTGACCTCGATCCGAACTACCAATAAGTCAACATCACCGTTCGAACTATCTATCAGCGGCACTTAAGAGACTCGACCACCATACAACGAACAACCATGGCTCTCACACAAGCCCCGAACATGCCCTTCCGTTTCCTTGACCTACCTCTCGAGATCCAACGAATGATCCTCGCAAAGTATTACGAAGAGTCCTGGTGGATTCAAAAACGCAACGACCCGCTCCCTACACGCCACCCTTCGACATCGGGCTTTCGCACCAGCTTGTCATGCAACCCCCTTCTCGTCAGCCGTCACTTCCAGCACGAAGCAAGACTCGCCATCAAAGAGTCCAAGAGCGCCCACTTCGACGACAATCACGTCAAGATCCCGCAAGAACCTGCCTGGTTCGATGCAGCGATCACCTCGATCGGATCTGATCTGCAGAAGAACTCCATCTCTGCGTTCAAAGCACGTTTCCCGAATCTAGACACTGTGGTCTTTCCCACAAGCTACCCGCTATACTCATTTAATGAAGCGGACGAAGCGTTCAGGGGCAAGGACTTGAAGCTGATACTCCGTGGAGAACACGATAAGGATATCGCAGAATGGGTTCGACAAAAAGTGGTTTCGGTAGGACGTCTGAAAGATCTTGGCGAGCTGACACTTGAGACGTGGATTGAGTCCGAGACGCTAGAACATGTGTGGGGATATGATGTTGGGAGCACTGACGATGTCCGGCATTGCTTGCAGGTTCTTCTCAAGTACGGGGTGACGGTGCCTGCGTTCTGCACAAAAGATCGTGAGCTGCCTGGAGACGTTGGGATCTCATCGGTCGAGATACCTAGAGTTGAAATAGTGTGGGATCGAGACGCCATGGTTTGGATCGCCCAGCGTCAGGACGCCATGAACTCAGATACTCTGCGACGCCGACAGGATCAAGCATAGAATCTAGCAGAGGTGAAAAATGAATTTGTGTTAGATGAATAGAGAAGTGAAAGTGTTGACAGTGTTCACAGTTTCGTCGCTCGGCGCGACTTACCTTTGTGGTTGAATAAACGCTTCGCCTCCTTCTTCCCTACTTTGTCTCCTACTCTGGTACTTGCGCACTTTCTCAAAGATCAAGGAACGTGAGCAGGTACTTCAGCGTCATTTGAGATTGGCTCTCGAAGCAGCCACTAACAAGACCACAGGATCAGCAACATGGCAGTCGATCACGACAAACCATTTCGCTTCCTCGACCTTCCCCTTGAGATTCAGCGAAATATCTTCTCCAAGTACTATGAAGAGCCTTGGGAAGTGAGACACAAATGCAAGCTATACTCGCAGAGGGGTGAGCCACCTCTATACAGCTTTTCTTTGTCCCGCAATATCCTCCTTGTCAATCACCACTTCCATCTCGAGGCAAGACTCGCAATCCGAGAGTCAAGGGGCAATACATACTATGATCGTCCTTTCCCTTACCGTCCGGTACCCGACGGCTGGTTCGATCCTGCAATCGCGACCGTCAACTCACCTATGCTCGCAAGCAAGGTCGCAAACTATAGGAAGAGGTTCACGAATCTCAAGGCTATTCAGCTAGGTGATCTCGACACACTTATCGACAACGCCGAGCAAGTATTTCATGGAAAGGACTTATGGGACGTCGTTCGAGGTAACCACAACCATGATATTTCCGGTCATGTTCGGCGATTAGTCATGTGTGCGCTTAAGAAGGATCTGCAACCAGAAGACCTGGACGGAATGATCTTGACGACCTTCGTGGAGACTCGTTGGCTCGATGTTGCATTGGGTATAGGAATCAAGCACAACAGACAACATGTGCTATGCTTCAACATCGACATCACTCACAATGGCGCATGTGTCTCACGCAAGAAGATCTGCCACTATAACTCCTCTTACTTGGCGCCGAGAGAATTGGATGCCACAGAAGCAAATCTGCGTATGTTGTGTCAGTCCTGACTCGCGTGTGGTGACCGAGACGGGAGTCATGTGGTTCGAAGGAGGCCGACGAGAAGCTAAAAGAATAGGTCGAACAACGATGCGAGTTCGAAGACGGCGGATGGCTGACTCGGCCAAGAGGAGGTGCAGCTCGAGAAGGGAGGAGACGAAATTTTGGGTCATGGAAACAAATGAAGAAGGAACGCTTGACTGAGACACACAGTTGGCAAGAACCTGTGTTGTGAGTCGCAGTACTCCTTCCCTGAATGATGAATCCTGCTCGCCAATACATGGCTCACAGCAGCGAGTAACTTACATACCGAACGCTCATTTGCAATGATCTGCCAACAAAACACGCTTTTCATGCTGCACAATCGCTCACCTCTTTACACCACTCAAGCCAAATACAACGTATCCAAATACGCCACAACCATCCTCTCAACCACACTCTTATCCGGCAAGCTCCCCGCAACCCCATACAACTGCGCCTGCCTCCCCCTCTTCCTCTCCAATCCCGCCCCAGTACCTCCAGTCATCTGCTCCACAACCCTCTCCTTCTCAGTCCTAACAACAGCAACCAAATCCTCAATCAGATTATCCACTGCCCCATCCCGTGTCATAGGCATCGTAACCGCGACGTGCAGACCAGGTGGATCCTGGACCGAATTCAAATGCCAGCCTTTTGCGGACATGGCGTCAGCGATATCGTAGATGTCGATTGGTTTGTCTTTACTTTCGAAGGCGATGACGCTGACCATTGGGTCGCCCATTACGGATAATGTTTCTTTCAGCACGGGGTGTTCCTTGATTGCGTTTTGGACTGTTATGCGTGTGGACACGATCTTATGTGTTGCGTCGATGTAGCCCTTCTCGCCCACGGCCATCATGCTCGCCCATGCGCCTGCGATGAGCGCACCTGCTCGGCTGCCAGCGATGGATGGGGACCCGTACACGCCGCCGGACCAGTCAGGTGAGATGAAGTATTGGTATTGTCGGAGACTCTTGTTCCGGTAAAGTATACAACTGTTTCCTTTCGGTGCGAAACCATATTTATGTGTATCGACGGATATGCTCGTTACGCCTGGGAGTGCGAAGTCGAAGCCGCCTGACTCAGCGTAGGGAGATGGAAAGCCTGCCTTGGCGAGACAGGGCATGAGGAAGGAGCCAAGGCAGCAGTCGACGTGTAAGGGTAGTTTGTGCTGGATTGCGAGGCGCGAGAGGGCGGGAATATCGTCCACGTTTCCGTGCGGGTAGTTCGGGGCTGAGCCGACAAGGAGGATGGTGTTTGGGTTGATCAGCCTGCGAACCTTGTTGATGGGGACTGTATAGTCTGGTGCTGCGCAGTGGACGAGGTGGACTGTTATACCGAAGTACTGGCCTGCTTTGTGGAAGGCAGCATGTGCAGTCGACGGAATGATCATCTCTGGATAGGAGACTCTCCGTTCTGCCTTTGCTTTATTCCTTGCGCTCAGACACGCCATAAGAATCGATTCCGTCCCGCCTGATGTTGTTGCGCCTGCAGCATGATCGGGTGCATTGAACATAGACAGTACCATAGCGACAATTTCTGCTTCCATCTTGCGCACAGCAGGGAATACATCGGCGTGTATCGGGTTGCTGACAGAGAACAATTTCATGGCCTCGGCCTGGATGTTGAGTAGTTCATCACCACCATGGTACACGGCACCTGAGACCTTCCCTTCCTCCCAGCGCGTCCGCTTCAAGTTTGACAGCTGAGTGAGTTCCGTCTTCAATTGTTCCGGCGTCCATGGCTCTTTTGGCAATTTACGATATCGGTTCGTGTCAGGTCCAAAACCTGTAAGCTTATCCTCTAGCTCTTTCGTCGCCGATGCAATCTGCTTGTCAACTTTCGAGCGTATGCCGGGTAATGAGAGGAACATGTGATACAGCCGTTTATACAGCGCATTGTAGAATATCGATAGGGAGCCGAGGACGCCATGGCCACGTAAGAAGTAGAACGAGTTCCGGAGTAATCGAAAGACGAAGAGGACGAGGAAGATTTGTCGGATTCTGCCACATGGTCAGCCGGGTGCTCGTGCGCTGTGGATTGGAGGTCGTGCATATTAAGATTCTTGGATATTGTCCGCCATTGTGGTATTGATCTTGCTTTTGCCAGCTTGCTCTGCAGGCTGACGGGCAAAGCAGAGGAACCCATTTTCATGATGCTATCTCAGCAAAGAGATGAACGAAGACATGATGTGGTTAGAATTACAAAGGTCAGGTTCACATGCAAGTCAAACGTTCACTCGTGTTCCGCTGCACGCCTGCCCGACCGTGCCTCGGGACGCTGACGAACGAGTGACGGAAGTCAAATCCGGCCGCACATCTGATTGGCAGGGCACAAGAAAGGGGACATGTCTTAAAAGGACTTCTGATGTTCGTGTTAATTACAATTTACCTAGCTCGTACCTCGTGTTGAAAGCGTTTACCACAATGCCATACTCTTGACCTTGGTTCGACCCGTAAGCAATGGCTCCTGCAGTACATACATCACCTTACCCTCCGCCTGCGCTTTCACCGCCTCATTGACCATAATCCCCATCTGATGAACCTCATCGAGCTCCCCATAACCACAGATCGAGCGTTTGCGTCCTGAATCAATTTAGCATGCTCATACACCCACTCAAGATCATCCCTGGCCTCAGTGATATACGACCCAGGCTCATTGTCAAGGAACATGTAAATGTTCCCGATGTGTGGCCCAATCATCCACCGTGGCCCGCGCCAAATCTCATCCCGCAACATACACGGTAGAGTGAACGTCCGTGAGAGCGTATGAGGTATAGCAGCCCTCCGCGCCACGGCGACATACAATTGTGCCCGCGCCGTGAGTGCCGCGCACGCCAGCGCCTTGATCTCGGAATCGGCGTCTTCCCTTGAAGCATGCGTGATGGCTTGTTTGAGACCGCTCTTGGTGTCCCACTCCCAGTCGTATTCGCCCTGGCTGTATGCAAGTAAGGGGTGGCGTTGTGTTGGTCTCGTGTTTGGTTTTCGAAGGAAGTACTCTGCGAGACCATTGAAGTAGAGAGTGTAGAACTGAAGTCGTATTCGTGTGAAGCGGGTTGACTCTTCTGGTGTGGCGCGTGGGATGGCTCCGGGGAAGCTCTCATCTACGAGGAAACTTCTCATGAAGAGGTCGTTTTCCTCTTTCGAGGTGAGTGATTGGATTAGAGGGAAGATCTGGTGCGTGGGGATCCCATCGGCAAGGATGTCCTTGATGTGTTGTAGCTGGTGTTCCCAGACGCACAGGCGCTCTCCGAATGCGAGCTGATAGTTCGTGGATATCAGTGCTGTGTTGAGGGTGTCCGAGAGGCTATGCGCATCTGGCAGTCCATGAAGCTTTACCGTGCACTGATTGGTTCCACGAACAAGATGAGCCATGTCGAGGAGTGTGTTCTTCATCGGTTCGACGGTCTTCTTGGCAACAGGCATACAGAAGATATCGATGTCGGTGTAGTAGTCGAGATGTGCCTGAATAGTATGACACATCGCCAGGACGTTGAGCTTACTCACCTGGAAGCCTTTGCTGTCGACGCAATTCGTCTTAGCGCAACCAGAGTGGGGACTAACGTCGATGTCTATGGTAGACATGAGCAGTCCATTCGCAGCTTGTAGTTCTCCGATCGGGAAGCCGGTGGGAAGGATGTCAGGAAAGAACGAGCCAAGCTTGTTGCGGAATGGATCGCTGTGCTTCATTTTAGTCCAGAAGTCTCGACACGGAGGGCAATACTCACAGTTGGAATATGTTAGCCTGACGAAGACAGTGTCTTCCGCCAGTGCCTTCAGTGTCGCGGCTCGGGTGCTCTTGCTGACATTGATCAGACTAAAGTCGAGTCTCGTTGCCTGTATTTCGTCTGACACAACGTCTGGATTCCACTCGGGCAGTAATGTTTGTTTCGCGATGAGGTTGACTACTTCTCCAGGAAGAGTCGAACCCTCTGGGAGGTCTGCCAAGGGTGTTAGTTTTGCCATTGAGCACGAGGTTTGTGATATGCTTGCTGATATGGTGAATGATCGTGCTGAGCTGTATTGGGTACAGTGAATCGAGGCTGTGATGATATCGACGCCCCAGCACAGTGGTACAGTCCTGGCGTATATATATACCATGCGGCGTTTGGATGTAGCATCCTATTGCCTGTCATTGTTTCCTGCCTTGTTCTCCCGACAATGGCCCATGGGTCGAGAACAACAGAGGCCACAAAGGGGTATTGATCATGCTTTCTGTGACGGCTGTGATGTTGATCAGCGTCGTGGTTGTGGTAGTAGTTGAGTGGACGCGACCTCCGAATACTGAGTTCGAGAGTGTAGTATTGGCATTCTTGTATGACAAAGCCGGCTCTTTGCAAATATTGAATTTTGAGGCTACCCTCCAAATACCAGAAATAATTCATGAATCCCGCTCACTGTCCAACATAGCCAACGAATCTCGCCCTGACGCCTTCGCAGAAATGATCCGTTTCTCTGGTCCTGCTTGAACCCAGATCAGGGGTATCGACAGCATCCTCCTCCTTCCGTATGTACCATGATCGTCAGGAGGCCATTACAAACTTTCCTCCTTGCCTCTACTCACCTCCTCATGCTCGCAAGCAGCGGAGCATACTGGGTAGTGATCACCTTCTCTTCCCTCTCCCTATCAGGGTTGAGCATAAACCTGACCGTGCCTTCTTTTCCTCTTTCTCCTGCCTTTCGCCGTATTCCGGGTGTGCCAGGTGTGATCGGCGTAGCTGGACTCGTCGGACTGGCTTTCAATCTGCCATTCGGTGGTAGGCCGTTGAGGTTTGATAGTACGCCATTCGTGGCTGCTCCTGCGTATCCTGCCGGGTCTGCTTTCTTGCCCAGCTCGTTCGGGTCGACGTATTCGGTGTATCGTGGTATTCGTCGTGAGTTCAGCTCTTCGTTGAGCGGTATGCGTATTTCGAGGAAGGCATCGATTGGGAAATGTGGACCAACACTGGTGGAGTTTCGATAATGTGTATAGAGGTCTAGGAGATCGAGGAGGGTCTCTAATCAAAGCCAAGATTATTAGCATTATGTTTGTTACGTCTCTTATCATTATATGTATATTACGACTTATGTTTCTAGAAGTATTCTTGTCGGGAGGTATGTGCTTGTACAGGAGGAACGCAGTCGCCTGCTTATGAGGTACCGTACCCGTAACCATGGAGCGTTCTATGCTCCAGCGAGCGTAGTCTCTGCCACTGACTATAGCCTCCATCTCCTGACCGTGTAGTCTTCCTGCCAACTCCAAACATGCGAATGCCATCGCAGCTGTGCTTTGTTTTAGGGGTGCAAAGGTGCGGTAGAGGTCGATGCTTATGAGGTAGGCGGTCTTTGTGATGGCGGAGTGTCTTTCGAGGCCATAGTGTTTGGCCAGCTTGACAAGGAGGGCTTGTGGATGTCTGTTGCGGAAGTCGAAACTCGACGCCTCGAGCATTAGTCGTTCCAGCCCGATTATTGTGCGTGATTGGTGTTCGAACATCTGTTAGATAGGTTAGCATGACACTTGCAATGTCTTAAGGTCAGCATACCGGATCGTCTGAAGAAAGGTGGTCCGCTCTTGAGGGGACCTTCAAGTTGTGAGCAGCGCAGAGAATGTCACGAGATTTCTTTAATGTGTCTTCTATCTTGCATGCCGCGAAGAGAGCGGCAGCCGCAGCATCCTGTAGCAAAGTCAGCGATGAGATCCGATTACGCACCGACGGCACGCGTAGAAGTATTTCAGACTTACCACGAAGCTGTACTCGTTGTCTGCATGTGAGAGACGAAACTTGTGGTAATAAATAACTGCGGTATCAAAAGTCCGCACAGGTCTGTAGATGTCAAGTCAGTTCATCCATATGCCATCAGATTTCACCCTCAACATAACCGAGAGCATCATGTCAACATGCTGCGAAGGTTAGACGTACAATTTGAGTGCTTTTCGGACGTTCTCGATCCATTGGACTCCAGCCAGACGAATATTATCCTCTCGGGCTTGGGAGACTCCAAGGTCGTGTAAACATCCTTCAATGGCCTGATAGAACACGAAGGGCTTTGCTACCTGTATATGATTGCGCATGCCGTTGGGTACAGACGTAATGGGCGTTGCGACATCATTGACGTGATTTCTATTATGCCTCTGGCCATGAGGCTGTTGTGGTTGCCGATATTGTTGATGATTGCCGTTGGCATTCATCATATCCTGTGCCTGTGGTTGTGGTCCATCGGTCACCGCTGACACATTTTGAAAGTTCAGCACACTCTGAAAATGATCCTGTATTGAGGCCGGCAAGTTGGCAAGTCTATCTGGATGTGGTGGGAGAGGAAGAGAAGGATCATCGGGTCGCAAATCCTCGATGGCAGAAACATTGGCCGAGGGTTCAGCCAAGAAAGTCGACTCCTGGTTCAGGGCGCCACCACTTTCGTCTTTTTGCTCTTCTTCAACTGACCGCGATCTATCAAGTCGAGACCGAATCGGTTCTGAATTCGCCGAGCTTATGTTGGGATATGGTCGATAATGAGCACTCTTTTGTTGCTTTCGAGTTTGTTGCGACTTTCTCTTCGCCATGGCTGCGGTTGTGATTGACGAAAATGTGGAAAGAGCGACTTAGAAAGCAAGGGAGACGAGGAAAGAGTTGCTGGATGTGTTTTGAATGGTCACGATAAACAGAGAAGAGCAGCAGGCAATGTGCATAGCTGTCACTATCCGATCGTCTGCATGGTGTGTTGACATATATTTTCATATGTATTTGTGCTTTCATAGAACCAACACTCCGAGCCTTGAAGATGCGACTAATCTCTGAGACGCGTTTGTGTTTACCAGTCATCACAATCGATATGCAAAGCGATCACAGTGAGTTTTGGTGTTGCAGATGTGTTTGGAAAAGCACACCACAACGGTAAGGCATGAAGGGAAGAAACATGGCAATCTGCATATTGTAGGAACTAGAGCTCTTTGTCTACCCTGTAGTAGACGTTACTATTGGAAAGATGGACAGCTGCTTCATTTCCGTACGGCATTCCCTATCAGACTTTTGTCACCGGTGCATTGGCCATAATCACTGCCATCGTGCTGGAGGCCATGTCGAGGGGGGCGCCGACGTAAGCATCTGGCACTGTTAGTGCAGCTAGAAGCACTTGAAGAAGGATAAGGTTTGCAGGTACACAAGGACAGACAGGTAAGACCGAAGGGAGTTTTGGCGAGGCTTTCCTCTTCCATAGTACCTGATATCAGGCTTCCAATACTGTCCGCTAAATTGGACAGCGTGCTCACAAATCACACATGGACTCGCACACAACACCTCCATAGCAGCAGATACTTGAATTACTAGGGATTGTCTGTTGGCTACCTGGCATAAACTTGAAACATCGTATTGTGAATATCATAAAATGCTTTTGACTCCGAACACCCATCAGCAAGGACCGCAGCCATCCGCCCAGCCAAAGTGCTATGCAACTCTTTTGATGCCATGCATTGCTACTGCCGTGATAGCAATGATAATGAGCATCAGCTCATGTCAACCCCATGCGCATCAAATCACCATAATGTGTAGCCATGCCTCACGCCTCGCCCTTGACATCGACCTTCTTCGCAGGTGGTTGTTCAGCGTCATCGCCCTCCTCCTCGCGTCCACGTTTCTTGCTGTTCTCTTGAGCTGGTACGTTCTGCTCCACCACAGCCTCAGCCATGTGCGCATCTTCAACTCCATTGACTTGCTTGTCCTCAGCCTGAGTCTCAGCCATTTGCTTGTCCGCGCTCTACGCGTCAGCCTTGACATCGACCTTCTTAGTTGCAGGTTCCTCAGCAGCACCACCCTCCTCATCTCGCTCACGCTTCTTGCCCGTCTCGACCGCAGCAGCACCCTCAACCTTAGGCTCAGCAGCTGCCTCAGTCACCTCAGCACCACCATTAGCCTGCTCCTTCTTCTGCTCAGCCTCAACCACAGCCTTAGCCTGAGCAATCGCAGCAGACTTAGCATCATCAGTCTTGACCACAGGAATCCCCCTATCATCCTTCTCGATCGACTGTCTCCTATCCCGACCACCCCGCTTATCCCTACTATCACGGTTATCCCGTCTCTTATCATCCCTAAACCCATTCTTTCTATCCTCATCCCGTCTCGTCCTCCAATCCCGGTCATCCTCCCTATCATCTCGTCGTCTCCTCTCCCCACCCCTATCACGATCCCCACCACGTCCACGCCCCCCTCTAAACGACCCTCTCCCCGGCCTCTCCCTCTCCGGCCCAGGCTGGATCTTCCCATCCCGAATATCCTGCGCCTTTTTTTCACAATACTCCTTCTTACTCATAATCTGCATCTCCTTCTCCTTAAAGCTCGGCTTCGGCTCAGTCTCAAGGAACTTCTTCGCGAGCTCCTCATTCTCAAACTCAGCAAATACACTCCCCTTGAAGACCTTGTCCTCTGACCGTCGCAGACGAATCGCATTCGTGGGACCGTACTGCGCGAACCAAGCCTCAATGTCAAATTGTGTCGAGGGGACTTCCTGCCCGAAACCCTTAACGTAGACAGTCCGTGGCATGGCTTTGTCCTCGAAGACGCGGATGTGGTCTCTGTTCCCCGTCTTGCCTTCTGTGCCATGGTCGGCACTCTTAGGAAGAGGCTGCTTGCGCTGGACTTTGGTGTCGTTGTCGACGAGTCGGACCTTGGTGGAGTCCTTGAGGGCGGCGATGATGGCCTCGAGAGGCTCAAAGTGGCGCATGCGCTTGAAGGAGCGGATGATGTCGAGGTCGACGGGGTGGTTCTCGCTGCCGCCCACCTTATCGAGGAGGAACTCGTCCATCGGGAGGTTGGAGTCGGAGAAGTAGAATTCGACTTGTTTTCGGATGGCGGCTGGGTCGTCGCTTTTCTCTTCGACGGTTAGGACTGATTTGATATTGTTGGTGCGATCGCGCTTTTGGAAGTCGCCGCGGCCACGACCTCGTCCACCGCCTCTACCGCCTCTGCCTCTGCTGCTGCGGTCGTCGCCGTCTCTTCTTCGGTCGTCTCGACGGTCGTTTCTGCGGTCTGGGTGTCTCTGGTCTTGATCTTTGCTTTTGATGTCCTTCGCGCCTTCCCCGTCGGGCTTAGTTTCGTCCTTTGCGTCTGACTCTACGGTGGACTCTTTCTTGTCGCCATTTGTTGCGCCGTTGCTCTCTGGCTTCGTCGTGGTCTCGGCAGGTTTGTCTCCTTCTGCATTCAGCTCAGCGAGCATCTTCTCTGCATCTGCTGCGGCTGCAGCATTTTGCTCAACTGGCTGTTGGAGGGCGTCGGTGACTGCTTCTTCGGCAGACATCTTGGGGGTGAATTCCTTTGTGTAGAGATTTGATATCGTCCAAGGGAAGTATGCGACCAGACAATGTAGTTAGTTGAAGAAGTAATCCAGTGACTCAAAGAGGTCTGTGAGTAATGCGATCGATGTATGAGGATTAGATCAGATCTAGAGTCGTGGGCGAGACAAGATCGATAACTGGCAGATCGAAAGTTGCACCAGATGTGTTTACTCAATGCGAAATCAAGATCGATCCAAGCTGGAATGCACCTCAAGTCAATTGCTTCGTGAAGCTCTTTTGCAGAAATTCAAGTGCTCCAATTGAAAAGTTCACTCCAACGCGCCAGTCCTGCACTTTTGACCCCACCAACATTTTCATGTGCGCGACCCGCTCCGAGGTGATAGTGTCAGCCTGACAGCCTGAGGTAGATACGTCAGGGCTATTCGACACGAGCAGAGCTTGAGTAGACAGAGCATAATGTTGCGGCGCTTAGTACAGAATTGATGTAAGTTTGACGGCCCATATGGCTGCTGCAAAGTACACGGTGAGACAGGTTCAGAATATCCATTGGCTTTTATACTCAAAATCCACGCTTTGCCAACCTCAAATCGCTGCGTAAGACCCCACCTACACCTGCTCATTGACGAACAAACCAGCCATACCCTGACCAGTTCCTATACACATACTAGTCAAGAGCACCTTCTTCTTCGTTCTTCTTGCCTCACTGAGAATAGTGCAGATCTGTCTCGCGCCAGTAGCTCCCAATGGGTGACCAAGAGCAATAGCACCACCTCGTGGGTTGACCTTAGCATGGTCTAGACCAAGTACATCCAAGCAATAGACTGCCATTGAGGCGAAAGCCTCGTTGATCTCGACGATGTCAATGTCGTCTTTGGTCAAGCCGTACTTCTGGAGTAGCTTGGGGATGGCAACGGAGGGACCGATACCCATAATCCTGGGTGGTACACCAGCAACGGTGGCACCAACGTACTTGGCGAGAATTGGCTGACCAAGCTCAAGGGCCTTGGATCGCTTCATGAGGAGGATTGCTGCGGCTGGAAAGGATGTGTTAGTTCCATTGTTCAGTGGGAGATGTGATAGTTCTTACCTCCATCGGTGACCTGCGAAGCATTGCCACCACTTGTCCTATCACCGAATTGTGGCATGGCAGGTCGGATCTTGCTCAGACTTTCGGCTGTGGTACCGTATCTTGGACCTTCATCCTTAGTCAATGTGATCTCCTTCTCCTCACCAGTCTTTGGATCCTTGATGGTTGTGGTGATCGGGACGATTTCATCGTCGAACCAGCCGGCTTTCTGTGCAACCTCAGCACGTCGGAAGGACTCAGCGGCATATTCATCCTGCATCTTTCTCGTGATGTTAAAGTCTGATCCAACGTTCTCGGACGTCTGGATCATCGGCTGCATGCAATCGTTCGCATCTGGGTTCTTGATGATCTCGGGGTGGAACGGCTTCTCGAGTCTGTCTCCACCCATGCTCATGGATTCTGCACCGACGGCGACACCGATGTCGATGCTGCCTTCGGTAATCTGGTTTGCGATGTCTTGAACGGCTTTGAGGCCGGAGGAGCAGAACCGATTTACGCTTGAGGCACCAGCGGTGGTGGCGTAACCAGCTGCGAGCATGGCTGCTCGAACTTTGTACGCGGCTTTACCGTCGCTGACCTTTGCGAGGTTAGTTTTGATGAATGGAAGTCGTGCTATGAACGTACGTTGCCCAGGCAAACATCCTCGATCAGAGCTGGATCCATCTTGCTCTTCTCTAGCACTTTCTTGAGTAGAGAGTAGACGATGAAATCGAGCTCGGTGTCCTTAAAACCACCCTTCTTGCCCTTCGCCAGAGGCGTTCGGATCGCAAGTGTAATCACGACATCGTCAGGGTTTTGTGCTGTGCTGATATTTGTTAGCTGGAATTGCGAGAGAGAGCTTCCTTGTGCTTACATGGCGGAGACACCGGTCTTGCCTGGTGTGAGTTGCGAGACGATCGATGCGAGTCTTTGCGTTGCCATTGTGATTGAGGATGGTTCGAGAAGCGGTAGAAAGATCGAACGATGGTGAGCAGGTGTTGAGAGGAAATATTGAAGGTCAAGTTGAGAACAAATCCAGAGCTGGCGCTCGTTGTATGGGACCACTCAAGTTGTGAAGGCAAGACGCCTCGATTCATCGTACCGAGGCATATTCAACTGCTCTGATTGGTGCGGACTTTTACGGTGGCTCGCCACGTCGGCATTTGCCCTATCGAGAAGATTTTGGCGAGGACAACCGCATGTGCCCAGAGGTGCACCCGGCTCATGCCGTGACAGTATTACTCTACACACCTTTACTTGTGAAGCCATGTTAGAAGATTCATATCACTCATTTCTTCTATCTGAAGCCAAAGACGTGCTATTCATCACATCAGACTCAGCTTCTCGATCTATCTTTTCGTCCGCTGAACGCCTAACCCGCTATGCATACCAATCCGTCTATACCGCCTCATGTGCCTTCGTGCAAATCATACTCGTTTGGTATCATTCCTGCAGAAACCTCATATCTTGAAGAAGCCCTTTGCCTTCTTTAGTCATTTACCCGCGCTGGGCTCCTCGACACTGTCAGGCTTGGTAGTTTCCGCGTCCTTCATCTCGGCGTCTTCAGTCTTTGCAGGCTCGGCCGCCTTCTTTGACGCCTCCTCTGCCTTCTTCTTGGCTTCAGCTTCAGCGCGCTTCTTTGCTGCTGCCTCCTCTTCAACCTTGAGCCGGGCTTGTCTCTCCTCTTCGAGTTTGTCGTTGTAGCGCTGAATGACTGGACCAGCTGAGAACTTGATCTCGTCCATCTTGGCGATGTACTGAGCCTTGGAGGCATCTTCGCCATCCTCATATAGCCAATCCTAGGAACGTGTTAGTTTGCGAACGGTATAGATGGGGGTTATCAAGCTTACCTCTGTCTTCTCAAGTTTCTCCTTGATCTTCTCCTTCTCCTGCTCATTGGCATATTCGGAATACTTGTCGTCGATGGCGCCTCTCATTTCGTAGATAAATGCCTCGAGCTCGTTCTTCTTGTCTTCTGTATCTGCGACTAGCTTGTCTTCCATGTACATCTGGTTCTCTGCTTCGGCAAATGACGACACACTGGCTTCATCTAGAGAAGCCGTACCAGCCGAAAGAGGCAGTTCTCCTTTGCGCTGCTGTTTCTTGACCTTTCGCGTCTTAGGCTGGGCTTCAGCGTCGCCGTTGGGCTGGTCTGTCTCCATCTTGTCACCTTCCTTGGCTTCTGGTACAGGTTCCTCTACTTCGACATCTTCGACGTAATAGCCGGACTCAACATTCAGAACTCCGTGCAGGTTTAGTCTGGCCTTCAGTTTGCAGATCATGAAATCGTCGTTGGCATCAGCCTTGACGCCCTTGACCGAGAATCTTCCAATCCATGGGTTTGTTTTTCCTGGCAGCTGGTCGGGTTTAGCGTATCTGGCTACGAGGTCGAATGGCTGTTTTCGGTAGAAGGTGAGGATCTTGGTCGACGGCATGACGTTGCCCTTGTTAAAGACAGTCAAGCTGGTGTCCTCATCTGGTATGTCTGGTGATTGCTCCCACACGAACTCAATTGGGTAGTTGACGATGTCGTGGATAGCAAAGTCTCGGACTCGGAAGACGGGCGACAGAATGGCGCAGGCGAAAGCACAACCTCGAGCAATAGCCTCATCTTGGTTGAGGGTGAAAGACAGGGGTTTGCCATAGAACTTGGCGATGGCATCCTTGATGGATGGCACACGAGTGCAGCCACCAACCATCTCTATCGCGTCGATATCCTCAACCTTCAACTTGGCTTCTGCAAGAGCTTGTTCCAGAGGTACTGTGACACGATCAAGCAATGGCTTGACGAACTCTTCTAGCTCCTCTCGCTTCAGTGTGGCTCTGACATCCTTGTCTTCCATCAAAGACTCGATGTTAAGAGGCGCAGCTGAGTTTGCCGACAGAATCTTCTTCAGCTTCTCGACTGCCGCAGCAACACGGAGTTTGGCCTTTGCATTCGTGTTGATATCAACCTTGAATTTCTCCTTGAACTCTTTTCCGAAATGGTCCACAAGTGCCTTATCGAAGTTTCTGCCACCGAAATGTCGGTCGCAGACAGTAGACTTTACAGCCAGCTCGCCCTTGCGAAATTCGACAATAGAACAGGTATAGTCACTATAACCGATATCAACGAACATGACGCGACGAGGCTTAGCGTCGCCTTCTGGTAGATCTGTTTTCGTGATACCCCAGCCGAGAGCGATCGCAGTGTTGTCGTTGATCAACCGAAGCAGTTTGAGGTTGGCCACCTGAGACGCATCAAGCATTGCTCGTCTTTGTGCATCCGTAAACCATGGCGGACAGCTCAGAACAACATCTGAGACGGGCAGCTTCAATTCCTTGCTTGCGGTATCCCGGATCTTGCCAAGGTACATAGCAAGCAGCTGAACTGCTGTGTACCTCTGTTTCTCGCCTCGGTATGTGACTTCGGCGCCGACTTGTCCATTGATATCAATTAGAGGCGCAGTAATGTACTCTTGCTCGATCGCAACTTCGGGGTCGTTTAGTGATCGTCCCACCAGGCGCTTCAGGGAACTGATGGTGTTCTTGAGGTTTGAAATCTCTTGTGTCTTCGCATTCTCGCCGAGGTATCTGCTCTTTGGTCCGAATCCGACCAGCGACGGTGTCTGTCGATTTGAGGTTTCGTTGGTGATCTGTGTTTTGGTTAGCTGAAAGACGGTCGCAAGGCTGTTGTTGTGCTACTCACGATATCAATGCCCTTGTTTCGGGCGACACCGATCTTAGTGCTCTGGCTACCCAGATCTATTCCGACGACTGACATTTTGTATTATTCGTTCTATCGATTGGAGGTGGGCTGGTTCGGAGAAGATTGTCACAATATTTTTTATGATGAAGAGTTTTGACACGTGATTCGGGTGGGATGGGCGGACAATGAGTGGATGTGGAAAGAACAAGACAGATCAATTTGTTTGCAAGACTCAACAATTCTCTAGATAAGAACGAACAACAAGTCGTCGTGTATCAGGTACTCAAAAGATTTCAGAGTGAATGCCAAGCAACGTTGGGTTTCTGCGACAGCAAATGCAGGCGCACCTTGAAGTTTCAAGAACTTTCTACAGGCCGCCTTGCATCAATCCAAAAGGCCACGATTTGCCCGGCGGTCATATGACGTATTGCGCAACAATGAAATGGTTTCTACCAATTCTATGGTTTGTATGGCGTGGTATTCCCAATGGACCTGCTCCAATAATGATACTGAAGCGTGCTGATGCTAAAAATGGTCGTACCGTCCCCTGCAATGCACTGCGTTTTCTCTATCAGCTGGTTCCGGCCGACCGGTGCAACTCTTCGACACGTCTGGGAGTATGGATCGATAGTGCGTCTGAATCGCTCATTTCTGCCAAGTCATCCATGTGACCGTATGCTTCCTTCTCGACGTCCCGATCAGTCTCTGTTCGACCTCTCGAGAGTGAAAGTCTGTGGTGGAGACCAATGCCATATTCTTCGGCGGATGCGAAGCGATTCTCGGCGCTAGAAGTTGGCTGCAAAGTCGAGTGCTGGAGACGGTGCTTTCTTGCTTCGATGGCAGGTTTAAACGTTTCTGGCACAATGTTCAGATCGTCGCCTGCCTCGGCGGCTTGTTCGATGGCCTGTTGGGGCGTAATCTTCGCATTTGCGGCAGCAGCGTCAGCGCGCGGTCCTCCCCAAGTTCGTTGTCCAGCCGTGAAGATGCCGTGAACCATATAGATCCAATTCATGATAGGATTCATCAGAAACATGATTGGATAGAGCACTGGCTTCCATCGACCTAGCTTGAAAGCAAAGTATATCATCATGACCCAGTTTAGTCCGAGAGAAACACCTATGAACTGCCAAGGAAGATTGTCGAAGTACTCGGCTGTGCTGGCGACCGAGATGACCATGACAAGGAAAAGCAAAGCTGTAGTGCGGATGGTGTTCTGCATGAATCGGATCAGGCACAGGAGAGGGTATTTTCGCCAAAGTCGAATATCTGTTAACATGCATACTTCATTTGTGATGAATCCAAGAAACCATCGACGACGTTGTTTGAGCAACGAGTAGAATGTCTGCACGGCTTCGGTCTTGCAAAAGGCGCTTGTGCACATCTGTATCTGGTATCTCTTCTGTGCACCAATCATGAACAGATGTGTAAGCCATCTATCTTCGCCGAGGTGAGTCTTCCCATAGTCGAAGAGGTCCTCACACTGTTCTGCTCGGTCCGAGAAGTAGAAGCGGGCCATGTTTCTGAAGGCTGAGAATCGGAGAATAGTCAAGGCACCTGGCAGGCAAGTGACAGCGCCACAGCCGGACTCGACCGAGCGCTCGTACATTTGACCGTGTATATACTCCATGTCTTGCAAAAGTGTGATGAACGAATTCTTCTGCGTACATGAGGTGATGACACCCGTCATGGCCAACATTTGGCCTGTGCTACCTGGCTTGAGTTCCATCTCATACATGAAGTTCTGGATGCAAACATTGTCCAGAATGCAGTCGGAGTCGATGAATAAGATGAAAAGGTCGTCTTTCTTCTGCAGGTACCGCTTGTAGATCTTGTCGATGAGTCGGAAAGTAGCTTTCTGGCAGTGCCTCTTTCCACCATGAGGAAACCTAGATACCGTGACTCTTGCCCCATTGTAGCAGACATCGATTGACTGAGGGTAGTCTTCGAGGGATATTGGAATTCCGAGCCGACGAAGCAGCTGGAGGTAAAGCTCGTCCACTTCATCTCCATCGAAGGAAACGAAGACGTGAATGCAGGCTGCCGGGTAGTCGCAAGAAACGACAGAATCAAGTGCTTTGAAGAGTGACTCTGGAGGTTCTTTGTAGACTGGCATAGCAACCACGACCTTGGGTGCTGTAATCTCATCTAGCTCGTGCTTGATCTGCTTCTTCCGGCCAAAGGGGTAGACGACGATTCGGTAAACGCAAACGAGCCATGGAATCGTAAGTAGGACGGCGAACGTGAAGAAGGCGAACCATTGAAAGTATGTTTCGACGATGACAGGGAGGAAGCCGCGGGCTTGTCGTGGTAGTGGCAAGGTAACAGCCATGACTGGCAAAAATGCTACTCTGCAGTAGCGGGTCAGCGAGGGCAGCAGAGGCAGCTAGCAGTACCGACTATACCTTAAGATGATGAACAGTAACAGCATGAAGACGACCAGCAACCTTGTCGACCAATGATCTGCCTTTTTGAAGGCCTTGCACAAGCAGTAGCAGAAAGCTGATATCCAGAGAAACCACTCGATGAGTGCACAGATCATGATGGGACCGACGATTGAGATATAGACGATGTCGACGACCCGCCAAGTGGCATGGCTCTGAGCTGAGCCCATGGTGGGCAGTTGTAGAACAATATGCAGCTGACAATGGGTAATGGCTGTATGCAGTAAAGCAAGAATACCACTGTGGTGGAAGCAGTGATTGTATGAATGTTTGCCTTTGTGATAGTCGAGCTCAGATCGAAAGCTGAAACTCTTGATCGATTGTCATCGAGAAGTAATGATGAGCCAGTCACAACTCGCACTTCCGCCACTGCCCTTTGCCGCGACATGGAAAGTGCCATCTTCATGGAGTAGTGCATCGTACCTGCAGCGTTAAATTTCGGAGTGTTGTCAATCATGGCATCCCAGCAAAGGTGAGTCGAAGCGCTAGGTTAGTATGTAGTGGACGCTACAGCTATTGAAGATCAAAGACTCTCACCTTCTCGCCGCATATCCTTAACCACATGGCTTTTATCACAGGCAAGCTGCATATCATCTCGTCGCGTTCCTTCATGCTTGGTCCCGTTCTCACCGCCATCGAAAGCCCAAGCTTCTTCCTGTCAGGAGTGATTACCACGTGTGATTTCTTGAAGTCATGTGCGCATTGATCGCTTCACGGCGCGGCTTCCTGCAGCCATCAAGCAATCTAACAACAACAAAATGTGTCGACCTGATGAATGGCGATGATAAGGTGGCTAAATGCCTGATGAAGTGAAGGCTGGAATAAAATGGGTTGGAAACTTGAAGTGTCCGAGATTGCGGGTCCGAACTCCTAAATAGTCTGTCCACCAGCTCACTGCTCATACCATCACAACCGCAATGACTATTCTGTATTGTTCTTCAATTCGTTCATAATGTGACCTTGTGTAGAACTCCGTCCAAATATATTTTCTACAACCGAAGCAATTTGCTCGGGCCCAGCCGTTCCAAGCCCTTTCTGGTGTCTGACGTGTGACGGCTTCAATCATCACCACTCACAGAGCTTCCGACCTCTGTCCACGCACTTGCTGGCGTCCTAACGCCATCTCCAAAATCACTGAAATCATCATCCGTCATCTCGGCCTCACTGTGGCCAATATGCGCCGTACTTCCCGCTAAGCTTGCATGAGAAGACGGAACATCAGTGTGCAGCTCTTGTTGAGAGATCGGTCTGGGTTGTAGTGGAGTTAGAGACTGGCTCAGCGGCACCTCGCCGGACGAGTCTCTGTCTTGTGCAAGCGTATGCGAAGTTTGACTCGCAGCAGCCGAGAAGTAATCGCTCCTGCGCATCGGATGTTGGGCTTCATCGAGACTCGGTACCGAGTAGTCAGGATCTGGAAAGTCTTCAGTCGTTGGTGTGAGGTCAATCAAACTCTCGGACGCGTGACTGGCAACAGCGTCCATCTCCCTCGATGGCAGATCCATGTTCCAGGCGTTTCGCATCTCTTGTTCATACTGGCTCTCCCAAGGTTCGATTGCCTCCACTGCCCGCGTAGGTCTCTCTTCAGGATTAAGCTGTCTCAGCAATATTGGTGCATCAACACTCTCATGCATCTGTGGGTGTTCGTTCCGAGACCGTACACCGTTACTCTGCTCGAGGTCGACCGCCGTTGAAGCCGCCCAAGGGGTCGCCTCTTGGTTCTGTTCCTGCGCTCTCAGCCTGCCCTCTTCATCGACCATGGAATCAAAGCTGGCTGTTCTGCTTGAGTCTGCAGACGGCCTCCGTTTCTTCCTCCTCTCCTGCAAAGCACGGCCCTTCTCCATGATTTCCTCCCGAGCCTGCCGCCTCCTCTGCTCTGCCTTCTCGTCATCATTCTCATGCATGGACAAGTCCTGCCTTCTTTGCCGCTTTCTCCCATGGATATCGTCACCAATTGACCTAAAAGCAAGGGCGACTTTCTGTGATGACCGCTCGAACCATTCTCGGACCTGAGGATTCTCGTAGGCGGCTATACTTGCAGCGACCAGCACCGAGGCAGCAATGATTACACCTGCATGAGGAGCCATAGTCAGCACGATTGAAGAAGCAAGCAGATATATTGAAGAGAGACACTTGGAGATCTCCGAGCATATCAGAGTTCATCTATCCTTCAGCCGTGCAGCCGGTCTGAAGGCGGCGGGCCTTGGTGATGTAAGGGCATTCCGATAGTGGCATTGCTTACCTTTGGCTAATGGAGTCGGCATTCTCAAGGAGTCGATTGATCCAGGTACTATTTGTACAAATGTGTTACTTCGTGATGTTGACCTCGAAATCCGAGATTCAGAAAGATGGTAGCTATTCTAGCATGGCCTTTCGATCAGGGTTAACTTCCATCATTTGCCTCTTGCGCATTGCAGCAGCCTGCTTGCCCAACTAGCGGGGCATGCGGTGGCGCTGCCGAGGTTTTTGGCACCGGATGGGCCCCTGCAGGCCGCGTCGGTGGCTTGTGGCACCTAAAGAAGCAGGGGCGGGTGTCGATCTCCCTCCCGTGTCACGTCCAAATCTGGGGTTAGAATTTGTTCTGTAGATAAATTACATAACTTATCAATAGCTACGTCTCACTGATCATCAATCAGTATGTCCAGACATACTCGTGTAACTCAGCCTGTATTGCGCTCTCAATGCAGAAACACACAAAAGGCTGGCCCCAGCCTCAGTAGCTACCGGAGGTGCTATGCCACGCAAGGCCCATCTAATACCAGCAGGCCTTCGAGGCGCGCCATAACTGTGACTAGCGACGACGGCAGATACCACTGGTCCGAGCTCACTACAGGCGAAAAGGCTGCGCGAAGTACCCAGCAGTCCTTCAACTTTGTCTTTGTGGCAGCTGGTGCAGTAGGAACAATCTGCGTCGCATATCTGCTGTACCAAGAGCTTTTCGCTGCAGATTCGAAGACCCGTCAATTCAATCGAGCAGTCGACCGCATCAAAGCTGATCCCAAATGCCGCGAGCTCCTTGGCCCCTCGAATCAGATCAAAGCATACGGCGAGCCTACGACGAACAAATGGGCGCGAGCAAGACCGTTGGCGCATACTGTCGAGGTGGATAGATTTGGCACGACTCACTTTAGGATGCATTTCCATATGGAAGGTCCGGAAGCGAGTGGCACTGTTAATATACATATGACGAAGAAGAGCGATGAGTCGGAATTACAATATCGGTTGCTGAGCCTGACGGTGCCTGGGCATGAGACCGTCTATCTGGAGAATGCGGATGCAGCGTCACCAAAGCGAGCCTTGGGAAAGATGTTCGGCGTGCAGTGGAGGTGAAGAGCAACACTTCTAGAAGTCATCATTAGGATTGCAGAAGCAACCTGTCTCGTATGGGGCTATAGATCATCATGAGCCGTCTCGAGGTTCTCAGCAGATATTCCATTATCCGCATCTTCACGACAAGCCATCTGATCAGGTATTCCTGAGACCGATGTGTGAATAACCCTGAGGGACAACCACCAGCACAACCAAAAGCCCACCCCACAACTTTAGCCAGAAGTTTTCTCCAAGATGATTGGGGTTCTGCTTGGAGGTGCGTCCCAAAACAAAAGGCCTCTTGGTTCACTGCAACCATTGCTCCATCCTCGGCAGGAATACCAAGTCGACCACAAGATGAAGCCTCATATCGTCCTCATACCAGGCGCATACCATTCCGGTGATGCCTACGACACCTTCCGGCCATATCTGCACAATCATGGCTACCAGACGACTGCTCTAACTCTACCCTCAATGGGTGCGGAACCACCACTGACTTCACTCAACCCAGAAGTCGGTTACATTCGTGGCAAGATCGTGCCTCTTCTCGACGAAGGCCATGACGTGGTCGTGGTGATGCATTCCTACGCTGGCTTTGCCGGAAGCGCTGCCTTACGTGGCCTATCCACAGCAGAACGCGAAGCAGAAGGACAATCCGGCGGTGTTGTGTCTCTCGTCTACCTAGCAGCTTGGATGCTTGATGAAGGCAAAGCAATCCGTGGTTCAGGCGGCGCAAGTGGCGGAAAGCTGGGCTCATCTGTCATGCGGGAGGAGGTACGTTTGTTCGGCTGAATCTTGCCTCCGCTGACACTATCAGGACAATCGTCTCTACCACCTCGATCCTGTGAATGCGTTCTATCAGGATGTCGATCCTGAGCTGGCAGCTCTTTGTGCCTCGCGGCTCAAGCACCATAGCCTGCCTATGTTCTACATTCCTCAACCATATGCTGCTTGGAAGCACATACCGACGACATATCTGCTATGCACTGAAGATCGGACAATCGTCTATGAGAGACAGCTCAAGCTGATTGAGGATGCGACCGTGCCAATCCAGACGTTCACCTGTAATGCCGGCCATTCGCCATTCCTGAGTCAGCCAGAACTTACAGCGAAAGTTATCCGCCATGCAGCAGGGGAAGGTATCGAGGTCTCATGACTAGATGAATGACAATGCAATGTCTCACAGTTCTTTCACGTCGTTCCTAGCCGCGATCTTCCCAAAATATATCCGCTGAGCTTCATCAATAATATCCTTCACATCCGAAGCCGGCAACTTCTCCTTCCGATCATAAGTGTACAGCCCATTCGTCTCTTGCTCAATATCGGTTCTGCAAAGTTATCAGTATCATCCCTAGCATTTAAGCCCAACTCAACTTACAACTGAGTATACACAAACCCAGAGCAATGACCCCCCTCAACCACACCCAGCATCAACCTCCTCACCCGCGCAAGCAAATCCTTAGCATCACTCGCAGTCGTATAACCCCACTCCCCCTCCACAGACTTCTCACCCTGCCGCACCGCAATATTCACACCCCCGAACTCAGTACACATCACCGGCGCACCTTCACGATGCGCCGTGCCGCCAACGAACATATCCCGATTGGCTTTCGGTTTCAGGATGCCTTCTAGGGTGTGGCAGACCCGCGCGAGTTCTGGGCCGTCGCTGTAGTCGTGGAAGGTGGTTAGGTCGGTGGTGACGTGTTCCCAGCCGCAGTTGTCGTTTATGGGGCGCGTGGAGTCGAGGGTTTTGGTTGTGTAGTAGAGGGAGCGGATGTGGTTTTGTTCGGTGGGGGAGGATTTTAGGGCGGTGTAGCCCCATGTCTCGTTGACGGGTGTCCATGTCACAATGCAAGGGTGGTTGATGTCCCGTTTCACGGCCTCCGTCCATTCTTGGTTGAAACGCTCGACGTACTGGTTGCTGAATTCGTAGCCGTTGGCCATTTCGCCCCAGACGAGGTAGCCGAGTTTGTCTGCCCAGTATAGGAATAGCGGGTCTTCTACTTTCTGGTGCTTGCGACAGCCGTTGAAGCCCATTTTCTTCGAGAGGATGATGTCTTCCTTGCAGCTGTTTGCGTTTGGTGGCGTCATGTTTGTGGCTGGCCAGTAGCCTTGGTCGAGTACGAGGGCCGAGAAATATGGTCGGCCGTTGAGACGGAAGGTGCCGTCTCCGGAAGTCCAGTCTAAGGAGCGCATGCCAGTGGAAGTCTTGACTTCGTCAAGAACCTCGCCGGTCTCATCTGACACTAGGGTAATTATGAGTTCGTACAGCAAAGGGTGTTCGGGGGACCAGAGGGCCAGACCATCCCGCCAACACGACTGGTCGGTAAGTGCGTGTGCTTCCTTGAACGAGCTCGGTAGCTTCTCTTGCTGCTCAGCAGTTAACCGCAATCCAAGTGTTAGCCTGGCGGTTTCCTTCTCAGGATCGATCTTCGTCGTCTCACTTTTGGCAACCGTTTCACCAGCCAGACTTGCGCCGATGGTAACAGAACAACGCTGGCTCTTCCGGCGAGCTAGAACAGCGATCTCAGCATGCAGCACGCCGGACTCGATATCGTTGGATCTGAGTATGGTACCATGACTACTATCAGCGATTCGCACGATGGGGACGACATCCTCCAACCAGACCGACTGCCAAATACCCGTTGACGGGGTATAGAAGATCCCTTCTGGCTTTGCAGCCCAATACTGCTTACCTCGAGGCTGAGTCAAGTCGGTGGCGGCATCCCACACCCGCACTGTCAACGTCGTGGGCTCCCGCTCATCGAGCTTGCCAGTGACATCAAACTCAAATGGTACATGACCACCACGGTGAGATCCAAGGAACTCGCCATTGAGCCAGACAGTCGCCTCGTAATCAACGGCACCGAACCTAAGGATAGTTCGATATTGCGTGTCATCGAACTGCAGTGCCGTGTTCGCAAAAAGCACCTTCTGATACCAGACAATTTGGTGTGCTTCTTGCTCGTTGATACCCGAAGCCGGTGTCTGGTACACGAACGGAACATTGATGGTACGCTTCTTCTCTTTGGGAATACGTTTCCATTTCTCGCACCACTCTTCTCGTAGACCTACGTCTTCGTCATCGAATGCGAAGTCCCATTCTCCATCCAGGGACCTCCATTTGGGGTCGACACGCTCGAAGTCAGGTCGAGGGTATTGGTGCCCGGATTCCTTTTCCGTCATGATGTGAGGTGGGACGCTTGGGTCGTAAGCAAGCCTGGCAGTTGACGGAATAAGTCAAGCTCTGGGCAGGGTCGGGAAACAGAGACGACGTCAGCGGCGGGACTGGCTGCGGGACATGAGTCTAGCGTGCGCGACCGGTCGCTCCTGTCCCCCTTATTCCACTTCATGCCTGGGAGCCTGAGAATCTGAACTGGTTTGTTGCAATATCGCTTCGACACGTTATCTTGATGTTTGCTTGTACCGTTGTATGCCACTATTGTTGTCAGGTATTCATGCAGACCTACTGCCACTGAAGTTGTCGCCACATATCGACATCGCGCTACACGCGGCATATTGTGAACAGCTTGCGAGGCGCGAGCCATCGTAGACCGGCGTGGTATCGACCCGAATCATCTCGGCTGCCCTCCTCCTCGGCCCCTGCCTTCCCTTCTATCTCTGCCATCTTCCAAGACCTCAAGAACCACACACTGCTTGCCGCAAGGATGAACATGAAGCCAACGAAGATCTGAGCCGAGCGATAACCCGACGCAGCCACAAGCTCCAGTCCGATCGGCTCGGCAAATGTGGTCGGCGCCACGAGGGATATACAGATGACACCAAATGCTGTTGGTAGTCTTTGCAACCCGACAACTTCTGCAGTGACAGCCGCGACCGTTCCCCAGAAATTGCCAGCCCCTAAACCTGCGAACAGTGCAAAGACTAAGAGAAGCCCGTAACTTTGTGCTGGCACCCAGAGAGTTAGGCAAAAGATCCCACAGGACAAAGTCACGAACATGGCCACATTGATGCGACCCCAGCGATCGCTCAAATATCCAATCAGAGGCCTGCACACACCGAGTCCGACGTTGAGGACAGCGCCCACGACTGAACCTTGACTTTGAGTCAAGCCGATTGTCGTTGCATAGTGAGGCAGAGAGTACAGCAGGACGATATATCCTAGCTCTGACAAAAAACCCCAGATGATGACAAGGACCACTTCGATATGACCAAATTCGCGCCAGTCGAGGTAGTCCTGCTTCGGTTTAACCATCTTGTTTCGGTCTCTAATTAGGGCAGCGCAAACCGCATTGACAGCGAGTGAGCAAAGTGCGAGCAGTCGGTAAGTCCAGTTCAAGCCCAGCTTTCGAGCTGCAACACCTGCAATGAGATTGTATGCCACGCCCCCAAGACCTGCTCCGGAACTAGCGATTCCGACGGCCAACGACCTCTTTTTTGAGAACCACTGTGGAAGAACAGCTGTTGCGGGGATATACAGGAAACCCATCCCGATACCGAAGCAGACACCTTGACTCAAGAAGAGCTGCCATATCTGGTCTGCAAAGGACGCGGCAAACAGAGCAGCGAACACGAATACGGTTCCAATCGCTAGGGTGATCTTGGTACCAAACCTTCGCATCGACCACGCTACAGCAGGCGAGCAGAGAAGTGATTGTGAGATCGAAAGGCCGCCTATCAAGGCGAACTCAAACTGTGTTGTGCCTGGGAAGGTTGAGTTTTCAAGATAGTGCGAGAGAAAGATTGCCCACGCCTGTAAGAGTCAGCATTCGCCTCCACTCATATCGCCATGTTTTCTTACGCTGTTGATGCCCCATGTATGCGCGTTTATGAAGAATACACAAGCCGCACAGATCCAACCATAGCCCCCATCCGGAGGAACATCTTCTCTGGAGACGACGTTCACAGCTTCTTGGCCTGGCTCTGCAAGCTCCAGAGCAGTGCGTTCGTCATTCACAGCGGTCCCAGAGGTGCGGCTGTCAAATCTTTGTAAAGCATCTCGATCGATTTTATGAGACTCCATAATGGTGGTTTCTCGTGCCGCAGCTGTTTTGCTTTTTGCACGAAGTCATTGAGGATTTTCAGAATATATGGATGACGTGAAGCAAGTTTCCCGCCATGCATATGCCGTTCATCTCCGCTACGCCGAGGCCGTTGTGTGCTACGACAGCATGTCGACAAGGCGTTTCTTGTCAGCATCATTCCATATTGGATGAGTACATGCAGTTCCAGAACTATCTCTGCAGCTGCTTACATGCGGTGCGTGAGGTGCGCCCTTCGCAGCAGTCTTGGCACTGCCGTCACATGACTCCAACAAGTCGACCATATTATTAATTCGAGCTCTGACTGGACTGCAGCATTTACATTCGACATCGAATTTACTCGTGCGTTGGTCTCAATACCAGCAGGGCCCAGGGGCCACAACGAATTATAGCACATGGTAAGTCCGTGGGCGGTACTGCCGGCGATGCCGAAGCACAAGACCACTGTCCTTTCCAACAATGTTGTATCAATGTGATATCGAAAGTTATGGAGGCTTGCCCTACCAGTATGGGAAGCCGGACTTTGGATGAGACCTTACCGAGAAGCACCTTGAATACGAGAGGAAGGAAAGCTCGAGATCCAGCTTTGGCTCCACGATCGCGAGCCACTCTATCTGATTGGCTCTTCTTCTAGTCCCTTGTTTGCGCTAACCTTTGCTCGTTCTCTCTTCTGCTTCTGGCCAGACATGCATGCATCGAACTGATATAAAGGTAGAAGATGGCCACCGGAACGATAATATTCGAGCAGAAGCAGAAGGCCGAGCAATTTCCTACAGAGGAGCAAGCCTGGAATACGTACAACACCCTCTCCATCACAGTGTTTGCTGATCGAACTCGACCAACATGAGCAAACTCCTCGTTGTTTTCGGCGCTACAGGCCAGCAGGGTGGGTCGGTTATCAACCATGTTCTCAGTGACCCAGAACTGTCCAAGCAATACACTATCCGAGCAGTCTCACGCGATACGACATCGCAATCCTCAAAGCAGCTTGCAGCCAAAGGTGTGGAAGTCGTTGCAGCCGACCCCAATGACACAGCAACATTGAGACCAGCACTTCATGGCGCCCACACAGTGTTCGCAATGACATTTCCAGATCCCAAAGATATCAAGCCCTCCGAGGTCAATCAAGGACGAGCCATTGTTGATGCTGCTGTGGCCGAGGAGGCAAAGTACTTCATCTTCAGCACCCTACCGTGGGTCAGCAAGATCTCAGATGGAAAATATACCAAAGTCCAAGGCTTCGACGCCAAGGCGGAGGTCGAGGAGTACATCCGTCAGCGACCCATTCGAAGTGCATTCTTCGCTCCAGGTTCATTTATGCAAAATTACCACAGCGTTATGAAGCCGCGAAAGATGCCTGATGGGACATATTCGATCGCTCGACATACTAAGCCCGAAACCCAGTTGCCGATGATTGACACTGTCGGTGATACAGGCAAGTTCGTTGGCGCAGTCCTCGCCAACCCGGACAAGTACGAGGGCAAGACGTTCTGTGCTGCCACGAAGCTGTACACCATGGAGGAGCAGGCTGAAATCCTGAGCAAACACACGGGGAAGACAGTGGTGTACAAGCAGCTGCCCGAGGATGTTTTCAGATCGTTCATGCCAAAGGTTCCCTACACTGATGTTCTGATTGAGATGATGTCCTACCAGCAGGATTTTGGGTACTATGGTGCTGAGACTGAGAGTTTGGTTGCTTGGGCTGGAGAAAATGCTAGAGGGAAGTTGACCACTTTCGAGGAGTACCTTGAGAAAAACCCTTTGAGTCTGGATTAGAGGCGTACAAATACATCGTGAGAGGTAGTGTTTCTGTCTGGGAGTCCTAGGGCTGTGTCTGCCGTGTTCTGTATTTCGGTCATAGCACTAGTCTGTATCGGTGTCTACCTTTCTCCGTGGCATATGGCTCTGATATGAAATATTACTCCTCGAGTATATGAGATTCTCTACGTCGCGCGCAGCATGCTTTGCTCAATGCTGCTAGAGGAGCAGTACAAGCAACGCAATTGCTACGAACAACAAACAGTACGTTGGAGCACGAGCAACCATTACGGGCACGCTTAAAAGCTGTACCGTGCACTTCGAGGTGGCGATTAGTCGTGATGTAGTGGCTCCACGCTAGGCAGATCCGTCTGCCGAAAGTGACCCTGCATGGATTTAGGGTCGATCGAGCTCACGTTTTGCCTATTCTTCTGAATCTTATGATGCGCCTGGAAGATTTCGAGGTGGAAGAGACACCACGCAAGCACCAAATGACCATCCGCTCATGAAACTCAGCCAGACACGCGTTGTGCGGCTACCCATGTCCTACAACCCGGCAGCAGTTCTAGGAATGGAGCCTGTGTTCAAATTAGCTTTCGAGTTGTCCAGACTTGGTGTCCAGCGAATCATGGCAGACCGTTGGAACAGATCAACATCAACAGCCACATCGAATTTTGGCATGCCGATTTTTGATGGTTCTCACATCTATGATACCCATCTCATCGTCCCACCTGTTACTGACTGAGTTGAACTGACAACATTGAATGCATGCGACTATAACACAATCTAGGCATGCTAATATTGTTGTCGAGTGTACCAACCAGATGACGGCCGAGGTAGAGACACCGAAAGGTTTCAGACAACGCCTCCGGCTTCGCGAGTTATCAAAGTATTACTGCGCGGCATCACCTATCGCTGGACAGAAATTGCGCGACGAACAATGGACAGACCAATCATTCGATTCAAGTGCTAGTTTCGTCCCTCTACACCCACGTCTTTCGCACGACGGCACTCTTACTGCGCTTGCACAATTGGCAGCACTGAAGTTGCGATGTCAGCGATCCATCATCTCAATCATTGATGACTCTTGGCAGCACGTTATCGCAGAAGCAACTCAATCGATTTCTACCGAAGATGTTACTGACCACGCCGCGAACGACGGTCTCATTTTCGGTGCACAGTCGCTGCCTGTCAATTACGGCATATGTCCCGCGACATTGGATGCCTTCCTTGATGAACGCCAGATTACACTCGACGACCCCAACAATACTGTAAATCGAGATCACCTAGTAATCGCCGATCTTCTCAAAGAGAGTCGAACTCGTGGTGCACCTGCGCTGAGAGATCTACCCCCAGTTCTGCGGTACTACGTGGAGGTACCCCTACGAACAGACTCAGGATATTTGCTTGGGTCTATATGTGTTATTGATCCTTCGGTGCGTCGAGCTGGCCCGAAAGATATCAAGGCTCTGCAGGAGGTAGGCAAGCTTGTTTGTGAGCATCTCGAGCTGACGAGGATGAAAGAAGATCATCGCAGAGCTGCACGGCTATTAGAAGGACTGTCGCACTTCATACAGGGTAAGGAGAGCATTTCAGAGTGGTCAAAAGTCACTCCGGGTCAAGACAACATACCCAATGTCTATCCACAGCGAGGTCGTCTGTCCATTGGAACCATGTCCTCTGTGGGTACTGGCGAGCGAGCTACAGAGACAGCTTCTGTTTCTGCTGCAGATTCAGCTCCACTCAGCAAACAAGAATCTGACGCTACAGTGACTGCGACGACACCAGGGACATCTGGGTGGACACCACCAGCTGGCCCACCGACCAGCTCGATGGGCACCGATGTCGAAATAGGTTTTGATCCGTTGCCGAGTCAAGAGTCTAGTGACGACTTGTCAACGGCAACCTTGGCCTCTGTGAAGGTGAGGCAGGCATTTTCCAGGGCAAGCAACCTGATACGAGAGAGCCTCGATCTCGACGCAACATGTTTCTTGGAGGTACCTCAGAATGAGCGGTTCAAAAATCCCAAGGAGCGGAAGAAGGCCTCTCAGTTGAGCAGTGGGGACGACTCCGTATCGACATCCACGAGCGAAAGCGATACCTTGACAGATTCGTCAGGCGACTTCACGCCTAAAGACCAAGAGCGACCGGACGGAGACGAAATCGCAACACCTAGAAATGTGCTATGCCACCGTCTAGGCTTTGCAACTAGAACCAAGTCGAGTCTTGCTGGTAGCTCCACAACCAAACCGTATCTCACGATATCCGCCACATTACTCAATAGCTTGACAGCGAAGTATCCTCGTGGCCATATCTTCCATTTCGACGCGGCTGGCAGCATTTCTTCAGGCGATGATAGCCAAGGTCAGCAGCAGCAAAGGAAGACGAGGAAGGAGAAGCTGTCTGCCCGTCTGTTCCGTCTCTTCCCGTCGGCGAAAAGTCTCATCTTCTATCCCATGTACGACAACGACAAGCAGCAGATATATTCAGGTTTCCTCGGCTGGACTACGGACCAGACGAGGGCCCTCCAAAAGCACGAGATCGTGTTCGTGTCTGGCTTTGCTAACAGCATTATGTGTGAAGTAATGCGATTGGAGGCGATGGCAACCGACAAGGCCAAGTCAGACTTCATCTCGTCCATTAGTCACGAGCTTCGCTCTCCACTTCATGGTATATTGGCTGCTGCACAATTGCTGTCCGAATCCAAGATATATCCCAAACAGGCGGAGTTCATACAAATGGTTGATACATGTGCTCGGACACTGTTGGACATCATGAATCATTTACTCGATCATGCAAAGATTAACCACTTCGCGGGCCAACAAACGCGCAAAGCGAGGCCGAAAATAGGAGCAAGGGCTGACTCGAAGACCTACTCCCTGGTGACCAGCATGAATCTGTTGTCCGTGGTCGAAGAAACGACTGCAAGCATGGCGGCCAGCAGCAACCAAATGCTTCGACAAGGTGGACCGTCCACAACCGGGGTGACTCCTCTCGGCATTGTCTCAACTGGTAGGCAGGCATCTGCCTCCGTTCCAATTATACTCAATGTTGCGCCTAACAAGCATTGGACTTTCGACTCCGAAGCCGGCTCCTGGCGGCGAATTATCATGAACTTGATCGGCAACTCTATGAAGTACACGCAACAGGGCCATATCAAGGTTACTCTGCATTTCTCACAACAACAGAAGACCGGCAAGGCCATTGCTGAGTTGAAGGTCGTGGATACCGGGCAAGGTATTTCTGAAGAGTATCTCAAGCACCGTCTCTACACGGCATTTGCTCAGGAAAACAACTTATCTGTTGGTGCTGGACTTGGCCTCAGCCTGGTTCAGAAGATGGTAGCATCGCTCCAGGGTGAAATCAAAGTCCACAGCGAAGTCGGCACAGGGACTGAGATTCTCGTCCGAGTTCCTCTCACCCAAGCTGAGCCGTCTGAAGTACAAGTACCAGCATTCGAAGAATACCAAGGCTTGATGGATCTCGCTAAGAACAAAACCTTCACCTTTTCTGGGTTCAATGAGCGGCCGTCGATCCATGAGCCGCCTACGGGGATACCGCATCCACATTCTAGGGCATTGTTGACTATGAAAGACTCATTGACGGCCACCCTGACCAGCTGGTGCCATATGCGTCTAGGGTCCACCAACGCAGACATATGCATAGTCGAAGAATCATACCTCGAAACAGAGCTCGAGACATTCGATCGGCACGGTAAAAATCTCCTCGTTGTAGGCCTAGACGGCCGAGGCACAACATCAGACAGGATCACAAACGCGAACTTCGTCTACCTTCTGCCGCCCGTCGGCCCAATACGAATGGCACATGCATTGAAATCTCTACTCGCAGTGCAGGAGGACATATCATCACCATCACCATTACATGACCACGCCACGCCCTTCCAACAAGACAAGGACAAATCAGTGGGCGCCCACCATAGAGCTACACCCAGTTACTTCGACCAACAAGACAAAGACACACGATCCTCAACGCCCGAGCAGCACGCTCCCGCTGCATCCAACATAAGCACCAACCACCCCCTCATCCATCCATCAAACACACCCGACCACGCCACACCCACCGCTCCCAAACCAGGCCCAACCCCCACCAAAGAAGCAATCCTCCTAGTCGACGACAACGAAATCAACCTCCGCATCCTAGTAGCCTGCATAACCCGCCTAAAACGCACCAACATCAGCCACCTAACCGCCACAAACGGCCGCGACGCCCTAGAGAAATACATCTCCGCTACAGAATCCGGCGTGCGCATTTCCGTAGTATTCATGGATATCAGCATGCCGATCATGGATGGATTTGCCGCAACACGGGAGATTCGTGCGTTTGAGCGGAAAATAGGCATGAGACGGAGACTGAGGAGTAAGATCGTGGCGTTGACGGGGTTGGCGAGTGCGGAGGCGCAGCATGAGATTGAGAATTGTGGGTGTGATTTGTATTTGAGGAAGCCGGTGAATTTGAAGACTGTTAGGGAGGTGTTGAGTAGTGAGGAGATGGGGGAGGGGAAGGGGAAGAGTTGAGTTCGTGATAGATACTGCTGATGGGAGGTTTCTGGGGGATGAAAGGCGTATTTCTGGCGGCGCTTGATACCCTGGGTGGGCATGGGATGGGCGAGGATCAGAATAAGGATCCTTGGCGAACACCAGGCGTTTGAGACCTTATCATTAGCGAGCATTGAAGTACAAACATGAATGTATCGTGCTCCACATCGATAACAGTACAACCTATTCTTACCTTGAATGCATCATGTCCTCAAACTAGGATACCTGACGATTTACACCATGTCCCTGCCGCGTCACAGCCAACGGGGCTGGTTCGTTCTTGACTCTTCCTTACAGTAGCTCATACCCTCAAAGAACGGAAATCGTGCTATTAGAATGGCGAATAATTAAATCCCTCGCTAACCGAAAATCCACGTTCGCCCAGTAAGCCTTGGTTCCGCTTGCAATCGGACGGCTAGAAAGGGTAGGAATCTACCTAGGTACTGAGAGAAGTCAGGACTAGGGCGGCCGCATCAACAGTACTGTGGGTTGCTGGTGGTATCCGGATTTTATCAGGGCCATTCAGCCTCAACGGGGGTAGCCTGAACGAAGGCATCTGAATCTAGTGACGGAGATCCAAGGTGATTGCCAAATGACAGTGCTTGCTCTGGAAGAGGAAGGCGCAGTTTGCATCAAATCAGGAAGGTCCTACTGCACATGTACCTAGCCAGCTTGCCAGTGTTCGGAGCGAACGGAGGTTGAGTTGAGTTGCCAAGAGCAATCTGATCGGTAGCTGCCAAGGCTGCTTAGGAAACTCCGCCTCCCCGAAAGCCGATTGGCTCATGTGCAGTTGTAGAACGAAGCCTAGAGAGCTTTACTGTAGAAGCTGTCCATGAGATCTATTGTACAAGCCTGCCAGCTAACGCTGTTCATCGCAAAGTGTCAATTGTCTGCGATCACGTCGACATGAAATTTCGAAGATAGGAGGGGTTTCTTTAAAGCCCGACCAGCAGATTCAAGACAGGATCCATGCGATGGACCAGCGCCAAAGATGACGAGAACGAGGGTTTTCAATGCAAGTGATTCTGCGGTACGAAAGTCTGACAACGTAGACGATGTACTCCAATGAGGAAGATCTAGCAATGAACACCCGTAGCCTCCTTGAGAGCGCATCAACCACAAATCTCTACAAAACCCCCAAATCCTCCTTAATCATATCAGCCCCCTTCTCCGCAATCGCATAAACACTCGTCATCAGATTCCCCCTAGTAATCACAGGCATGATACTCGCATCGCAAACTCTCAACCCCTCCACACCATAAACCCTCAGCCGTGGATCCACAACCCCGCCCTTATCCCTCGGTAGCATCGCCACCGTCCCACAGGGATGGTAATTACTCATACAGCTTTCCCTCAGGAGCTTCTTCGTGTCGTCGAGGGTGTCGAATGCAGCCCACTTGGGGATGCGGCGGCCGTTGGGCTTGATGAGGTCGCTCAAGGGTGGTGTCTTGGTGATTCTGTCTAGGAGCTTGACTTGGCGGGCCATGAGTTCGGTGCCTAGCGGGTGGGTGTAATACCGTGGATCGATTGCGGGTTCGGCGGAAGGGGAAGACGAGGTGATGTGGATGGAGCCGCGGGAGAGATGGGCGAGCGCGGTCATGATCGTGATGTATTTACCTGGATCGGTTAGGCTAAACATTGTTGAGGCGTGTTGTGTAGTGGTGTGCTCGAGGTGCACTTGGCCCCTGACTACACAGAGGTTGGCTGAGGCTTCCGATGGATGGGAGAGGACCTTCTTCGTGAACGCTTCTAGTATTGTTTGGACGGGACTGGTGGTGTCGCGTGGTTCACTGTGATAATCGTCCAGAAGTTGTTTGGGGGTTGCTTGGCCCGGTTTATCCTCGTCGAGGAGAGGCATGTAAGCGAAGCAGGCGCTGGTGCCTGTCAGGGGCCCTGTGTGGTGTTTCTGGTACTGCTGCATTGCAGCCTGAGCGTATGCTGGATCTCGAAAATTGTCGTTTGTTTCGATGTCGTCGTGGACCTCGAAAGAGACGTAATGATTCGACAGCACAACAGGGAGAGCTGTCATCAACAAGGCTGACGAGTAGATGTGCATTCTGATTTGACCTGTTTTGGAACAAAATTGTACTCGAGTACCCTTGACAGCGTCGGCCACCTTCGAAAGCCACTCGATTCGAACCGCTACAACTCCCTACTTCGAGACTCTCTTGTTCGAGTCGGAACGTCTTGTTGAGGGCCTTTGCTGATTAGGATAAGTTGCTGCTTACTGATTACCCAGCGACGGTTGTTTTTGTTTAGCAGAATGTATTTACCACGAGTTGGTAAGCCAAATCTGATATGCCTACACCTAAATTAGTATAGCCAACGAGGTCCCGAACCGCACACGATGCGGTGGCAAGGTACCAAGATCTCGAGCATTGCGAACGAGCGGGTTCGAGATTGCCCTACACCGTCTGGGTTACATTCAAGTACCCTACCAGCCCTACACCGGAAATTAGGCGTCCAAGTTCCGCTCAGGCCCTATATCGTTTATCGTCTAAGCGAATATCCGGCCATCGCCTCAGTTCCTCACTCAGGCACCACAGATCTCGGAATCCCGAGAGCACAGCAGACGAGCTATTTCATGTCTCCTATGGCTTACCGTATAGGGCCTGCCAGGCCTCGCAGTTCTCTCGGCGCCTGGTATGCTGACCCGAGGAGCTGTAAAGCCGATGCAGTGATCACCACGGCGTGGCAAGGTTACAACGCCAAACTCCTAGATAGCTTCAGCAATGTTGCCCTTGAAGCCGGTATCTCCGGTGCGGGCCTGGAAGATGGGGCGGAAGCGCAAAGGAAAAGAGTTCACGCCTGAGGCGGACAAGTATTGGTTGACCACTCTGTAGCAGATTGGGGGTCCTGTCTATTCTCCCATGGTCTATCGTGGAAAGCTCGATTGAGGGTCAGCCTTAGGCACGATCTTGCAAACCTACCTGTTTCGTTGTGCACTGCGGGAACGATAATTGCTTGGAACTATCGTGTACATATTACACAACACTCTTGCTTTTCATAGTCTAATCTTCGTAACAGATGATGTCCTGCATGTGGTGCACGGGCCATCTCATCTTGTATTCTGTTCATGCGCACCTCTAGATGTTTGTCCTCGGTCCTCGGAGCTCCTCAAGTACGACTCTTCAGGCTGGCCTACGGCTGGACAGCGCGGCGGAGAAGCCATCATCCGATCGGAAGTGGTTGACAATAAGAAAGCGCATAGGGTTGACCGCGGCTCAACGCGTTGAAGGAAGCAGAGAGACAAGTTGCGCTCTATGAGTGGAAGATGTGAAGCGCTAGGGTGCTGATAGCTGGGAGGACAGGATTTCTATGAGCATGGTGCAGGTATTCGAAAGACTTCAGTAGACTTTTGTAATAGTTGAAGTTGAACCACAAGTCGAATGGGGAGAAAGATGCTGAACATGCAGACGCTTTGCGCGGGGTGACGCGTCCGAACGCGACCATATCAAAGACGCCAAGACTAGTGGGGTCAGGCTGCTAAGGAAAGCTCATTCCATCATGATATTGGCCACACCACATAACTTAATCATCATAAAATACTGTACCATCACAAAGCTATCTACTCTGCATAGCTCGAATAGCTGCTATACATCATGACTGTCATCTAGATATGAAACATACCACTATCACTACTGCTCCTCATCTCCAGCCCGGTACCCATCCCACCACCAAGCGGCATCAGACCCAAGCCTAGCCCTCTCTTCGTAACAGGTACACCATCAGTAACATTCAACCAGCTTGCAGCAGAGTAGTTTCCAAAGCAGCTATATTCGTATCTCGCCTGATCAAGCAGGCTACCAAGTACATTGAGGTAGGTACCCATCTCACACCAACCATCGTCTCGCATTCCGCACTCGGGATACGAAAAGCCAAGAGGCACGGTACGTTGGCCGATCGTCATATGGATGTAGTGCGTCATGTCACCTTGGTCGTAAAAGTCGGCCATGGTTGCGTTGTTGCTCGTTGGTCTATTCGCCTTGAGTGGCTGTGGAGTTGTGATTTGCTCCCAAACGACTCTTGCACCAAATGGAGTGATGTGAGAGACTGTCACGTTGCGATTAGGCGTGATAGTATTATTGGCGAGCTCATCGCTGAATTGCCTCATGCCAAGAGCTGTGAGGATAGAGTAGATGTTGGTGTCGTGAGAGAAGTCCATGTAAAGACTTTGGTTGAGTGGGAAGGTCGCGTCCGTTGTGTCGAGAGTGCGGTTGACGTTGGTCGCGCCAGGTGCAAGGTTGTACAGATGTCCTTGAAGACGTGCGTAGAGCTCTTCAACATAGCCTATACCGACACCCCGGCCTGTTGGCGCGAGCCATCCGTTGTTGCCTTGGAACTGCAGGTCGATGCTATACTCGAAGCCTTGCCATTCGTCGTAGGTGAAGAGATTGCACCAGTTGCTGTAGCCGTATGCGACTGTCTCGTATGGGCACAACGTCTGTGCATTGTAGGAGTCCGCAACGGTCCAGTTGTAGTTTCCTGAGAGGGCGCGAAGGCGCTTTGTTGCGTCAGCGAGGTAGATGTTCTCCCATACGACGGAGGCGTTACTGCCTCCTGTAGAGCGGTAGTTGTTGCTGTTGTTGCATTGGAAATACCCTGCAAGGGAGTTGTTGAAGCCATTCTGCTCAATGATGGGCTCGAGGGTAGCGTTCTGAGTCCACTCAAGGCCAAAGAATCCTGCCATGAAATACTCTGCCGACTTCAGCATACGGTCTTGAGTTGTGGTTCGAGAGACGAGCTTGGTGGAGGTGTTGTAGAGGTGACCATAGTTGTAATAGAAGAGCACACCACTGTCAAAGAGCTCTTGTCGACCTCTTGCGACCAGAATCTCAGCACCAAGAGTGTACTTCCAACCATTCAAGAAACTTAATGCGCCCGTCCACGTAGCCGTGCTGTTGTGGGTAATGTTATAGATCTTACTTCCGAAAGTGGAGACAGATGAATCCCCCGTCGGGTATCGTGATCCATGTCGGTGCAGCAGGTTGACCGTAGTAATGTTGGCACTTGGTGGCAGAGGGTACTCGTCGACCCCAAAGCCAACCGGGTTCGGAAAATATGAAGACAGCTGTCCCATCATCTCAAAAATGTTGGAGTTGTTGGTGTTACCCTGGATCGGGTAGGCTGTTTCCAAGGGTGCATTGGGAGCGAACGAAGCAGTGCCGAACGGAGCTGAGTTGGTCTGAGCCAAGAAGGGCGCCATGTCTGCCGTCTTTGTTGGACCTGCGTAAATTTGTGGTTCTGTTTGGAAGTATTGTGGAACAGAGGAGGAGCCAACCTGCTTTTTCTCGACGGCAGCGGCATCGCCGAGGCCAACGGCCGTCATCAAGGCAAAGAAGAACAACATGATACCTATGGTTGAAGCGAAGACGATGCAGGTGAGTAGTACAGTGCGGGTGAAGCTGAATTTGTAGCTCTCAGTCTTGTACCACCACCCAGCACGTGGGTGCAACAAGTCGCCCGCAAACTCGGGGCTGCCAGCGCTTCCATGATACCTTGAGCTGTGCATCGAGCGTCATACTTTGGAGAAGGTTGCAGTAGGAGGAACCCAAAAGGGCAGGAGGCACAGGTTGTGCAAGGAACGAAGCGAAAAGGGGACTAACCAAATATGCGGCAGCAGGGATAAGCAATCCAAGCAAGCAGCTAAAAAGCTTTGGCAGGCTTAACTGTCACAAAAAGCAAAGCTACCTGGATGACGAGGGTTTTGGACCTTGCATGGTCCTCGCCAGAACGTTGAGGACAAGGACGACGTCGACGTGTAGTGCTGGTGTAAATAAACCTTGGAACGGAGGGAGAAAGGCTAGGGTGTTTTTGAAGGACGAATAAACTTCAATTCCAGAGCCATGTGGTCGCTGACGCGCAACTCCGAGGACCAGATCACACGTGGAATTGATCAGATCTTTGCTCATAGAAACAAGCTTCGCTAAAAAGATGAAGCTTTGCTCATTATACACCACATAGATCTCAGAGCTCTGCGTACGTGCAGCCAACAAGCACTGTAAAGGATGCACGGACGGAGGTCCTCGCTCAGCACTTGATATCATCATTCATGCCCGTAACCAGCCCCAATCTATCGCTAAAGTGCTTACCAATCTGTTCGTTACGTTCTCCGTAGATCGTATCCGCTGCTTGCCATGTCTTATCCAAGAGCATGCTTCTTCGTCAAACAAGCCTCTCGTTGCGAGTGAGCACCCATCAGTCCTCGAACTTAAAACTCTTGCCACCGCTGGTATCTATGGGTCCTCCTCTGTAGCTGCCTCTCTTTTTCTTGTTCTTCTCTTTGGTGAAGCCCTTGCCTCGTGTCACTGAGAGGTCCTGATAGGCACGATCGGCGTATTCATAGCTGACATAGGTGTTGCTGATGTATTGGCCTGAAGCTGGATCATAGGTCTCGGACAGCTGAGCAAGTCGTGTTGGATGTGCACCGGTGTGCTTCTTCTCTTTCGATGGCCACGGAGGTAGAGGTGCAGTGTCGCCTTGTATGGTAGCAGATGAATCAGAGTCAGCCGGAGCAGTGGTTGTGACGGTGGTCGTCACCGTCTTCTTGACAGGCTTCTTCACCTCCACCTCCTCCTCTTCTTCGTCAGATGAACTACTCGACTCACTACTGCTCTCTGCGGAGGAATCGGACTCGGACTCGGACGATGCATCGGAAGAGTTGCTTTCCGGCAAAGGAGCTTTGGTTGCTTCTGCCAGAGCCTTGGACTTCTCCTCATCTGGTTCGTCTTCAGAAGAGCTCGAAGACTTGGAGCTTTCGCTGCTTGAGTCTGAGCTATCTTGCTGTATTTTTGCCTTCTTCACTGGTCTCTTCGCTTCTTCTGACGCTTCGCTGTCGCTGCCGCTTGAGGAACTTGATGAGCTCGAAGACTCCGAGGCCGAGCTGCTAGCCTTTCTCTTCAAGAATTTCGGCTTCACTTGAGGTGCTGGCTTTTCTGGTTCGCTCTCGCTTTCGCTGGAAGATTCTGAGGAGCTCGAAGATTCGGAGACGGGACTGCTAGCTTTCCTCTTCAACGGCTTTGACTTGATTTTAGCTGCCGGCTTTTCTGCTTCACTTTCGGACTCGCTTGAAGAGGATGAGGATGAGGACGAAGCACTGCTTTCAGCGTCTGCCATCTCGACATCCGAGTTTCCTTCGCTCTCCTCCTCAGAAGAAGAGCTGTCGCTGCCCTCTTCACTTGAACTTGATTCTGCATCCTTCTGATTCGCGTCCATGTACTCTTTGAATATCGCATCTAACTGAGGGAGGGTCTTGGCGAGCTTTGCACTGGATTTGTCCTTGGCATCTTTCTTCGAAGTGAGCTTTTGGCGTTCGGTATCGAAGACGCGCAAACTTGAGCTGAAGCCATGGTCGGAAAGGAATCGACTGACGAGCGCAACGAGCACCGGATCGGGTGCCGCATCGGGCTTGCCGACTTGCTTCTTCGCCATATCACTTGTGTCGTAGTTGTGGTAGGTTGTCGACTCGTATGAGCGAGAGCCTAGACTGTGCTTGTGTCAGAACCAAGAAGACTCCAGAAGATTATGAGCTGAGCTTGAAGCCTCCTCTGAAATGATCAGAACGCAGTAAGCTTTGAGTCGAGAATAAGAAACTCAATGCTGGTCAATTGCTCTGTGTGCAGGTGCGACCGGCTTCAAAGAATGCGACTTCCAAAACTTTTTTTGACAATCATTCCCCCGAAGATCTGGAGCCCACCCGACGCAGTTGTGGCTGCCCCAACGGCGTCAGGCATCAAGGCATTCACAGCGTGGAGAATGCGGCCCGTGTCGCAGCACAGTACTGCCGATGATACACTGTTAAGTGTACCACAGCAACTGAATCCGGAACCGCAGGACAGTGAGTGGTTCGTCACTGCCTTTCCACAATGAAAGCGACCTCTTCAACATGAAAACTAGCGCCATCAGCACTACGCGACCACGATGAATCCTCCCAATGGCGAGTACTCCTATGGAGGACCTCGCTCTGCTGCCCGACCAGGCCCGGGCTATGATCCTCGCGGTAACACACCCAACAATGGACCCATGCTGCGACCGAGTGGTGGTTCGGCGCCTGGTGGTCCTCCGACAGCCGAGTCAAATTCCAACAGAGCAGCAAGATATGAGGACGAGAAACGGCGCATCATCGACAGCTGCTTTGGGAAGAAGGAAAGCGACGGCGTCCTCCTCGAGTCGTACATCACCCATGTTCGAGTGGCCGAAGACGCCATGTATCCCTCGTCGCCCCCTCCGCCGGATTCAGTGCCAGGCAATAAGAAGAACAGGCTCATTTTGGTGGCTGTGCGCAAGTCTGGCCGAGTCCGAGTACACAAGGCACGAGAGAACCCATCTGGCAGCTTCTCCATAGGCAAAACATGGGCTCTCGACGAGCTTACCGCAATCCAGATCTACACCGGTATGGTTCCGGCAAATGAAAGAGAAGCCATGGAGAAGCAATGGGCGGGCGACCTGGGCTTCACTGTTACCCTTGGCAAGCCGTACTACTGGCATGCGCCCACCCCGAAAGAGAAGGACTTCTTCATCGCCAGTCTGCTCAAGATTTACAAGAAATACACTGGTGGAAAAGCACCTGATTTGATCGGATTTCTACCGCATCAGCTAGAGCAGCTGGGAGGAGGACAAGCCAGCAGGACTCCATCGAGTAGCGTCTCCCAGTCGCCAGGTCCGCAGTTTAGCACTCCTCCACCAATACCTGCCGCTTCTGCTCAAAGGCCACAGTCACCACAGATGCAACGCTTTTCTCCCGCCCCATCAAACAGATTCGATCAGCAGCAGATGCCTCCATCGAGAGCTGATCCTCGGGGTCTTCCTCGAGGTAGTCCTTCATCGCCTATGCCCGAGCCTCTCCGTTCTCCCGCTCGCATGGATAGGAGAATGCCAAGTCGGGAGAACATGAGAAGAAGTCCGGATGCCTTTTTACGTGGTGGCGGTCAAACAGAACCTCCGCCTGCTATGCCGTCCATGCCACGTCAGGCGCCTGCACCAATGCCCATAGATGCACAAAGCTCTCAGTCCTCGCTCGGACAGTCGTCGATCGAAGCCAGGCAGCAGCAAGGCTTTCCAGCCCCGAGCAGACCTATGCGTGGGCCAGCTAATGGCCTCAGCCCGTATCAGCGGCCTCCGCCAGAATCATCTGTCGCCAGTAGCGAATATCTGCCTACAAATGCTGCTGTTCGTGATAGGTCATTCAGCTCAGCACAATCGAGTGACCGTCCAACCACATCGACGTCTGATGCGACATCTACTGCCTCTCGACCTCCAAAACCATCCGATGTCCCGTCGTTGGCCTCAAAATCTTCAGCCATGGACACTTTACCCCCACCCGATCGGAAACGGCCGTTCTTGCCAAAGCCCGAACCTAATGGCGCTCAATCTAACGAAAGTACCAGTCGTTTTGTGACACCGGCTACCACGCCCACTCCAAAGAAGGAGGATGTCGTAACATCTTCAGTTGTTTCAGAAGAGACTCCGAGGGAGCAGAAGTTGGATGCGGCTCCAAAGGCAGACTATTTCAATGCTGTCACAATGCCTAGGCCTCCTGAGCGCAAACCCAGTGAAACAGCAGCACCGGCGTCTACCACTCCAATCCCAGACGTTATTGCGAATCCTGAACCAATCACGTCCGAAGACCATACGGCAGAACCTGAGGAGATGCCTAGTCCCGACAAGAAAGAAGAAGACCATAGGCCAGGCTTGGGACCCATGCTCAAGAAGAAGAATGTGGCAGATCAGTTCAGGAAAGCTGCCTTTGCTGCCAGTGCTTTCAAGCCGCGTCAAGGTGGCGGCGCTGCCAGGCTCAAAGCGATGCAGGAAGAAGGCAAGAGAGGCAACGAACCTGATGGTATTACAGGAGTCGTCCCTGCACCTCTAATGCGAGGGATGAGCGCCGACAGTGTAGGCAGCAACAGGCCGACAACTCCTGGTACCCCGGCGCTTGTCACGCCGGGACTCAAGGAACAGCCATCGACGCCGTTGTCCGGCCCGCAGCCTCCGAGAGTCAATCTAGAAAGGACAGCTACAGAAGACAGCGTGATAAGTCAGCAGTCACAGCAGTCAAATCACTCTGCGAAATCTAAGAAATTGCTTGATTCGCCTTCGGTTGACGATGCCAAGCCACAGCCAGTGCAAGAACCTGCGCGGCCACCTACCCCAGAGAAAGCACGCTCAAGATCACCTCAAAGACGAAAACGTCAAAGGCAAGAACAAGATATTGCTAAATATGCCTCGTCCCTCGATATTGACCCTCGAGTACTCGACGGACAAGGTGCTGACTTTAGCGATTTGCTAACTGAATTTGGTTGGGACGGGAAGCTCGACCCGAAGCGGAAGGTGGACGACTTAGAGGCCGAAGTTAGACGCGAGATTGGTCGTGCGCAAGCCACAGGTTGGCTTGGCCATGTCGAGCAGCAGGATACCAAAGTTCAAGAGCTTGCAAAAGCCTTTGATAGAGCCATTGAAGAATGTGAAGAGCTAGATGGCTTGTTCACTCTCTACTCGCATGAGTTGGATACTCTTGCAGCAGATATCGAGTACATCGAAGCGCAGTCGCAAGGATTGCAGGTACAGACAGCTAACCAGAAGTTATTGCAGAAAGAGCTGCAAGGACTGTTGTCAACTCTCCGCATCTCGAACCAGGATCTTCAAGACCTCCATTACAGCTCACTAGACGACCCACGCGGTGTTGCCAGCATTGAGCAAGCTCTTGCAACTCTCTACCGAGCCTTGATTACGATCGACCCCAATATTCGCCAGAACAGGCAGCGAAGAGAAGGACAAACCAACAACGCCGATCGCAGTGGGGTGGGTGTATATGCGGATACAGAGCTTGGGCAGATGCGCGCAGTCCGTGAGAAGAAAGACGAATATGCAGAGCAGTCACTTACCTTCATTCGCCGGTTCTGTCAGCACATGAACCAACGCTTTAAGGACCTTGAGCAGGTTAGAGACGATGACAGCGCCACCAGACCTGTCACTAGCGACTCAAATTCGTCCCTCACAACGCAACGTGTGGCAAGACAAGAGCTGTGGCTCTACAATGGCATGATGCTGTTCGTTCGAGAGGTCAACTCGTACGAGTGGAAGACGCTTATCAAGTCCTACGAAATGAACATAAGAGGTTCGTATCAGGAACAGTTCCGCCAAGCAACCATGTCCTCTAGGAGGGAAGCACGTAAACCAAGCGGAGAAGAGCAAGAGGCCCTGTTCACTTATCAAGAGAAGGATAAATCGGACGACTCCCTCACGAGCTCGGCAGCACGAAAGTTGACAGTCAAACGAGGTAAGACAGTCAAGACAGCTGGCGTTAAGCCATCCTTTAGCAACAACCGACAAGATGGCAAGCCGGATGCATGGGAGGTCTTCCAGACCGTCCTGGATTCACAAGCCAAGACCATCTCCGAAGAACAAAACTTCATGGTCACTTTCTTCCACCTATCCTCGCAATCCAACACCGACTTCGCCGAGTTGGTCTCATCTCGCGCACCAGAGGAGCGCCGTCTACCCAATCTGAACCAGAAAATCCCCTTCGAGCCCGACAAGAACATCTCCGCTACCATCACCGACTCCATCTCAGCAATCTACTCCTTCTGGCTCCCAGATCTCCAATCAACCCTCGAATGGGTCCTCACAGCCGACCAACTCCAAGGCGTAGGCGTCCTCTGCGCCCTCGAACACACAATGAACACATACGACGACACAAATCAAGAATTCATCACGACCTCCATCCGCACCCTCCACACCCGCCTCGTCGGCCTCTTCCACAAATTCATCGACGAACAAGTCAAAGCAATCGAGGAAACAAAAGTGAAACTCAAGAAACGAAAAGGCATAATCAGCTTCATGCGTACATTCCCCATCTTCACCGCCACCGTCGAAGCCATGATACCAGAACACATGGTCGAGGCTGAAAATCTCGAGATCCGATTCATTCTCAACGACGCGTACAACAAGGTCCTCCGCGCGATGTGGGAGTCTCTCACGTTCATCGCGAAGGATGATCCTACGCAGAATACTGGTGCGGGATACAGTACTGCGCCGAACACAGGTGACCCCGAAGACAAAGAAGCGCTGAATTACCATATCCTGCTGATCGAGAACATGAACCACTACGCCGAGGAAGTCGATACTCACCATAACATCGTCCTCGAGGAGTGGAAGAACAGAGCCGAGACAGACATGTTCACGCATCTTACGCAGTATACCGACTCTGTCATCCGCAGGCCACTGGGTAAATGGCTTGACTTCATCGAGAGCACAGAGGCAATGATGAAGACGGCGGATAGCTACTCTGGTATCGCGGGGAAACCCAGCCACTCGAGATCGACGTGTAAGAAAATCATCAAGGCGTATGATGCGGGTGAGATACGTAAGGGAATCGACACGCTCAAGAAAAGGGTTGAGAAGCATTTTGGGGATGTGGATGATCCGACGACTATGTCTAAGTCTCTCATCGCGAGGGTATTTGACGAATGCAACGCACGTTATGCACATGCCCACGACAGGATGAAGATGATTATCGACAAAGTCTACGACGGGAGTCTGGAGATCGATTGGAGGAAGGAGGATGTGGGTGCTATGTTCAGGCGGTAGAATCGCGTGAGCGTAGAGAAACCACGGCTGAAAGTTGAGATTCCGACGGCGTTGAATTTGGGGGTCTGAGATGCACTCGAGACGTGGGCGTATATCGTGGCGTAGGATGGGCGGGTGGATGGGCATGTATGTACATCAACGACAGAACACACCTGCAGACGATCTGAACGCATGTGAATGTAACTCACGTCGATTCTGCCTCAATAGTCTTCTTGTTCGATGTGCCAGTGGTTCATGCTATTCACGTGCCTAAACTACCTGCAGCATGTGAGTTCGAAGACAGTGACTGTAGCCAACGACATGGAATTCCCATCCATCAGCAAACACGAAATAATTTTCCGGACGCCGGCTAACGCTCGCACTCTATCGGTTCTAAGGTCAGGCAAATAACGGAGACTACCAACTCAACACGCCCCTCTCCCTATCGAACCCGCCTCTCAGCTGCCGCTGTGGCTTCACCAGTTTGCCCTGCAACACTGTATACTTGACGATATTCTCACAGTCCTCGGGTCGTACTCTTGCAAGCCAGATCCCCTGCACAGCCTCGTTGCTCAACGGTGCAGCAGCAGTCTCCTGATCTGTGCCTTCTCGCTTCTGTCCTTCTCTCCTGTAGATCATGACGTTGGCACTATACTTGTGTCCGCCGACGTGGTTGATGAAGTAGATGCCTACACCTCCTGGTCTTTCATCATCGAAATCGCGGAAGAGTCCCAGTGGCCGGAGATGTCGCTCGAGTTCGCGCTTGAGGATTGGTGCTGACTTTCCGCAGCGCCAGTCGCGGGTGCCATGGCTGCACATTAGGATTACTGCTCTGTGGGGGCATGGTTTCATTGTGACCCCTGCGGGTATTGATGGTGGAACCGTCTCCTGGTGGGTGGTGAGGATGGTGCCGTTGCTTGATCCGTTCTGTTGATCGTTATGTATCGAGAGGTCATTTACGTCTGGTACATCCTCGGCACTGGGCTCGTCTTCTTTTTGCACCACCATTTGTCCCTGCGCGTGTTGCGATGACTCAACAGCTTGTGTCCTCGTCGCCGGTTCCTTTGTAAGTGGCGTTGAGTTGGTACTGCTTTTACTCATCACATCCTCGAGTAGCCACTTCGCTTCATTAACACCTACACCCTCTACCATCTCCCACCGCGGTAGTAGCAAACACCTCGTCTTGCCCTCATTTGCATACTCTGAATCCTTCTTGCCATCGCCCAGGCCCCAAGCATCGTGAATCGTGCCACAGTCACTACTCGTCGGCATATCAGACGCACTCATCATCAACTTCCCGTTACTGAGCTCAACACCCAGCTTACCAACCGCTTGCATCAGACTCCCGTTCTCATCGGTTACATCCCTCACCCAATCCGTCTTACCTGTGCCGATAACGAGATGTGTCTCCCAACCGTTCACATGACCGTAGAGTTTATCCTCTTCGTCTATCGACCATTTCCGTGGGAGGGATTCCGTACATGACGCGCAGTCATGTAAGCAATCCTCGCCATCGACTTTTGGGTCTGTTTGAGCGAAGAGTGACGATGCGTCCTTCTCTGTGCGGAATTTGCTGGAGTCATGGAGGTTTGCTGAGGAGCCTGAGGGGGTAAGGAATGTTTTTGTACGGGTTAGGAGGGATTGCATCTTGGCGAGTCGTGGCACTGGGTTTTAGATGTGTTAGTTACCAGTTGGCAGCGGTTTGTGTGGCTTTATGGCAATAAGGAGTCGCCTCGGCGGATCTGAGTACAATGCCGAACGTGTTGCCGAGCCGTTGTGGGCGTTCCACAGCGTTGTGCTTTTTGACCTGATCGGATCGCCGATGACGGGACACTGAAAGGACTCAATTGATGGTATCAACGCCAGAAAGCTTGTGATGAAGTTTCAGAGCAAGGATGGAAGCGACGAGGGTGTAGGAGATGGAGGTATGAACGTACTTATGACAGCATCAACTGTTTTTTGATCTGATAAATCAAAACTTCATCTGATACGCGATGCGGCTGCTGAGTGGGGAGACAGACGCGTTTCTTGGCGGGGATAGTGGTCAATGATTGGACCTCTGAGCCGGTAGGATTCCGCACGCGCGTACGAGAAGTCGTACAGCAAGTCTTGTTTGAGCTTGTTCAACGTGCTCGACCCGAACACGAGTTCAAGGACTTGTCCTGTGTCGAGTCGGCTACATACACAGAGCGATGAATAGAAGTGAGAACCCTAAGAGCGTATCGCGCGGAATCGGTCGCAATATGTACATGGCCGATAGTCTCGGTGATCGAGCAAACTCGGCCTTAAGCAACTTGAAGGCAGCGACAGCGGGATGCCAGGGAGGCCAAGTGTCACCGCATAGACGTGGAAGCATCTTTCCGCACGGTAGCGACACCTGCCCGATCCACAGCCTGACAGTTACCCGTTATCGCCAGCATGCAGTGGCACTTCAGACTCTCCTTACAAGCTGTTGCTTATAAGTGAAGGCTGCCTTCGGGTTTGCGTCTTGCAGCAAAGGAGGCAGTCTGGCGAAGTCGCGCTCGCCGCCCCGGCCCCTCTGTAGCGAACTTCGACTTTGATCGCTATCATTGGACCGAGGCTATCGGAGCATATACTATAGTCAATTCTAGTCAGGACGGTCCCGTTCAAAAGTCCGTCAATGCTCGACATCGAGGATCTGTCATCCCCATGGACGCTACTTACAGCGTAGTGGCCCTCACTCACACAAAAGCCCTACCAGTAGTATGCGCCCCCGCACCCCGCAAATTCTTACGTTTCTTGAGGACCGAATGGCTGCCGACCCTCGGTCTGCATACCTCAAGCATCTACACTCGAAGCAAAGCACTCAGGGTTGCACTATATGTCAACAGGGCCGAGTCAAGTAGGGCGTCTTTGCAATGTGCTGAGTATACAATGCCTCGGCGGCAGAAGGTCTTGGACCTTGTCACAATACCTTCACCGCAAAATTCACAGCGCTGCTTGATCTCCCGACGCGTATCGAATTGATAACAGACCGAAACCAAGATGAAAGCAGCACGCTACTACGGCGCACGCGATTTACGCATTGAAACCATTCCTGACCCGCCACCTCCGGCTTCTAACGAGGTACGTTGAAACCTTCCACAACCAAGGAGTCATCTCTCACACTTTTCAAGGTCACAATTGACGTCTCATGGGGCGGTATCTGCGGTACCGACCTCCACGAATGGACATCCGGGCCCTTCACCATTAATACCCCTGAGAAACCCCACAACATCACCGGCGACCACTTGCCCGTCTCATTCGGCCACGAATTTACTGGGCGCGTGTCTGCGCTACCTACCGAATACCCGACCGATGGCAAGTTCAAGCTTAATCAGCCAGTAATGGTTGATCCGAGGATTATCTGCAGGACATGCAGCTCTTGCACCACCGGTTGTGACAACGTCTGTCAGAATTGGGGCTACATTGGTCTAAATGGGGGTGGAGGCGGGGGTGCTGGGTTCTCGGAGAAAGTCAATGTTGAGATGCGGATGTGTCATCTGCTTCCTGATGATGGGAGTGTAGATCTCAATTCTGTCGTGCTGTGTCAGCCGTTGACAGTAGGGAGGCACGCAATTGGCAGCACCGGATTGCCTGGTGGGGCCTTGAGTGGGATGAACGTGCTTGTGTTGGGTGGAGGGCCGGTCGGTCTGGCCGTGTTGTTGAACTTGAGGGCGAAGGGTGTCGGTGTAGGATTGGGTGGTCGGGTATTGGTATCTGAGCCGACGAGACAGAGGGCTGGGATGATCAGGAGCTTAGGCCTGGCTAACGAGGCGGATGTCTTGAATCCAATGGAGCAGAATGTCGCACATGTATGTCGCGAAGCTACGGGTGGAATAGGCGTGGACATCGTGTTCGATTCGGCAGGCGCGGAAAAAGCTATGTTAGCAGGCATGGAAGCACTCAGAGTGAGAGGGACGTATGTCAACATCGCCGGATGGAAGACACCGTTCCAGATTCCGATGCAGTTTGCTATGTTCAGAGAGATCAACATCCGCTTCTCACTGGGCAATAACGATAATGATTACCGCGAAGTCGTGGAGGACTTCATTGCAGGAAAGTTCAAAGGAGCGGAGGCATTGATCACGAGGAGATTGAGAGTTGACGAGTTGGCGGAGAAAGGCCTGGACGAGTTGGTGAGGAACAATGACGAGCATGTCAAGATTGTGGCAACGTGGAAGGAAGACCTTCTTGCCTAGGGAAGGCATAGCACGTGCGTACCTAGGTAGAGCGAAACAGCATCTTAACGTGAACGCTCCTACTGAACGAATAACTCCTCGAGCACGCTTTCCATAGTCCATCTGTCAAGCGAGATGCACAGTACTACGGTGTTGCTAATGTGCCAACGCCCGAGAGTTATGAATGTCAAGATCTGAACGTCTTTGACCTGGTTAACGCGCACGCCTACTTTTTCGCGCACTTGTCAATATTCTGCACTCATTACGTCCGCTGTTGGTACGCTAATAATAAAATGGTAGGTACAAACGTACGGAGTAGTAGTAGCTACGATGAGTGCGACTGTAGGATAGCAACGCTATCATCACTGTAATTGCGTAGGAACGAAAGCTGGCACTATACTATAAAAGTAGATAGTGCTCGCCAAGCTCAATTCCGCTATCATTTCTGACCAATCATACAGTACGCGGAAAACTAGGGGTGCGCGTTAAGGCCTAAAGATGTTGCAATTCCTCGCCCGTTTTGCTGGTGCATCCCAGAGCCTTCTAGCGAAGGATTCCTCCGGGGTTAAGAAGGGATTGAGCTGACTGGTTCAAGAATTTAGGTACTATTCTCAGCATCTGGGCGGCCTGAAGGCTTACTAAAAGACCGCCCCTATCTGCCCTGCTGTATATAGCGATATAATCGTCCCCGTTTGCTCTATGGACACATTCACTGCACATCGTACCTTCACAAGGTCTCCTCACGAGTGACTTGCGGCACGCCCTTAGCTGTATAGCACAATGACAGATCCTGGAGCTCAGCAGCAAGGGCGCTTGTCGCGTGGTTGGTTCGGCAAGGTGGCAGCAGCTATCTTCATTGCTCTCGCTGCCCTAGCGACATACGAACTGCGTATCACCCCGTCCGCGCCTGGCTGGCATATGGAGTTTGCCAATATAGTCGAAGCGAGAAAATTCCCCGAGCAGCCAGAACTGCTACTCCGGACTGAATATACAGGCATCGCTAGTGTCGATTATGGACTTCAGTTCCTCGTTGCAGCGTTCCTACCTGGCGCCGCGGGCTTCGTCAAGGATTTCGAAGTGCTCCAAGCATATTTCTTGATCTCTTTTTTCTCTATCATCTCGATCTATTCTGTTGAGGCTGGCCGGAGGGGAAACAAGAGGGCTTGGACATATTAGTGAGCAACATGAAACACTAACGATATCCGCTCCACGCTAACAGAGGCCCCCTTCGCAGCACGTCGATCTGGGCTCTGCTATACCAGACAGTCGGCGGAGCCATCATCATAGCACTCTACTGCTTGGCCTTCATGCGAGACACTGCAAGACTAGAGTACTATTCAGCTCCTGCGATGAGAGTGCCGCTTGGATACGCCAGATCGCTTGCACCCGCACTTGTGCTTGGCTTTCTTTTGCCGACGGTCGCCATCTACTTGCCATTCAATGATCCAGGTCTCAACACCAAGCAAGCACTCGTCGCACTGTGGCAGCCAACGCCATTTTTCGTCAACGGGCTCCTACTGGTCTTGCCTCGAATCTTCAGTGCCGCTTCCACCAAACCAGAAAGCGATACAGCCGATGGGGACGCGACATACGTCAAGAACCTCTACAGGACCTGCATGGTTGTGACAGCCATCGCCCATATCATCATGCTCGCCCACTTCGGTGTGCTGGATTCGCACGTGTCCTTCGCCCACGTGTTTCTTCCGGACTCTACACGGTTTCCAGATTCAGGCGCTGAGATATTGCATTTTATCTTTCAGTGGGACTATTTGATCATCTTTGGAGCATCATTGTTGTGGGCTTGCGTCGCCATATATGATCTGAGTATCATTGGGAGAGTCAAGCTTAATGTTACGTGGTTAATCTCGGTCATCGTGGTGGGAAGTGTTGTTTTCGGGCCTGCGGCAACTATCGCGTTTGCGTTCATGTGGCGTGAGGAGAGGATGAGGAAAGATAGCAAGGTGAAGGTGTAACGAGAGGCCAGACCTATGTCTTCTAAAGTGAGGTTTCCATCAAAGATAGAACCCGCTTTTTTGCTCTCCTGAGAGGACGGGTCTTTTTGGGAAGCTCGGGTTGCACAAATGAATTGTGGTCATTGATACCTGGCTTCTAGCTGCCTACCGCGGCCGCTCTCAATGTCCAATCCCTCTGGTAGAGTAGCTGTGTGTGTATGGGTGCTCCATCTGCTCCGGACACCGCAGGCTGACTCCTGTTTCTTTTTATGCAATGCTAAAATGCGACCGCCAATCAATTCTATAAGGGTGGACAATCGAAGGTATGCACAATCTTTCGAGCGATTATCGGAGAAGATACGCTCCAGCGTGACAGGCTTGCCTTTCTGAAGCTGGACACCGTCTATCTTTCTTTCGGAATTCTGGTTGCCTCAGAGGCTGTTTGCTGCTGATCGTGTCAGAGAAGGTGCGATGTTGAGCAATTGCAAAGGTTCGCACCCGTCCCGTTTCTACGCGTAACGACGTCTAAGAACGAGCACTCATGCCCCGATGGAACCGCGGTGTAGGCTACTAACACTCCGCTGCACCTGCATTTCGTCCGTGCTCCACTGGGGATCACCTGCCCAATCGGCGCGCCTTTTGACCCTATCCAGCCTGAAGCAACGGTTGAAACAGGTACAAAAAGTTAAGGTTAGGCGTTACACGCTAAGGAGCGACACGAAGTCTTGTCCCCTTGCCCTTTTATCTCCGCTGCTTTCTTTTGATCATCTATCTCCCCAGTGACTTGAAGCTTTTGCCACACTCTATAGCTCAAGGATGTCTAGTAAATGCCGGCATGCAGCGCATTTCGGTCGTGTCACCAGCCTCGCCCACTAGTCCTCCACACGACCAGCAACGGCAAAAGAAAAGTCATCCCAAAGTAAGGACCGGATGCACCAGCTGCAAAAGTAGGAGGATCAAATGCGATGAACTCAAACCGAGCTGCTCTCGCTGTCGGCTAAGCAATCGGCAATGCGTCTACGCTGTGCCAAAACAATGGTTGTTCGAACCTCGGAAAGGAGTTCCTTTACTACTCAGAGGTCCACCACCAACCAGTCTCGGCGACCTTGATGAGCGACGAGCATTCGATTTCTTTAAGCAAGCTACCGCACCCCAGTTCGCTGGCCAACATGATCTCGCATCGAGGTTCTGGTACGGCATCGTTCCACAGACTGCCTCTTCTGATGCCCTCATCTTTAAGTTGGCAGTCGCGATGGGCTCGCAGCATGAGGCTGTAGTCTATGGTTCCGAGAAGTCCTCGACGTTAGCCAGGCGTTCTCACGAAGCAGTTATAGCTATACTTGCACGGAATCTACCTACTATACGAGCCGACGTCTCCCTGCTCTGCTGCGCGATGCTCATGGCCTATGCCAATCTTTGCGAGGAGGTCCCTGCTACTGCTCCGGTACATTTCAGCCTGGGGCTCCGTATCCTCCGTGAAGAAACCATTCCAGGACATCCCAAATTGGCGGACTCATTGAGTGCTTTCATCGAGCCCATGTTTGGCGAGCTCGAGCTGGCAACTGCTTTATTCGGCACACCACCGGAAAATGTCGAGATCGTCTGCCCTCAGATTCCGCTCCGTCCGATCTTACCAGCAACATTCGCGGATCTATATCAAGCCAAACGGAGTCTGGGTGAGATATTGAGATGGCTCTTGTACATCACGTTTCTTCATCGAACGTCGCAAGCACTGTCCACATACAAAGTAGCCGAGGTCGACGTGCTCCTTGCCCAATGGCGTCGAACAGTCGTCAGATACAGCCTCACTGTTGCCACCACATACCCAGGCCTCTTCATGAAGGCAAGAAAGATGCTATTTCAGTATAAATTGTTTGCTACCTGTCGGGGTGCAGCGAACAATAGCATTTTCATCGAGGCCTCTCGTGTGCAGATACTGAGTGTCGACTTCAGCCAACGACATATTACATCTATGCTATGCACACTGAAACGGAACTGCCTGGATGACAGTTCGAGACCGCTTGCTCCTGAACCAAGTCGCGACCATGATGATTTGGACATTTGGCCCAAGGGTGAGCCTGTTGGGCATGACGGAGTCACCCAGATCGTAAGGATCACGATAGGAAATTGAATCTTTGCGTCCTTTCAGCTGTGCCTGATCAAGTACATCACTACGAGACTTCCACATCAATCTTGCAGTTTCACTCTCCTTCAATTCAGTTTTGGGACTACCGTCACGCTGTCCAGCTGCTGCTCAACGGCTTTGACATCGAGCGTGGCTTCGCCCTTTCGGACTTTCTCAACATCTGGAACATCCGAATGCTTCTGTCCTTCGAAGATCGCATCGATTTCCTCCAGGGTTCTGCCTTTGGTCTCAACCCAATATACAGCCTGGAAATGTTAGCAAATGTCTCCAATTCTGTGGACAATACCTACAATCAGCAGGATGATGATGATGTCCCACGATGCATTGATGATGTACATCTTCCACTGTTGAAATTAGTAAGAAAACCGACACAACCAGGGGCACAGTGACATCAGGCTTTCGTCTAGCCAGCACGGTTAGAAGAAGACTTACGCCAATATTGGTCAAGCCAATTGGCATGATGAAGACGAGCAATAGCCTGCGGATGTCAGCTAACGAGGCGAAGTCCGGGCCAAGGTACGTACGCAAGTCCGTTTAGCGACCAGGAGGAGAACGCAAGACCATTAGCACGGATTGAATAGTTCATAACCTCAGGCGGATAGAGGTACAGCAGTGGGGTCCAGGCAAGAGAATAGAAGCCTTGAAAGAGGAACATGACAGCCACGTTCCCATAGACGAGTCCGCTAGATGCCCCGTCCGGATCCCCAGCATAGAGCTTCGACAAGCCTCCGATGATGAAGAGACAAGTCGTCAATAAGCACTGAGCCAATAGGGCCGTTGGTTTCCGACCCCAACTGGCGGCCAGATGAGTGCCGGCGAGGCAGCATGCCAGGCACCAGACATTAAGGACCACGTTTGCTTTGAGCTGATCGTTCGAGTTTGTTACACCAGCTGAATCGAGATTCATACCGAGGTAGTATGAAGAGATAATGTTACCAACAACACAGGAGAATGGACCAGCAGAAGCACCAATCAAGAGCCTCTTCCTTGATGTCTTGTCTTTCAGGATCTGCTTTGGGCTCACGGTTCGGCCTTCTTCCTTCTCCCATTTCAGGGTGTCAATGATCTCCTTGTATACCACGAGGACGACGGGATCGTTCATGTCGCCATTTGCGTTAGTCTGCGCAACAACGATGCGTGCTTCCTCGTGCAAACCTTTGTGTACAAGCCACCTTGGTGACTCTGGGATGAATGGCAGGATGATGATGCACAGGAACGAGAAGATACCCTGGAACAATGATGGGGCGCGCCATGCCCAGGTTGACTGCCATTGGCCGGTACCGAGAGTGACACCAGCAGCGATCAATGCTCCGACATAGTAGAAGTCATTCAGCAACCCGACACCCCAAGCCCTCCATCTGCTAGCAAACGTCTCTGACAAGTACACGCTACCAGCAACACCAGAAATGGCGCTCCCAAGACCGAGGACGATCCTTGCAATAACGAACATGGCGATGTTTTGTGCTGCAGTCTGCAGCAAGATACCGATCAGTGTGATAGCACTTCCCCAGAAGACTGCTACCCTTCGTCCAAGCCGATCAGTGGCAATGCCGCTGACAATGTTACCAACGAAGCTGCCGATGAAGACAGATGCGGTGTTGAGACCTGTGGTTGCGGCGTTGAGCTTGAAATAGTCGGTGTACGATGGGAGGATATTGAGCCCGTTGAGCATGGAGCCATCATAGCCACCGGTCGAGGATTGGACAATTGAGCAGACCATGAGGAGGCAGGAGAGTGTGACAGTTGACTCTGGAACCCAGGCTGGGAGCCATGTTCCTGTCGCTGTTTTGCGAAGCATGTTTGCTCGCAGGACCAGATACACTTCAGGAGGGTGTGGTCACTACTCGTGGTTCGCAAAGTGTTACCTGCTCGACTCGGAGGAGTTAGAAGATGGGGGAAGCTCTTGATTACATCCATCAAGTTGAAGGGTAGCATAGCGTGATACTTAGATAACGACTGACAGTGCATCGTGTGACCCTGCGCCCTCGTCCGACGCGAGGTGAGCGCTCGTGGTAAGCTTGCACACTTCGAGAGCAAGCCCTGCCGCTCCCCGATCGTAGTCCAATCATCAAGCATTTGGTTGTCGAGCCGCATGGTGCTTACTTCCCCACCTTCACCAAGCGAGCAGTGATCGACATGAGATAAGCCTTTTGTGGCTTAAGCCACACCTTCCCGAACGTGGAGAACCGCGCAACTTCATCCTTTCCTTATTCACCTTCCTTCCTCGACGCGCCGGCTGATCTGCTGCAGCTGATACCACGTTGCAACTAGCTGATTCGGTTGCGACATGTCATCGTTCAATGCAGCTTCTTACGACAATCATCGTATAGATAATCAAAACTGCTCATCAGAGCACGATATTCATGGCACGAACATAACATGCGAGAACCGCTACAACGTAGATCCTAACACCAAGCTCGGAATCGTTCTCAACATAAGCCCACACGCATGCGGCGATTCACATGCTTCCCCAACCACAACAGCCACGAGACCGAAGATGTCTTCTAGCACAGCACCGCTTCCAATAATAGCAATAGCCGGTCTAGCCATTGAAACCTCAACATTCAGCCCACAACGCACGCGTCTTCCAGAACAATTTCACCCCTACCGTGGCAATGACATCTGCAACGATAAGTACGCCTCATTCCTCGGTCCTGATACTCAGCTTCGGAAGGAGGCAGACTGGCGTGGCGCGCTCATAGGCCATGCACTGCCTGGTGGTGTGGTGACACGCGAGCTCTTTGATACCTTAGGCTCCGAGATTTGCTCACGCCTCCTCGAAATCGTTCTTGATGCGAAGAAGCAAGGCCGAAAGCTAGATGGTCTCTGGTTCGACATCCACGGTGCTATGGTTGTTGAAGGGCTTAACGATGCGGAGTTTGTCTTGCTCGATCGGATACGAAAGGTCATTGGGGATGATGTGCTCGTGTCTGCGTCTATGGATCTCCATGGCAATGTCAGTCGTGAGCTGGCACACGGCTGTGATCTGATAAGTTGTTATCGGACTGCGCCGCACGTTGATGTCAAGGAGACCAAGGAAAGGGCATGTTGGAACCTTGTCGACTTGTTGCGGAAGAGAAGGAAGGAAGGAGAAGACTTCAAGAGGCCATTGAATGCATGGGTCCCTATTCCAGTACTGCTACCTGGTGAACAAACAAGTACCCGAGTCGAGCCCGCTAAACGACTATATGATGCTGTACCAGGAGTTGAGAAGATGGATGGTGTGCTTGATGCAAGTATCTGGGTCGGGTATGCTTGGGCCGATGAGCCGCGAAACCGTGCTGTGATTCTCGTCACGGGTTGGGACGAGAATGCTGTCACGAAAGGTGCAGAGAAGCTAGCGAGGCTCTTCTGGGACGTGCACGAGGAGTTTCACTTCGTTGCAAAGACGGGCAATTACAAGGAGTGTATTGATGCTGCACTGAAGAGTGGAAAGAGCCAGAGGCCATTCTTCATTTCTGATTCAGGTGACAATCCTACTGCTGGCGGTTCCGGAGACGTCACGTGGGGTCTGACGAAATTGCTCGAGAGGAAAGAGTTCAAAAATGAAGATGGACCAACAGTGATCTATGCCAGCGTCCCTGGACCCGACGCTACGGACGTTGCTGTCAAGGCTGGTATCGGTTCGACGATCACAGTGACTGCAGGCGCCATGGTCGATAATCTGCATGCAGGACCAATCACAATGACGGGCCGAGTACATGCCATCAAGCACGGTGATAAGTATGCGAACACTGAAGTCGTCCTGCAGGTTGGAAGTGTCTATGCCATACTGACCGAACTACGAAAACCATACCATCTCGAGAAGGACTTCACTGATCTGGACCTCAAGCCACGAGAAGCCGATATTGTCATCGTCAAAATTGGGTATCTCGAGCCTGAGTTGTATGATATGGCAGAGGACTGGATGCTTGGCTTGACACCTGGCGGTGTGGATCAGGATCTGGAGAGGCTGGGACACCATCGCATCAGAAGGCCGATGTATCCTTTCGATAAGAAATTTGAGCAGGAACCTGATCTGCGCGCGAGGTTGATACCCGCGGCTAACGAGGTGCTTGGCGGATCAGATGAGTGAGAGGGAGAGGCATATCGCGCAAGTTGAGATGCGCTAAATGAAATGGTCGCTAAGGATGGTTTCATTACTCACTACAACCGCAATTCACTCACCGCGTTTGGGAAGCCAGAGTCACCAGGAACTGAGTGACCAATTGTCATCAAGCGGCACAAAGCTGTCCCAGCAACATCCGGCGCGACTTATGCAGAAGTACGGTGTCGAGTTAGATATACCAGCAGATGTTTTGCACAGAGTACATCCAACCAACTATCTCCACATCTGTCCTGTCGCTCTTTACCTTACCACACAACACAAGAGCCATCGCTTTACCGTTGCGAGAAGCTCGCAATACACATCCGAACTAGCATCGCAAGCTATCACCATTCACGAAGAAGTCCAATCCGCCGTAACGACAAGTCGAACGAAGCAGTTTACCAACCTTGTCCTACCTCACAGGCTCAACCACGAAATCTGCATTTTTGGGCCATAGTGACACACCTGCAAGAAAGTGGGCTTGCGAGAAGTAGCAGTCGCTCTTTCCTCTGAGTCAACCAGAAGCCTACGACTACTCCGATCGCTACCGCAACGTCACTCAGTCCTATCACCACCAGAGATGGACGCTCTATGCGCAAAGGTCGACCGGTTGGAGGTGACCAGAGATCAGTCAGGCCCGCTAGTCGTCTTCAAGCAGACCGTCGATGGACCTGCGCTACGAATGAAACCAAAATGGATCTGTTATTGTGTTGAGGCGCTCTTTGCACATGCATTTATCGCCGAAATGGTATCTGATGAGGACCTGGAGCTCCAACTCGTTGTTGTACAGCAAGACACTGTTATTGTCGCTAGAGGAGATTCCGCGGGATTCGAGAGAGTTGTGAAGGCGGCAGGTGCACTTGGTGAGATTACGGTTCTGCCTGTTGTTGAAGGGTAGGACTCAAGACGGAGTGGGCGAATCAGAAACAATGCAGCGAGCTAGACGATAACGAGAGCCGAAAAGAACATAAGCTTGAGCATGACTGGAGTAAGAGACACAAAGGATGAGGACAGACATTATTCGACCAGTTATGCTTAAGCATCTGGTCGCCACAGCTGAATGGCTGTGCCTCTTCTTGATTCACTAACTAGCCTCCACCATATATCCATTGACCTACGATGTTGGGTATGCAATGAACATCTGGTTATACTCCGCCGCCTGATATCCCCACTCGCCGGTCTCAGTATTCAAAGTCAAATTGGTCATCACCACCTCCCCTTGTTGAATCGCACCACTCGCCGCAACACCACCAGCAACTGGTCTAGCAAGGTGATTCTCCCCACTATACACCGTAAAGTTCGCAAGACTAACCTCATATGGATTCCGAGTTGCCACACTCGGACTCCCAAAGAACCTTGCCTCGATCTTCTCCGCATCGATATGCATCTCGTAGTACCCTCGATAATATCCCTCCTGCCACTGCAACTCCTGATTATCACGCACAATCAATTCTGATCCATGGATGTTGGAAGACAAATTTCCGCCAGATCCACTGCTACTGACAGCTGTGCCTGCGAATTCGACACCGATACTGCCAGCCCCAGTGGCGGAGTCATAGTTCTCCTCGCCCACCCAGATCATATCGCTCACCCAGTTCTGATGGCTGTCGCCCGCAAGCATGATGTTATTCCCGATCATGTTATCGTAGAGATGCTTGAACGTCCTGTTCCTGTTACCGGTGTAGCCGTCCCACTGATCGATATTGAAGGGGAAAGTTTCCTCGCCTTCATCCTGCGTGGACGTCGAGTTAATGCGGCTGAAGACGATTTGGTTGCCGATGACTCGCCACGTTGCACCCCGCTCCTTCGACTCTAGAAGGGAGTTGTAGAACCAGTTCTCCTGTCGGCTGCCCATGAGAGATCGTCCTGCGTCGTTGCTGATCTCGTAGATGTAGTCGTCGTTCCAGTTCAGACCTGTGATTGAACGGTCGTATGATCGTGTGTCGAGCATGATGAGGTCGACGAGCTTGCCCATCTTGAAGCTCCGCCAGATGCGGAGGTTGTCGTCGAGATCGGCTTGGCGGAGGGGCATCCACTCGAAGTAGGCACGAACTGCATTCATCTTGCGGGTATCGAAACTTATGCCGCCGAATTTGTTGAAGCTTTGCTCTGTGTTGTTCATTGAGGAGCTGCCGTCTCGGAAGTTGTTGTTTGCGATTTCGTGATCGTCCCAGACGGTTATGAATGGGTGTTGTTGGTGGATGAGGGACAGGTCTAGATCGGAGCGATATTGAGCGATGCGGGTGCGGTAGTCGTAGAGAGTGACGATTTCCTTTTGTGGGTTTGCGGCACGAGGGTCGACGGTTAGGTTTCCTTTGGCGGTCTCGTAGATGTAGTCGCCTAGATGGATTGCGTAGTCGAAATTGTCTTTGCGGGCGGCGTTACCGTAAGCGTTGAAGTACCCATTTGGATAGTTTGAACATGAGAAGACGGCGAATGATAGAGGCGTTGATGAGTCGTCATCAGTGGGACTTGTCTTTGTTCGCCCAATGGGGCTGGAGGTTTGGGTACCGCAGACTGTGAACTGGTAGTAGTATGTTGTGAAGGGGTTCAAGCCAGTCGCCTCGATCTATGTGGACAGTCAGAGACGTCAAATGGCCGACTGGCAGACTTGCCTTGATAGTGTAGTCGATGTCTGACGTGGTATATGCCTTTCCGCTCGCTGCAGGAGCTCCGGACATGTCTGGGGTTTTGGTAACTTGCCAGTCGACACATATCGGCGAGGCTGACATCTGAATGTATCGCTCTGTCTCATGGTTGAAGAGTGGAACGTTTCCCTCAACAGTCACATTAGACCTGTCATTCTCATATTGCGGTGAGACTCGAGTCCACAGAATGACAGATGTGTCCCATGGGTCACCCTGTAGTGTGTGTCAACATCATACTCTTGGAGGCCGGTATGATGCTTACCGAAGCAACGCCGTGGGTGAAGTTGAGTTGGCCAGTCTGCTGTGGCATAGAGCCATCCCTCTTGGTCAGCATACGCTTGTGCACTTTCCGTAGGTTGATGCCAAGACCGTCATGGTTGATGGAAGGACTTCGATAATTGAGGTTTCCATCCCAGCTTGCGCAAGCTGTGGAAGCCAGCAATAAGGCGACAGAAATTCCTTGCAGCAACATGGTTGGGTCACTACTGGAGCTTCGTCGTGTATGACAGAGCAAGCTGAAGGATGGCCTCCCATACCCGAGGGCGAGCGTCCTTCTTTATGTGCTTGCATCCTTCGCAAGATATCGTTGCTGTGGAGTTCCCCTCGTTGTGAGAGCTCGAACTCTCCATTGATCAGCATTGTGCTGCCGGAGCAATCAGGATGCAGTCTTTTCCAATCCAATGACTGGGAACGTGTTCACGGCATGATATGCCGAGCGACATCATACAGCAGGGCACACAAGCAACGTCTGCATGAACATAGAAGGTGGTTTGCAACTGGTCCTAAAACTCATGTTGACCAGCATAACGCGTGGTCAAGACGCGAGTCGAGATTGGACAGGAATGGCCAGGATCGTGCTTTGGCTCTCATGCCGGAGGACTTGGCAAGGCATGGCATTCGCCTCTCTCGGCGCAGCTTAAGGTCATCCTTTTTCTGCTCAGACCACGTCAGCCTGTGCCGTTGCGACATCGCGAAACTGGAATGAGGGAATACATGATCATCAATGTAAAAATGTGGACGCCAGGACGGCAGTAACTGAGATAGCCGACATCAGCAGGCACACAATGTTTGCTTGTTTTGTTCGAAGATTAGTCACCGCAGCAAGTGTTCTTGAGGTGCCAACATGCTGTATTTGGCGGACAGGGACGAAGCAGTCCGAAAAGTACGTTGTCACTAGAATGTCCGCTGCCAACCGCAACCTGTCTCCGCGAATAGTGACTCATCTCCATCTGCTATGTAACTCGTCAACACTCTGAAAAGCCTCTGATAGGCACTCGAGTACCCTCAACCTGTAAGACTGCTCACACTTGTTTCTCATCAGGACCAATTTCCTGTCATCCTCTCTTCTGCAAAGCTGCAACATATCACGCCGAGATTTCTGCATCTCTACCTCCGGCGAGCCACAGTTTGGTAGGTCTTGGCGACCAGAAAGATGGCAAACATTAATATGATAACTTTCGTCCTGAAGGGTTTGGAACCTGCCGTGTCTGGTTGTGAGTCTTGTTCTAGCGGCTGTCCATCGTCCAACGATCGTCTTCCTTCCTGTCGTATTGGTGGCACATATCTCATGAGATAGGTCGTCAGTCCAGAAGGGGATATATCATCGCCGGGCAGTCGCAGGACGTCCAGCAATTCATAGTTCATCTTTTTGTAGAAATTCGACGCGATGTCTGAGCTGCACACAGACATTTTGATACCATCCATCTCTGCCATGCGCTTGCCCCATTCGACGAGTCTCCTACCATGTCCTCGTCCGTGGTATGCAGGATGTACAACCAGGGTATCGAGGGCCATACCGCAATCGCTGAAATACGTGTGCTCCATTGTATCGAGCTCTTCTTGGAATCGCATAGCGTGCTCTCGGTGGAAGGGTGGTTGATACCCCATCGACCCCATGTTCGGCCAATGCCCATCTGGGACCTTGAACTGGCCGATCCTTGATGAGCCAGGACTAAACGACCAGACAGCGAATCCCACAACTGTTCCATCATTGTCCCAGCGAGCGTTGTAGGCCCCTTCGCCAGCTGGTATGACAATGTTGGCCGCCTTCATCTCCTCTGGGTCGTACCTGTCTACCGCGACGAGGAAGACTCGGTCTTTCGTCGACATAGACGACGCCAGCCTCCGACGCTCAAACGAAAGTACTTTGGCTGCCACATTTGCGTGGTTGGGATGTATCCAGTTAAACTGTTCTGTCTGTTCGAAAGCTGCATACAAGATCATGCCCATGCGCTTCAGGTCCGAAGGAATAGCAAAGCGCAGATTTCCGAGCGGAGGTATTGGAAGGAATGGCATGTGGTGAGTAGTCGCCTCGGAAGAGTTCCTGTGAAGGGTGTGTTCCATTGTGCTGATGTTGGAGCTCTGGTTTGGCCGAGTTGATCAACTTCTCCTAACGACCAGTATTTGCCAGTGGGACGACATTTCGAAAGCAGAATATATCCATCTATATGCGGCTCTGAATGCCGTTTACCAGCTTGCACCGTTTGTGAAACTGTCATCTCGCATGGTGACTATACTTCCCGTCACCCTTCGCCGTGAAAGAGCGGCATGGAGACGTGAGTCGAACGCTAGCGCTGTCACAGACCCACCGTTTGAGCTTTCTGGTCACCATCGATGTCGTTATGATGTCCATAGCGGCCACCCGAAGAGGCCACATCGTGCTCCTGCACTCTGTAGACTTGAGCCAGTGCGAAGCCTAGCCGGGACTAGGAAACGACCGGAGTGAAAGAAGACGGTGAAAGCACAGTTGGGATTGAGAGCCAGCTTTAATGCAAAATCCTGTTTGGATTGTCACCTAACAAATGTGCTTGGAGATAATGATAATTGTGTTTGGGAACGATGATAAAATAGTGTAGAAGAACCAGCAAACCCTATAGCCGCACATCGTCGCATCGACACAATACTTTGCACCTTGATCGCGCTTTCGGAGCAACGAACACAATCGCGCACGAGGCCTTGTGCACCCGGCCTCGTGAAGGCGGTTTCCGCGAAGCAAAGAGCTCAGGACTCATGGCTGAGTTCGAACGGTCCGTCGATCCGCTGGATCCGGATGATGGAGCAACCAGTCGAGCGCTCGGTCAAAATGAGCAGTGAAAACATTCATGCCCGGACAATCATATTGCCTGTTCACCACGTTCGTTGCCGTGTCGGCCAATTCTCATGTGCTTCTTGCGACTGTGATGGAACTGATGTCAATTCGTTGCTAGAAAGACGTGTACAGCGATATCAAACAATGAAAACTGGTGAAAGGGGGAAGGATGTCAAGACCACGAGAAAGGGAAGGGGGCAGTGCCAGGACGGCCGCGAAGGCGCTAAGCCTAACAAAGGCAGACAATGTGCTTAGTTGGTTCTACAGAGCTACCGTATAGTAGCTCGCCTTGCTTGTTCCACGACCAAACTTTGACTGCCAGAACTGTTTTATCTAACGAATGCCTCTGGTACATCATCATTGTTATTGGATAGTCTAGCTACCGAACTCCCTGGCCATTCTTTTCTGCTCTTGCCTTGTCTTGTTCTCCTCCAAGCTCAGTTTGGAACAATCGTTCACTCAGCGCCATGACTGCGGTTTCGGCACTGTCATCCTCAGAGTGGTCACGTTTTCTTCTTGGAACGTATTTGACTATGTGCCCAGCCACACCTGCTGGCGACATTTCGTCACCTTCCAAGTTCCAGCTCTCCAGAAGTTCGCATCCCAAAGCTCGATACAAAGTGAGACCAGCAGTCGTGGCGCAAATGCACACTTCGGCCTGATCTATGTCAGCGAGCCGCATTCCCCATTCCAGTAATCTTCTTCCATGCCCACGTCGCCAGTACGTCGGATGGATGACAAGTGTATCCAGCTCGAACCAACCAGAGTCGCCAAAATATCTCTTTGTCATTTCATCGTTCTTGCTGTGATAGCTATTCACATGCTCCTCGTGCTCATCACGGTGGGGACGATCGGCTGCTAAATCAGGGAAGGGCCCTTCGGTGTTGGCGAGTTGTCCTGCCCTTGACGACCCTGAGAGGAATCTCCACGCCGCAACACCGGCGACAACCTTTTCGCCGGGCATGGGGTGCTCCTCAGTGTCAATTTTGGGAACAATGTGGGCTGTTGTTTCTACCTCTGCCGGATCGTAGTGGTCTTCGACCACGAGTATGGCCACGTTTTCCGATCGGATCGCCCACTCTGCGTCCTGCTGGCTTGAGGTAAGGGAATCCTCGGGGTAAGTACGAAGGTATGGTTGGAGCCAGTCAGCCTCTGGCGACAATCCAAAGCCCACAGAAATGACTAGTTAGCCCGCCAGATGTCTTTCGGTGTTGCAAACCTCAACCCTTGCAGTATAGGGAGAGGTGGGCTAGCTCGTCGCTTTGGTGGCATTGTCAGTGGCTGGTCTGATGAGGTTTTGGTGAGTGCTGTGAACGGATCCATCGATGGTGCAGACAGAGTTGGGATACATCTTTCCAGGTGGGTGAGGTGTATTGTATGCGGTTCAGGAAAGTCACTACCCATGCCGCATACAACATATCACCCCAGCGAACTCAAGAGTGAAAGCGTGCACTCCTTTTTCGGTATGGCATTGTTGACGTCGAGCACGTGTCATATTCAACCGTCCTCCATTCACTTTCGAGTACCTCATGCCCCCAGGTGGCCTTGAGGGACCTCCATCGTACTTCTAGCGAGATATTTCCAGTTTCTATGGGTACCCGCACCCAGGGGCCGTATGCACCGGGTAGCATAAGTCAATTGAGCATGGACCGAAGTGAACTTGCGAGAAACCGGGATTCCAATACCAGCATGTACAGAAGTCTGTGCGCTGTAGCGTTCTGAACAGGGGTGTATTTGCAGTGAGTGCTGCCCTCTGCTGCTTCCGCGCAAAGGTGAATTTGAAGGTGCTCATAGCGTTAAGTCGAGCGCGAAGACGTGACGTTGATTGAGCCCGGCAAGGTGCCCGAGCCTGAGTATCTATATACGCTTTCTCGGTAAGCGATATGAGTTGACTGCGTGATTCTGCAGACGCATCGGATGAACCGGCAACAATCTCACTCAGAAGAAGAACAGTGATGGTGTGGCTAGAGACAAACGTGAGTAAACTTTGAGGCAAGAGCATTCTCGCTTGCTCTATGGGTCTGTTTGCTCTGCCTTATGGTAGTGGCATGGCTGACTTCATTGCTCAAACCCAACAATTATTCATCATCTCTGCGCAATCTTGATATCTCAACGGCAGACCCTCGACAAAGTCGAGCAAGAAGCTCAAGGCGGTGGTCAACAAAGAGTCGCCTCGGCATGTCGTAGTGGTAGCTCACCATCTGTTATTCGAAATGAGCCTCAGTTTTGGCTGAGTCTCCGTGTAAGCACCGGATCTGTTCAAACGAAAAGGTGAAGCCTTGGGGTGACGCTAATTCGAGGAGGGAATCACCGGAGTTATGGTCGACGAGTCTTGTTGGATCTCCCTACTTGTCCACTTCATCACTAACGTGCGCTTGAAAACGGTAGGACGATAACCTCACTCTATCTCCACCCCTGAAATGTGTTGGCTGATCCGCAGGTCTATCGGGAATTGGCCACTGTCACTCGGTTAGCCTCGCAGTAACTATCAAACAGAGACGTCTCTTCGTCCCATAAGTACCGCTACTCTTGCCCAGTTGATCTCACAGTCTCTTCTTCAACCACTTCTCCCTCATCCACCTTCGCATACCCAAAAGAAACTCGCAATAGACTGCTCCCATAGAATAAAGACCAAAACCCTCAGGTATGCCTACCGACAACAGCACACCCCAGCCACTCGTCCGATGAATCTAATAATTGTCTAGAACAAAAGGCAGGATGAAGGTCTTCACCCTAGCCCTCTTCGCTGTTCCACTCCTGGCAGGTAAGTCAGATCTCAGCCTCGTACTGAAATTAGGTGCTAATGACTCCCATAGCTGTCGTCGTTGGGAAGCCCGTCCAGGCTGCGGCTCCTATCGAATCCGAAGCACAAGTTGAATCTCGACAAAGCCTTCCGCTTCCGAACGGACCAATTCCCGATGTCGACCCTGAACCAGGTACTTGCATTGCACCAGGTGGGGCCTGCGGCAGAAACGAAAACTGCTGCTCCAAGAAATGCATTGGCTGGCCCTACTACTCTTGCGGTTGAGGTGTCCTTGCTTCATCGGAGACATCGACTGTCGAAGGCACGAAGCCCGAAAGCCACACTATGATGGGTGACTATCGGTAGCGACTTCCAACACATGACCTGGCAACCACCTTTGCGTGGCTCTGCAACAATGGCAAATATGTTGGTGCTGGCACATGGTCGGCTCCACGCCCAATATCTTCTTCGACGTCGAGATACGCCATGCTCACTATCACAAACTAGATGAATGCGTAACAAGGCCTGCCGAGTATGATTTTAGGTCTGCCCGTTCCGCTTGGTACTTATCTTGTAGACAACCAATCATTTTGAACCACATCTCGAGGTATCGCATCACGATCGAATTCCTACAACTTGAGTCGCTGTTGAAGACACCAAGTACTATGTGTGCAATTGCGTCCTATAGAAGCCCTGATCATATCCCAGGAAAGGATGCTGACAACGAAGAAGGTCGTGAGAAGGAACGCGCTAGTCGGTAGGTTATCTTAAGCCCGCTGATAACAGTTTTATCTCCGATCACTTTGCACCATTTGCACAAAAGTTTTGTCTCACGAGATCGCATCGCTACTTCCTAATGTGTGGACTGAACTGAACACCCTCATCACCGCTCCCTCCACGCTTCCTATTTCTCACCCATCCTAAACCGCCACCATGTCCGACAAACAATGGTACACCACCCTCAACGCCCCCATGACCAACCCCCAAAAGCGCGCCCTCCTCAAAAAACTCCAAGACCCCACCGTCCTCTCCTCCCTCCGCCGCCCCGAAATCCTAATGGACTTCCTCACCGACTGCGTCTCCTCCACACCCCCCAACCTCTCCCTCGCAGTCCCCGCCCTCCAGGGCCTCTACACCCTAATCATAACCCGCAACCTCGACTACCCCCTCTTCTACCCACGCTTATACTCCCTCCTCGACAACAACCTCCTCCACAGTAAACATCGCTCCCGCCTCCTCCGGCACCTCGACGGATTCCTCGCGCCCACAAATCACATCCCCGCCGCTACAATCGCAAGTTTCGTAAAACGCCTCAGCAGACTGTCTCTATTCGCGCCGCCCGCCGCAATCATCGCGATCGTACCGTTCATATACAATCTCCTCAAGGCGCATCCAACGTGTACATTCATGTTGCACCGCCAGCCCTACCCCCCTTACACGAAAACCACGCGCAACCTCGGAACCGATCCATACAACCCAGCGGAAATAGACCCACAGCAAAGCGGCGCAATAGATAGTAGTCTGTGGGAGTTACATACATTACAAGACCACTATAACCCCACCGTGAGCAGTATATGCCGGATTATCAGCGAGCAGTTCACGAAGCAGCAGTATAATTTGGAGGACTTTTTGGATCATGGGTATGGGACTTTGCTTGGGAGTGAGCTTGGGAAGGATGGGAGGAGGGAGCCGGTTGTTGAGTGGAGGATTCCGGGGAGGGTGTTTGGGAGGGAGGGGGTTGAGGGGGATGGGGATGTGTTGCTTGATTTGTGGGAGTTTTATTGAGGATAGAAGGATGGTCTTATTTGGGAATTGAACTGAATTAGCGAGGCGTCACGGATGGGATATTGCATGAGAGAAGGAACGAGTTGAGAGTCTGCATGATGATACCCATGGGAAGACTGCATGCGCGTCTAATAGAACGACTTTCGCGATATAATAGCTAAGGGGCGGCTTTCGTTGTATTGACCTCTCTTCGTGATCTGAACTTGATGCCACGGAGGGACTACTTGGTTAACAGTGTCTATTCCATGTCTCGTACTTAACAGAGGACGCGTCCATCCATGGCCTGCTTCGTCAGAATCTACTGTTTCGAAGAACGGAAGACAACTTTCAGGGTTGAACGAGGTAAGAATCTACATCTCTATCTCTCTGAGCTGCGCCAGACTAAGCACGAATCGCCACCGTCGCTCACAACGCATTCGAGATCGAAATCTTGACTCTTACTGGTTGCGCTGTATCGTTGCGCCGCCGTCGCCGATAGAAAGCCATGTCAAGATGACTCTGACTGCGTTTCGAAGTATGTCGTGTTCTTGCTTCTAGCCGCTCTCTGGTGGAGTCATTGGAAACACTGCCAGAGTTGAGGGCCCCAGACTTGGGGGCCTGCATCAAACATTGGTCAGCGGACCATATCGTCAATCATGCGTACAGAGGCCTGACCGCTCCTGAGCGGCATCACAGCCAACGTCCCTTGCAACGGGTGGTCACCTACTGTTGTTCGGATCCCTGCATAGTCGGCTAGTGTTGGTGCAGTGTTAACATGACCCCTGTGGCGTCCATGGTTCAAAGCCTGCAGTAGTCAGGGTTTGATCTCAAAGCATTTCCCTCTCTCGGTGTCATGTTGTACTAGAAGGCACAACGGACGACATGGCAGCTTCAGTCCTTGCAGCGGCATTACCGGCTACACACTCGTGACCAAGTGCTGCCAGAACCTGCTCGAGCCTCAAGCTTGAGTTGATGCAGCAGTTTACTTCTGCCATTTCCGTTGTTGTTGGGGCGCAAAGCGACTGAAGTCGGCGTTGTGGAGTCTCTGGTCATTAGCGACCATTCGAACGAGCTTCGAACGTATCGCGCTATGATCAATGTGTCTTCATCGCAACTTGTGACATCGGCGCTTTGTGCACTTGATTCTGCCGTGCGCCATGTTGCGCGCGTTTCTTCCGACGAATGATAAATGCTATGCTGTCAGATGTCAGCATGAGGTACAGACTAGCTCTTTGTTCCACCATACAGAGCAATCACCACGAGGCCGCCAAGCCCTACTCCAACTCCGAGGCCAATCTTCTCGGCCGTGGTGAAATCTACTCGTGGTTAGGACTGATGATCCGGGTCTAGTATTGATAGGGAAACTTGCTACTAAGAGAAGCACCAGGAGCGGTGGCAGACGAATTAGCACCGGGCGGGGATGTCGCTGTGGTAGAAGTTGAAGTCGTGTGTGTGGCAGGGGCGTTATTGTCGGTGCTGTTTTGTGAAGATGTTATGAGACCCGTTATTGTACTCAGTGTGGTCTGAGCTGTTAACAGAGTGGTCGATTCTGCCATTGCGGGCACGGCTCGGTAGATTGCGGAGGTGAAGGGAAATGCCCTGCCAGTCAGGCTGACAGCTCCTTATACCACCTTCGTGAGTCAACTCGTATTTGTAACAGGCCAGGGTCCCCATGCTTCGGAAAAAGCTGAGAACGCCATGGCTCGCTAGACGTGTACAACATGTTCGACCAATCAGGCATGCGGGCAAGCTTTGGTCCCTGCGTTGGCGGTGAATTCAGCCTCAGGAACTTTGGGTTTTTAGCAGCTGAATACATGGAGGTGTTTTGGGACGACTGCGCTGTACTTGTAAAAAGCATTCCTTCTGCGATGTGTTGTCAGCCTTTCATCAACACACAGCATCAACATAATGGACTGCAAAGCTCTCGAGACGATCAGAGATTTTGACAGTTATGTCACCAAGCTTCGTAATGTCACATCCGAGGATCTCTCATCGACAGCCATGGAGCCTTGCAGACAAGAAATTTGCTTAGCACTTTACGGCACTGGCAACGCAGATGTATCAGGAATTGGGGTGAGTGCGTAGACAAAGAACATATCAGACTGTTAATCTAGTTAGGTCATTGTAGGCTACTTCCTCGAGTTCATTCTCGCGATCGTACTTGCCATATCAATGCTGCTGTTGAAACAAAAGAGGAAGGAGCGCCTGCTTGCAAGTTGCCGACTTGTCATCGGGGCGTACGCCGATTCTGCGATCGCGCTGGCGCTTTCGGTCGAACTTGCAGCGGCGATAATGTTGATCAAAAAGAACTTCGGGCTTGGAGCAGTTGAATTCGGTGGATTGACCGTGCAAATGGTCTGGATTGTGGCTGTTCTGGTGATGCTGCCAATAGTCTCGTTCTGCTGGCAAGACCTGAACGATAATAGGACGGAGCTACGGCTCTGTGTCATATCGTTGGGTCTTGTCCTGTTTCTTATCAATTTTATCTGCAGGATGATCAGCACCTATTCTGCGGGACAAATAGGCGACAGTCCTGGTAGCGTGATCACCTCCACCGAATTGATCGAGATCCAGGTACTGTGCTATCGAAACAGGCACGACCTGTCGCCTGCTGGTTCAACTGTGGTCGAAATTTTCTCGATCGGGGGGGCTCTGTGGGTGATATGTAGCATGTTGTTGGCTTTGATCGACCAATGCATCACCGACAGTTCGAACATGGGGTCCTCCTGGCGATCTGTGACGAAGTACCTCAAGGGGCGACGGGGAGCAGCAATCTTCGTGGTAGCGCTTGCTGTCTGGAGCATACCGCTGTTTTGGGCTTTGCTGACCTTGAGATCTTGGCAGAAGACGTTTGCCATGTCGCTCGATGAGCAGAGTGCAAGTGACGTTTGGTCGTTCGGGCAGATTATTGCAGTTGTGGTGTTCTTGCCAGTGTTGAGTGAGATGCTGTACCAGTATCTCGACAACCCTCGACCATCCGGTGCGGTGGTGCAGCAGCATACCACAGCTTTGCAGCTGAATGTGCCGTCTCACAAACCTGGCACGGCCCAGACATGGAGTTGATCGGGTGCTGGTAGATCGCAGAACAGAACGTCAATCTCATACTTCTCCCTATGCTTCTGTTTTCATACCGTAATGTCCGCTGTGTAGTGTTCGAAATCTATACCTCTCTTCGTCACAGCTTGGAGGCTGACCAGGATGCTCAGCAGTCGTTGCTGCAGTAAGTCCGTTGGCTGCTACGTCGTAGTTGTCCCTTTCTTCACTTCCACGAAACAGTCTTCTTGACTTTCTTCCCATTACCCACACCAGTCGAAGAGATAATGCTCGCCCTCTAAGCCGCACCCTTCTTCTCCACCGCCTCCCTCGCCTCCGCAAGCATCCTCCCCATCTCCTTCCCATCAGGACCCTCCGCCCCCTCCAACTCCAATCCCCTCTCCAACCAACTCACCGCCTCCTCCCACCGTCCCATCTCAACCAAACACTTCCCACCAATCGTAAACGCCCTCGGATTCCCCGGCCCCTGCTGTCCCTGCGGACCCTGCTGCTTCCCCCTTTTACACTCAGTACTACACTCCGCATCCTTGAAGCCCTCAACCCAATCCCTATTCAGGACGTGGACATTCGCACGCTCCATGTAGCAGACCGCCAGCTCCTCCCGTACTAGACCAGCCGGTTCCCACGGTGGACGGTCTGATGCCATTTGTATAGCCAGCGTGAACAATCGGATCGCACCAGCGAAGTCATTCTTGCGCACGGACTGGCCGGCGCTTTCGCGGAGTTTGGTGAGTTGCGCCGTGCGCTTGGGGTTTACAGGGAGGGGTGGGGGTGGTGCGTGGTTTTGAGTCTCGAGGGTCTTGAATTGGTTGTGGAGGGCGTTGATGCTTTTGAGGATGTCTTGGAGTTGGGGATCTGAGGATTTGGTGGAGGTGAGGATCTTGGTTGCTGGGTCGAGGTGGAGGGGGAGGTGGGTGTATGTTTCGAGGGAGTCTTCGGTTGCTGACATTGTTGTGGATTGTGGGAGTGTTGTGGTAGTGGTCGATATGTGTAGTACGTGGGAATGCGCCGGCGCAGGAGTAGAATAGTATCAAGTTGGAGAAGGAACGGAGGATAATAAGTTAGTGGTTTGAAAGTAGTGAATTGTGTCCTCAATGTCCTCAGCATTACGGTACTGGTTTAAACGAGCAACCGAACATTGCGAACCTGCACTAGTATGCCGCTAAGGTATCTGTACATTCCAATACCGCAACTCCCACGGTTGCAAATGACTGGACACGGTTGTAGATGGAAAGCATTTGTTCAGGTTTCATTGTAATTCGTTGCAATGGATAATATTGAGCGCTAGACCACGATGAATACTCAAACATATTATTCTTGTGCTTCACCCAAGAAGCAGTAACGATAGCGGGGTATCTTGATATAAAGCGTTTGACAAGAAGCAGACAACAACCCTCCAAATAATCTCTCTAGCAAAATGTTTGTATATTCCCCAGCGTCATGCCCAAAATTCGTCATCACGTTAGTGAAAGTCTCAAGTCGCGTGTCGTGCCATAGGCAGGACTGCTCTATACGGCGACTCCACTTCTTCGTTGCTCCTGCAAGCTGCTCCTTCTCGAGCCAGATTGCTGGCTGACACGTCGACCTTGGTCCATACGTGCCTGACTACCAGTTCTGGCGAAGCGTGCTCGGGCTGCCGCAGCATCTGACTCACTTGCTCCCGAAAATGCTCGGGATGCTTTTCGTGCACCAGAAGAGGGCACGTACGATAGTCTTCGGTTTCCTTCGGTGTCTTCGCGAGCGGCAGCGAGCTGTTGGGCGAAAGGAGATCGTGCTCGCAGAGTTGGGCCCTTGATGTAGATGACATACACTGCAAGGACTAGAACTGCAGAAATACAGAACAGAATAGTGGACGCATAGGCAAGCGGGTTGCTTCCGATATCTGGGAAGATGTTAGTATGAAGAAGAAAAAGTCAAGGCTAGTAAACTCACTCGTAAAGAAAGGTGTAGCGGGCAGAGTCAAGACACCAGCAAGGAAGTCTCGAGCCCATCCGTTACCACCTGTCGCTGAAGCGGAGTATGGCCCGTAAGCGCAAATCATGTAATCAATAGTGGCCATGTAGATGGCATAGTTGGCGACACCGACGATCGCAGCTGCAATCATGGAACCGATCCAGTGTAGAGGTGGTCCGGTGCAAGTCCAGGCGAAGATGATCAGTCCAATAGGCAGGCAAGGTGCAGTGTACAACAGCCACCAAAGTCGAGATTCGTACTGTGCTCGTTCGTCGTCAGGATGCTGTTCTCGCTCTCTCTTGTTCCGCTTGATGGCCGGGAAGAAGGAAAGCCAAGCAGCGACGTAGCCGACACCAATTGAACAGAATGCAATACCAATAGCCCACGGCGAAAAACCCCACTGTTCATACACCAGAGCGAATGATTGGATGAACATGAAGATCAGGGCGTCTGAGAAACCAGAGAGGAGGGACAAGACCAGGACGATAGGTTCCGTCAAGAACATTCGGAATGGCCGCATCCAGGTGATCATGATCTCCTTGAAACTGAAGCGCTCCTTGAAGTCGAGAAGCTCATTGGGACCGTAGACGTTAGGCTGCTGGCCAGATTGGCGCCTCTTCTTTGCGATCCGGTCCATCATAACTGTTGATCGAGTCTCTGGCACCCATAGGTGGATAATTTGCACGAACCCTCCGAAGATAAGCTGAATCCAGATGTTCCACTGCCATGCGCAGTATTGCTCAACGAACCCGCCAACGACAGGACCCAAGATTGAGCCACCGACCGAGGAGAAGACAATGAAGGCAACAGCATACTGCTGGTTGTCTGCTTCCCACATGTCTGCGACCATGGCTAGAGTGACTGAACCACCGGCGGTGCAGAGACCGCCAATAGATCGGAAAGCAAGAATTGTGCCAAAGTTTGGAGCTAGGGCAACAGGGATCTGCATGATGTTGACCAGAGCCAAAGAGGCTTGTAGCACCCATTTTCGACCAAGCTCTTCTGACCAAGGCGCCCACAGCTCACAACCAAAAGCGTATGTGATCAAGAACAGAGCGGCACCGAGACGTGCTGCTTGTGCCGATACGTGAAAATTTTCTGCGATACCATGGACAGCGTTCGAGTATAGGGATGTGTTAAAGTTCATGGAGACTTGTACCATGAAAATGATGCTGAGGATGGTCCATTTCTTCCATGTTGGAAAGCTGTATCCTAGCTCATCGTAGCAATCTTCTTCTGTGAGCTCTATCTTCGCGTCTGGGTCTGTGTATGGTTGCTCCTTGTTTGTGCGGGCAACTTCGTCTCCTGCTGTTGCTGTGCGCTCGGATGACGAATCGCGGCGCTTTTCTGCACCAAGTGCGAGACCCGTCGTGTTGTCAGGACCCGTCATATCGAGCGAGTTATCCTGCAAGCTGTCGACGGTGTGCTGCCTATGGGATAGTTGTGTAGGAGGAACGTGCAGCGATGCGACGAGAACAATAAGGAAAACTTTGGGAAGAGTGACGAAGGTAGAGCAATCCAAGATCGAGCTCACCTGCAGGTGGATATGAATTTCACATATATAGACATACGAGGGCTTGAGCAAAGTGGCTCGAGGATACGAACAAGGTATCTGCTTAGTTTTTGCGGAGTGCGGCGTGCCAGTGCAGTGTGAGGAAATGATGCATATCCTGCTCAGGCCTGGTCCGCCAACGGCAGGCTTGTCCCAATCAAATGTAGCAGAACATGAGACGGTCTTGTGCCTTGAGCTGGGGCCACGATGCTAAAGGGCATAATTCCGAGCTAGCAATGTGCTGCAACATTTGTGGGATCAGATGTGATCATCACGGCTATGAATCGTGCTCGCTGTAAGAAGAGGACTCTCTTGCGCAGAGATGTTCTTTCCTCCACACACGACCGGCAAATCTCATAAGTGCTCCATGTGCGCGGGTAACACGGTATCATCTCTGCCCCTAGGAATTATCAACTACCTAGTATGTACTCTGTATGTGAGTCTGAGTAGACTCTGGCAGCTTCAGTGCCACACTCTTGTCACCAAAGTCACCAAGGCTTGGGATGCTTATGCGAACCACAAGGATGCACAAGACGATCGAGCAATCGAAAATCGTTGCTTGTTGGTCTTGGCTATGACGTACGTGGTACTGAAGTGGACTCGCATTAAAGCTCCATCCACTTCGCTCCCGCGAAAATGAAGCCACAGTCTGCCTAAAGAACTCCACAAAGACATTGTCATGAGTGCTATTGATTTAGCGAAACAGAGCATTGTTTTCGAGATGATGTTGCGCGGAGGACTACCCCCCATATACTCAACGGTATCAGCGTACACGCAACAAACAGATGTGGTTCTGGGTAATACAATACGCATCTCTTGTCATTGCTTGTTGCGCTCACGCTTCGGCTTCCAAAAGAGGCCACCCGTAACCCGCAGAAATCCCAGGCCACTCGCGTAGATCCCGTCGCACCCCTGCGTTTTATCATGCACGATGATGTAGTGCGTTTGCCGTGCACCGAAACTGTGCTGTCGGCCTCACGAGATGTGGTTGCGCATCCCACGAGGTGAACACGAACCTGCGACTAAAGTCTACCAATCATAGCAGATGCTTGCCGCGTGTCTTCTGAATCGCGCGCTTCTTGTTTCTTTTGATATCTTAAGCTCTTAGCGTCTGATCCTGAGACGAGCTACTGGAAACGTGCTTCTTGGTGGTGTTGACGATCCGGAGATCCTTGCCCACCTGGACGTCATACATGCCACGGAGCACACCTGGCGGACCGGGGTAATCGGCTTCAACCTCGGGATCGACTCGCATCCTTAAGATGCCGGGGCCAAGTTCTGGAAGTGCAGGATTCCGCAGGCACCTGGTGATGTAGCACACATAAGAAGGTACACGTAGAATCGAATCCTACGGTACGCCAGCGCAGTTAACATGGTTCTGTGTCGAGCGCGTTCTCAGCCTGCATCAATCTTGTCTGGGCTTCCCTTGTTGTTCTTGATCGAGTCGATGACTTCGCTTGCCCAGTCCTTGGCTTTCTCGAGCTGTTCGTGCAAGTACTGCCACCAGCTGCCCTTGGCGTCCTCTTCGGTTGCGGATTGCTCAACCGGCGGTACAGAGCCTGTATCTTTCTCAGGTTCTGACGTTGGCGTCGCTGCGTCTGGATATACTGTCGCATTGCCTGACATGTTGTCAATGTCCGCAGGATCATCTTTCGGCAGTTCGAGAGGTTCGGTCATGTCGCTGTGCAGTCCCACCGTCTTCATCGGTAAACGAATAGTGCCGTTGTTGCTGTGTGATGCCATACCCAATGAGTCGCAGACGATGTTGTACACCTCTATATTCTGGAAGACGGGAACTCTGCTGTTCGGCGCATGTGGAAATGCTGGTCCCCGTGCAATGAAGATAGCTCTCATCAGAGGATGTTCGTGGTCGAAACCGTGTATGCCTCTCGGATGGAATTCTTCGCCGGCCGCAATAGCCGCAGCGATATCAAAATCTTCTCTCTCGATTACTAACCAGCCAGTCCTTGGAACTACCCAGAGAGGAGCAATTCTGGGATTGTTGGTGAAATGATACCTCTCAGGCATTGTGTCGAGCGTATATACGTCGAATGTACCGTGCCTCTCGGCCGCCTTTGAAAGCTGTTGATACAACACAGGAACGTCTCTCTCTGGATTCTTGAGCCTCAGCCCACGTAAGGGCCAGCCATCGATATGATCAACCAAGCTCATATCAATGATGTCGTCTAGCTGAACCATCCGGTGGGCAGACATAGTTGCCATACCGTGATCAGACACCACCACAAGGTTCACGATTTCCGTCAGGTTTCTTTCCAGCAGTCCCTCAATAAGAAGGGTCAGCATCTGATCTGCGCTTGCAATGGTAGCGTGAATCTCAGTGCTGTTGGGACCATATTTGTGCCCGTCGCGATCGACATCAGGGACATAAGCCGCGATCAGCTGCGGTCGTTCTTCCGGCTCTTTATCCAGAAACTCCAGAATGCGGTCGACTTTCTTTGGTAATTTCTCGTACGGCTTGAACTTGTCAAGGAACGTCGGCTCCACATTGTGAATATGCGCCTCTGACCCAGGCCACATGTGTATAGCAGTTTTTATACCCTGTTTCTCTGCGGTCACCCATATTGGTTCGGCAGCCTCCCACCATTTTGATTGCATAGAGACGGATATATTCGTGTAGTAAAATTCTTCTTGAAACTCCTGATCCCAGAATTGGTTGCCTACTATGCCATGACTTTCGGGGTACATTCCAGTCACTAGTGTATAGTGATTCGGAAACGTGACTGATGGGAAAGACGGTAGCATGTACTGGGGAGACACGCCCGAGCTAATAAAAGCATTCATTGAAGGAGTCAGACCCCGCTGCAGAAAGTCCGCTCGGAAGCCATCAAGGGAGATAAGGATTGTTGTCGCCTCGAAAACATGAGTTCCGTTGCTGAGCTGCTTCGAAACGGGAGAGCTCGCTTCTGACGACTGCGAAGCGCGATAAGCACCATAGGCCAGAAGAACAAAGAGTGCGGCGATGGAAGCAGACATTAGGACGAAACGAATGTAAGGTGGACGAGACTGTGCTGACTTCTCGTATTTTTGGCTACCCAAGAGGAGTGAAATTGTCGAGCTATTTGAGCTCGTGTCTTTGTAGCCCTCCTCCATCACATATACAAGATTCGAGGTCTCATTGTTTGTTCGTGATTTCCTGCGGTGCTTATGGAGTCGTCGTCGTCTTCCTTCTCCTGCGCCATTTTCACGTTTCAGGTCACTCTTCGCCTTCGATGACTCGGTCAGGAGATGCTCTGCCTCATCGTGCTCATCAAGGACATCGTGATCTTTTGCGTTGGGCGAATGGACCAGAGTGTCAGCGTCGCTGTCAGAGCCGGGTTCGAGGTCGGATAGCGAGTCTAGGACTCTAGCGTCCTCATCATATTTCTCTGACGGCATCGCAATATCTTGCGCCGGCTAAGGCGTCGAAGATACTGAGTCAAGACATGTAGTCGAAGCAGTCCTATGTTGTTCAATTTGTCCCATCCCAGAACACCAGTAATGCCGCAGACTGAGCCCCTGCGGTTGTCAGTTTCGAAGCTAGATCGGATGTGTGTTAGCGCTCGCCAGCAAAACTTTCTTTATAGCGCCCTTCCCACCTGGGCCAACCTCCTATCAGGTTCCTTGCTTGCCATAGTCATCCGCCTGCGCGCCTTACAGTAAGGCCGACCCCGGCCGGGATGCAAGACGCATAGATACATCTCTGAGTGATCACGATCAGCTGGTGCCTGTCTACTCGTTCGTGATACCTTATTAGGCCATCTCAGATCAGCTAAGCCATGTTCGCACCAGTCGGTCACGGACTGCTCGTACCCGACTTACATTGACGAATGCATCCATGATTGGCCAGAAGCGGATAGATTCAGGTTGACGAGAGCCTTGTTAGTCCTGCAATCTGATATGGACATCACAGTGTATAAGTCAATAGGATGAATAAAGTATCATCCTGCTCTAGCACGGGCCACGAGAGATTGACTCTGCGCTAACATAAGCACACGTAAGAGAACACCTTCGACGGCACCAGCAGCAAAGATTCAGCGTACTTTCAAGCTCCCTAATGGCCTCAGAAACACGCAACATTCTGGCCATGGGGCTCACGCTACCCCACTCGAGCACCATCATCTCTGACCAAAAGGACAAAGCGAAGGCCAGGAACCTCGAACTCGACATGTACGAATTTGATATCTCTGCATCTCATGACGAGATCATTGCCGGAATGACACAGTATCTTAAGTCAAAGAAGTACGTTGCCATATCAATTGGCTTTGGTGTCAGGGGTAACAGGGATCTTACTCCTCTGTTCGAGAAACTGGTCAATGCTTGTATTGAGCATCAACCAGGAGCAAAGTTAGGGTTTGCGCTTCTCCCGACTGCTGTTGTGGAAGCTTGTGAGAGAGTCCTCGAATGAGTTAGGAGATATATTTTGAGGATGTGAAGGGGTACGTTGTGTGTTACTCGGCAGCATATCAATCGAAACTGGAAGCAGATACGGAGAACTGTATGATTATTGTGCATCTGTGCCCGAAGTGGCGGACACACACAGTCTTTCGAGTGCTAATACCCTCGGCTCAATCCATAATTTGGTTTCAAGGTTACATTTCGTCCTTTATGGCCCGTTCCGCAACTCCAACCGCATGTATTTTCGCACCATCAAAGACAAGCACGCCTCTCTTTTCAGTATCACATTGGTCAAGCACGAAGCTCAAATCTATGCTTCCGAGGACCAAGCCTTGGGCACCCCTCTAGATCAGTTCGTTCGTCACATCGACGAATATCTACTTTGTTAGCGGCGTAACTGCGTCCTTCGCTTTCACGAGCTCCTGGAACATGCCGCGATCAATTTCATCGGTCTCAGCCTGCGTGTCAGGCAACCATGTTCAAGACATGGCCCTTTCACCCGCAAAAGCTCTGACAGCATCCAAAATGAACTCCACCGTCTCATCCACCCGGCTCAACATAAGTGAATGTCCACTGTCCACCTCCCGAACCGTCACATCCCCACCCTCTGCCCTCGCCATTTCTACATAACTCCTCTGCACATCGTATGGAAGCGCGTTGTCCTCCGTCGTGATCAAATTCCACACCGGCACATCCATCCAGCCCGCGTAGACGTGCTCGCCGCCTTCGAGGAATGCCTTGGCAGCTTGCTTCTCGAGCTTACAGACCCAGTCGTTGCCTTCGTCGAGCGAGAGATCGTGGTAGAAGAGCTCGCGGAGTGGAGCCGTAATCTCGATGTCGTTGGACTCGAGGTTGATACGCCAGAAGGGGGGTGGGGTTCCGCCCATGCTTGCGAGGACGGAGAGGCCTGTTATTGTAAAGCCAGTTGCTAGCAAGGCGAGGCCGATAACGTGGCCTTGTGCGTTTGTGGGAGAGGTGGTGGGGTTGTGGCCTTGGTGTTGAGGCTGGGATTGAGAGTGTTTAGGCCGCGTGAGACCTCTGATCGCACTGCTGCCGACAGGGCCACCGTAGGAGTGGCCTATGACGACGACGTTGCGGCCTTGGGTTATTTCGGCTTTGATAGCGTTACGGACGACTGTGATATCGTTTAGGAAGGATGTCGAGGGCGTCGGGGTCGTTGAGGGGAGTTTGATAGGTATGCATTTGTATTGCTGGTCTGAGAGGATGGATGTGACTTTGTCCCATATGCTGGGGATGTGCCAGGCTCCTGGTATTAGTATTAGAGTGGGCTCGGAAGACATGATGGAAGAGCGGAAACAGATGATCTCCGGTGAATTGTAGGGTCTGAGGCGGCGATCAAGCTATTTATCCCAAGCGCATGCAGTACACGGACACTGGTTGTCAAGTACACATGGAGGACATGGATATGAAGTGCATGATTGGAGGTTATGGGTCACGAACCCTTCGAGAATCCAGGCTGTCACATAATTCGTACTGATTCATGCACCATTGCATAAGCCTAGTCAGAGAACAACTTCCATGTTGATGTTAGCTAAAAGGCCCCAGAATCTTTTCGTCCGTTTCGAAGGTGCTTGGGGTCGAAGCTTGGCGAATCGTCGGTTGAAATTGCAGCCGGGCGACAGCACTCGATAGGAATATTGTCTCGTTCTAGTATGACTCTGATCCTCTGAATCATCAGAGGTTCGACTGCATACAGCCAGGAGTCTGGGAAATCACGCCAGACTGGACGGTTTTTCAGCAAGCGCCGAGACGAACAATCTGTATCATGTGACCATGGCCAGTCTCCCAGACCTAGAGTCGCTTTGACAGACCTTGCAGAAGCATGATCAACGGCAGATATCATAGCCCGGCTCGACACGGTACGAGATCGCAGTCTTCGCGTCATTTGACCTGGCATTGCAGCTCGCTGAAGATTTGATATGGGGCCCAAGTGTTGACGCGTCAAATTTGTAAATGCACCAGCTCCGTTCGGCATTTTTGGAAGTCTGTGCTTCACTTGCTCTAACAAAGGAAAGTAAGCCGAATACGGTCAAAAACTTCACCCCTGAGCTCGAGACTTGAGAAGCTCTAGATCCATCCTTGATTCCTGGATCATTCATGCCATACTAGTATCTTATCACGCGCGCCTTAAGGTCTCCAAATAATCCTAGAACTCAAGCCCGTCACTGTCTCGTAGCAAATTCTGCTCTGACCGACGCCTTCCCATCTCCCCAAGTCGAACTGTGGCGTGACAGCAATTAATGGTCCACTGATTGATGGCAGCACACCCACAACATCGTAGTGCTTATACACGAAACGATTCATTTCAAACATTGCTAGAGTCGTGGGTAACAAGCTAACAATATCATAGAGCCTCACACTATCTTTTACCACATCTACATCGTCACAACGCGTAAACCGACATGAACACTTTCACTGTCTTCACTGCTACTCACGTGATGCTTGGCTTGCTCACTGCAAATACCGAGACGTACAAATGTTCTTGTCTGATCTTGTTCGATATTTCATCCACAATCCTCCTCTTGCCGTCTAAACAGCCTCAGCCTGAGCTTCAGTCCACATGAACTTGCATCGACCGCGCACGCAGATGCGCCTACCAAGGCGTCACCACTCCGCAGCAATGGCACAGCGCATTGGCCCTAATCCAGGTGCAAACGATACATCTGTCGGTACTTCAGAGATACCTGTTATTGATACAACACCTTTCATGAGTGCATCGCCCCAACAACAGAGCACTCTGATGCGACTACCAGCAGAAATCAGATTGATGATCCTACACGAATTGCTCGTCAGCACCCTTCCTATTGCGAAACGACAGCAGTACCTAGAGCAGGGTTTTCAACCAACTTCTGAGAAGCGCAAGCGAAATGCAAGAGGACAGTTCTCCAGGAAGACCGCCAACTATGTGACTGGCCAGCGTCTGAATCCCGCCATTTTGTTAACCTGTCAGAACCTCCTACTCGAAGGCTGGGACCTTTTGTATCACGAAAACACACTCTCGATTGCCCTCCGCTCTTCAAACAGCATCGACTACAACGATCATAGATGCCACAGTTGTACTTTTGTCTACGCTCTCGAGGGCAAGTGTATCTTTCGAGGATATGGGTCTCCCAAAAAGTTTGTGCCTGGTCTTGAATCTTTCTTGTCTCGATTCAAGAGATTCCACATCGATTACAATGTGGGCCCTGATCGGCGTCTATACAGCGATGCAAGAACGATGGTTATCGCATTGGGACAAGTGCTCGCAGGAGCAAGCGTATCGATCGACCCCATAGGTCAAAGCATGAGTGGATCTGATGTCGAGGTACGACGTCGGCTCAACATCTTTCAACTCCTTCGCTCCAAAGCATTCGATATCATTACTACATCAGTGTCACAAGATGTAGTCAAAGAGATTCGGCAGATCGTCACAAGTGACCAAACGATAGTGGATTTGCTCCCCACGGTCGACCAACTCCACGATGCGCGATATATGATGTTTGCTGCCTCACGCTCAGACGGCGGTGGTAGCGGTCAGGATTTGGTGCGCCAGATATTCGACGAATTGGACGATGCAGCAAGAGATTTCGATAAGACCAAGTTCGACGAGCTTCGAAAGCAGATCGTCGACAAGTATGACGAGGGAGTTGCAAGTGTTAGACAGAGGATCACTGAGGGCCTTACGTAGCCTGGGACGAGAAGTAAGAGGTGCTTGAACGCTATCAGTACCTATGGAGACACAACGCTATACCAAGGGGCAGGCAACAAATACCAGGGCGTCAAAAAACGATGACATGGCTGGCGCGGGATAAGCGTTGTCTGCCAAATTTCAGCGATCCCAGCTGCTTTACCAGGCATGAGATCACGCATTAGGGACATCTGGAAGAAGAAAGCAGTGAGCGCTTTTCAATTAGAATAATCACTGCATTCTATCACTGCATCACTGCCTGCCAAGTAGAATCTGGGTAGTTGGTCTCCTCCTTACACATGATTGCCATTCACATCAGTATCTCAAGCTGTCACTTCGACACTGCACACCAACGGAATGCGATATCACTTTGCGACTACAGCCACGTTTGCCGCTGAAACGTCCAACCACTTGGACTTGAGTACGCCCTCTTCCAATGCATTTCCAATAAGTACTTCCTCTCGAGAGCAACACAATCAAATATCAGGCTACCATTTACTCAGGTCTACCACCTGTCGAACCTCCCTGTAGGAATCTCCAGATCCTCCTTGATAAGTTCAACCTTGTACATCCAAGGCGCAATCAGCTCGAGGCACCATGAGCACCGCTTTCTTACCGCTGCTGAAAGCAGTCACTTACACCATCGACCGCCACCTCCAGTACCTCGACCCTTCCACCACAGACATCGTTGTTTACAATGACGTCCGCCTATCCTATACCATCTCCGCCTTCCAACCTGCGTCGCGATCTCTCCTCGATCCCATCACCCTCATGATTGCCACTGCCATACTCACCCTATTCTTATGGATGATCCTTCACGACCACATACCTCGTCGAAATCACCGACCTCGCCCAACAGCCGTACCCCCCACGCGAGCACATCCCATGACCAAAGCCACCCGCAGCAAAACAACCCAATCAAACCCAAAGCTCCCTTTTCCCTTCCAACAACATCGATGCTACACCGACCTCGTCATAACCCACGGCCACATCCGTCCCGAAGAACCAGAATGCATCATCTGCAGAGACGTGCTTGAGCCGTCTGAGACAACCTACACCCATCTCACCTGCCGGCACAGTTTCCACAGCGCTTGTTTCGACGACTGGTTAGGCACAGCAAGCGGAGGAGTTGTGTGTACTGTCAGCGGGCATTGGTTGTTAGTGATGCGTGTCGGGGGGACATGTTTGATGGCTTTGAGTGGAACAGTGCTCAGGAGTCTACAGCTGGGATTAAGGTGGAGGAGCACGAACATGTATATGCAGTTCTCGGAGTTCTCGTGCTGAGTAGCATACATGATTCAGTGTCGGGCAGTATCGAACCCGCTGTTTCGAAACCTCGAGACCTCGAGACTGTCATACTTGGTTGCGTACGGTTCGAAACCTCGTCGACGATACCTATATAGGTATAGACCCGCTAAGAGTGGCTTACTGGCGTCGTACTAGACGAGATAGGCGTCAACTAAGCTGATAACATCGATTAATCGAGGGAGGTTACTGCTAGTAACCGAGGTTGCTAGTAACTTGATGAATTTATTCGGAATATTACTATTCTCGTTACCATCAGTAACTTTAGTGATTGAGATTCTTTATCACCTTCATTAACGAGCATATCTTTAAGTTCTTTGTTACTATTAACACCACCGTCGCGCACTCTGATGACCTGCTTGATACGTCGATATTTAATTCACGGCGGCGGTTTTCCTAATCGGGTAGGCCGACAACAAGGTGGTTCGACTCGAACACCGGGATTTCGAAACAAGAGGTTATAGAGGTTCGAACCAGTATCGGGTTTCGAAGGCGACCGACACTGACATGATCGAGGAGGACAAGCCACGGGACCAGCGAGTTGACCTTCGGCTGGTTGACACCTGATTTCATATGCGATGCTGCAATATGCTCATTGCCAGAGCTGCATAGGACTTGGCTTTTCGCCGTTGCACTCCAGGAGGATAGAGATACTACTGCACAAAACCGCGAGTTTCACTTCACGTCTCAATCACTTGCACCATTGCCGCACTGACCTGTCTAATCGCGGCTTGCTTAGTCTCCTCTCATCATCGTGCATGCACTGCTCGCCTCGCTGACATCCATACCACTCCTCAACACCACTGACCTGACTACCCCATCACCCTCCCCGCCACCTCACAAATCTCATCCGGCACAACCGCAAACGCCAGCCTCGTCCTCTTCCCTCCATTCCCCTTTCCCTCCCCCTGTCCCTCCCTTCCATATCCACATCCAAACTCAACAACCAAATTAACAACCCCCTCAAACAACCCCGTCAACTCCTTATTCCCCCTAAGCCCAAATCCAATACTAATCACGTCCCACTTCCTACTGCTTATCAGGCTCGGTAGGCCGGATAGAGACTCAGTGGCTGGTAAATGTGGATCGATGGTGTGGTGCTCGAGGTGGATGTTGTTGGTGGCTGCTTTGGCGAAGGAGGACTGGAGGAGGGTGGGGAAGTTGGGCGGGGCGGTGGGGGGGAAGGGGATTGCGAGGGAGAGGAGGGAGATATTTCGCGGAATGGGGACGGTGGGGAGGGTGGTGGGTGTGGTCGGATTTGTCATGGCTGGAGGGTGGGCGGGCTGGATGGATGGTTGGTTGGTTGGTTTTGATGGGTTTGATAGATGGTTTTGCTGGATGGTTTTGCTGGACGTTGCTGATTGACAGGCTGGGCTGCAGAATTAGGGTTGAGGATAGTGGACTCGATCGAACGATGGAGGTCAATTTTTTGTGCCGAGCGTCTGGTAACGTGCTTGGCTCACTGATGTTGACTGATTGATTACCTTTCGAGACCTCATTCTGTTGACATATTTATACTTCAAGCATGGTGAACGCATTTCACGCGCGTCACTGGTCAGGAGACATATCAGTGTTCGACATAAGTCTCCGAGGTCTAGTAGTGGAGGTGATATGGAAACAGTAGGGGCCCGAGTCCAATTGGGCACTCTGGCCCGTTGGCCCATGTCGCTGTTACTGCCAACAACTGCTCGATGTCATGAGCGTCGGTGACAAATGCTCGTGAGCAGTCAACCTGAGTAAGTTTCTCCGCCGTAGCAACTATAGGCAGCTCAGGCCTCGTCAGTCATGAGGACTCGGTCGGTATGCACTGGCAAAGCGGATGAAGACAAGTAGCTCCACCTCCGAGACGCCAAGACCAGGCAAATATGCTCAGCCAATCAGGCTAACCAAGAGACTCGCCATGGTAGGCATGCAGACGTATTCGGGTTCGGTCGGAAATGAACAGGCCGGGTTGCTTTCAGGCGGACAAATGAAGCACCGCTCGGTTGTATGCTGATGCATGCCCCTGCCCATGTGAGGTAACGAGAGATACCCGTCACATCCTTGAATGCGCTGGCTGTAAGGGAGCAGCTTCTAATCAACGACGATCAATATCTGCTTCTTTCGTCCGAAGGGCTGCTAGACCGTAGTGCATATGTGACGGCACGTAAGCTATATGCCCCCGGCGATCTCCTCGGTTACATATCAGACCCTCCCAGCAATGTAGTATATCAGACTATTTCCGACCCGCAACAGGCATCAACTCGCTAGCCGCCCTATCAAAGCTCACGTTGCTCGAGCAGTTTCACCACCAGTTCTTGCACGCTTTGACGGCTGCCACACATTCGTAAAAGTTCCTTCTGAGGCATCGCCTGCTGCTTGATTCGTCCGCTTCGATGACGATGCCTGCTTGGGAACTGCCATCTCTTGCGAGCCAAATATCGAAGACCGTGTCAGCGGCAGTGGCTGTGTGGGCTTCGTTGCAGCGGATGCGGCGATTAGTGCCTTTGGCGTAGTTCTCGGAAGACTAGCATGGCCTACGGGTGCTTCCTGCGGTTCACTGGTGCTGAGACCGGTAGGAGCGACGAAAAGAGGTACAGGATGCGTCAGCCTGACAAACCTCTCTTCCTCGTCCGTGATCTTGAGAAATTGGATCTCCTTCAAAACCTTGACCATCACACTGTCATCGAGCATAGGATTGCTAGCTGCCCCTTTCGCCTTCTTAGGCGTAGATTTAGCTGGCTGGGTCTTACCACCAACCGCATCTGCTCCCTCATCCTGGTCACCATTCTGCTCCTGCTCGACCTTCTCCTTCCTTCTCTTCACAAGTGCCTCTTCGAATGTATCTTTCAGTACGAGTGTCTCAACATATACTTCTTTGGTCTGGCCGATTCGATGGGCACGTTTGATGGCCTGGCTTTCAATGGCTTGATCCCATATGGGATTCAAGATGTACGCGCGACTGGCGGCCGCCACGTGGAGACCCTGTCCTGCCTGCTTCAGATCCATGAGCAGCACTCTCGTCTCAGTGTCCACGTTGAACTTCGCTAGATACTCTGCTCGCTTCTGTACTGAAAGAGTGTTCGCATAGATCAGGAATGGAATGCGAAGAAGTTCGAGAGCCTCTGCTGTGAAGAAGGCAGTATTGTTGTTGTTATAGAAGATGATTGCCTTCTCATCTGGGTGGCTCATAAGCTTGTCGCATAGATATGTGAGCTTTGATGATGCAAAACCAAGTACTTCACTTTCAGGTAGCTTGACGGCAGTTGTGGTCTGATGTTCAAAGAAGGGAGACTCCGATGGTCGAAATGCATTTGTCCTTGTAGCTGACTTGGGAGCAGTCGATATGTTAGTCGGTGCTCTCTTGGCTGGACTTTCAGTGGTCCCCACATCCTTCTGCTCGGTGCCTAGCTTTTGCTTCTGCCGCTGCCTCAGGTCTTCTTCCGCCTTGTTTCGCACTGCATTCATGATGTTGGTACCGTGTCTCGCTAGGCCATGGATTGGATTCGATGGCTGCTTTGCAGCTCGACCATGTACATGCTTCTGAACTTCTCTGGCCTGAGTCGTACCTAATAGTAGGGGCTCTCTAGCAATGCTATCAAGTGCCCAAGATGCCTTCGCTTGTTCTGGAAACTTGCCGATGAAGACCCCCATCTCATGCATCGTGCTGAACGCGCGCCATGCCGCATCAGATAGTGCTCTTTCACCATTCTGGAGGGCCTCAGTAAGCAAGATACCATCGCTGTCCGATAACTTGTCGATACTCTTGTTCAGGTAGTTGTTGCTCACATCGAGAGTGTCTCTGACATTTTGCTCGGTAAACCCGACCCAGTAGAACGTTGCATGACCCAGATTGTTGATCAATGTGGTGAGCTTGCCCCTGTTCCGAGGGTGGAACATGTAATCCTCATCCTCACGTTCTGAAGTCACGTAGTTTGAAACGAGTACCATGATGAACTGGTTGATTGCTAGCTTGTCGTGGTAGGAGGGCTCCAGGTACACCACTTTGTTGTGTAGTGATGGTAAGGTGAGGTCGCACTCCACGTCTTGTATCCGATGTCGAACGATAAGAGTCTGCATGACTTCTCGCAGAGCAGGCATGCTATGACGCTTGCCATGCTCGTTCATACGTGGCGCGAGGTAGGTCTTCCAGTCCGCCATGTCCTCTCCTTTTTTGTTAGCCCATGGCTGGAGCTTCAGGAAATTTACAACGATCAAACGAAGGCGTTCCAGGTCTTTTGCCTCCGAGTCTTGAGTGCTGGGAGCACGCCTTTGCTTCAGTGCCGAGCCGAATGCATCCGGACTAGCTGTAGATTGCGCATTCAGATTGGATTCAGCCGAAGCTAAACCTACCTCAACTCCGTGGAGATTGCTTGACGGTGTCCCGCTGACCACCCATCGACGCTCAATAAACATCTTGTCAAGCATGGCCATAGCATTTGTCTTAGTTGCCGACCCAGCGAAGCCATGGCCTTCGTCACATATGACTCGCAGCCATCGGACTTCGGTCAAAGGAGATTTATACTTCTCAGCGTATCTTATGCCCTTACCCTGATTTAGGTCATCATCACGGTACTCTTGCTCGAATCTCGACTTGGACATAAGTATCACGTCGTACTTAACAAGGTCTTGCCATGGTGGAACCATGATCGAAGGTCCGTCAATCACGAAAACGTCGATGGCGTCCTCGTCGATATGCTGCTTTATTTCCTGTTGCCACTGAATAATCAAGTTGGGTGGTACGATGATCAGTGTCGCCGAGCATAGCCGTATGACGTTGCTATACTCTGGCTTGCCTCGCCTGCTGGGATTCATGTATCCTGGCGTTGATTCATCATATGCTCTCGTGTATTTCTGCAGCTCCCCAATGCAGCGATCATGGTAATAGCCTGACTTCTTGAGCATGTAAAACTCGTTCTTCCACGGTAAGCCTGCGTGTTTTAGGTGTCTGGCAGCCATCGACAGCAGTGAAGGGGTTTCAGGATACGTTTCTTCAGGACGCGTCTCGATGCAATAGTGCGGTATAGATGGGTAGTGACCCCTCGTCGCAAGTATGAGGGCTAGACAGATCAATGTCTTGCCGTAGCCCATGGTCTCAGCCAGGATGCCACCTTGTGGCTCGGAATAATGCGGGAGCTGGTGGAACAGTGAGCCATCGTTTGGGTCAAGGTAGAAAGGGTTTCCGTAAATGTCAAGCATTTTCGTTTTGCGAGGGTCTTTGATCTTTGCTGGAGAGGACTCTTTCCTGACCATTGCTGCCACAGAACGCCTTTGGTACGGGTACATCTTTGTTTTAAGGCCTGTGATATTGTCATCAAGGGCGTCTGTCATGGCCTGCAATCCGTGATTGGGGCCAACGTATGTCAAGAGGTCTGGCTTTGGGGAGCACAAAGTGTTGAAAGTGTAGAAGACTGATTCTTCCATGTCGTATACTGGCTCGCGATAGATAGACACGGGACCTTGAGGATCGGCCTGCCCTGTCCAAGCTTCAGTAGAACAATCGACGAAGTTCAGTAGATACCTCACAAGCTTATGAAAGTCTCTAACATGTCCGCGGCTCGCTCTGTCAACGTCCTCCGGCAAGATGTAGACACGAACGCTCGTAACCCCTTGCCTTGTGCCGATAGACAGTCCATCGAGTCTGATGGTCTTTTTGCTTCGGGCATTCTTGATGAGCATGTTAGGGTAAACTTCGTCGGATACATGTCCACGCATGTAGGTGACGGTGTTTCCCGAAGCTTCGTCTGTGTGGTCATAAAGACGAATTGTGCCAAAAGCGATCGAACCATCATCGTACGGCATCTTCTCTTTCAGCCGATCTCCAAAATCAATACCATTTGATGGCTGGAGCACGAGGTCATCCAAGTCCTTCGCAGGAGCAAGCACATTGCCGGGCTCATGCTGGGCAAGGGCATGCTCGGGTGGCGTTGTCAGTTCTGAGGAGGAATAATCACTGGCCGTGGAAGTGTCTAGATTAGCATCAGGCTGCGAGTCCATGTTGGAAGGTCCAACGTAAAAGTCAGTTCCATCAAAGCCGCTCTCGACTTCATGCGATTCGTCAAGGAGACTAGTATCTTCTCCAGTAGATCCAGGGGACACCCAACCAGGCAGCAGACCTGGATTCAGATCTTTAGGTTGTCTTGGCTTCCGTCTCCTTACTTCGTAACTCATGGCTAAAGACTGTAGCGACGACAAAATGAAGCGTCGACGAAGAAGCAGTAATGCGGAGATGGAACGATGATTTGCTCACGACGATGGGGTGGGGAGGGACCAAATCAAGCAGACGACTTCAAACCTAGAAAGTCATGAAACTGGTGGATATCCTGGAACAGGAGGAACCAACCGCCGGCCGCCGATTTTTTGTGATTAACCGGTTTCGCTTAGCGTACTATTGCCGTGTGCCCAAGGCATCAACACTGAATCTTCATTACCCATACCTACATCCTCTACGCCCTCACTTGTTGGTGGTGCTGGAATTCAGAGCACATGCAGTGGCAAATGCCAGCGGAATGCATCGAAGCACCAAACATGACTACCGAGAAGATATGCATTGCAAAGCATAGACGGGCTGGCCAGGCAGCAAGGCTACAGCACATCGAGACAGGTACGGCTTCCGGTTGACATTCGCACTGAGATCCAATGCTAGCTGACATGAATCGTCAAGTGAAGGGTGCTTAGCACAGAGCTTCTTTTTATCTAGCTAGGAAGGACTTTGGTAGACACACTCTCCTTCTCTGCAAATGCGAAAGTTGCCAGTCCCGCCAATCCGTCACTAGTGCTCCAGTCCCTGAACATGGATTCTGCCATCAGACACTGGTGCTGGGAAGGACTGAGCCTATTCACCACCGCCAGTGGCAGAATCATTCTCAAACAAGCGCAGCCGATCTTTTGTGTGCGCAAGTACTCTGTGAGTGCAAGTATTTCGGACGAATGATGCCGCAGAGCACCACTGTAACCACCATCGTTGGAATCCGTGGGGTCCCAAGGGTTCACGCCTCTGTTGCTGTACATCATCTGCGATAATGAAGGGTATATCTGCTTCCGACCGATCAGCGTAAGAAGCATGATAGCAGCGGCATGAAAGAAAGCGCCTGTCAAAGCTGCCGAGGAATTTTGCAAGGCCAATGGTAAGATCGCGCTCACGGTGTCGTCGACTGAAGGCATCGAAGAACTGGACAACTCGCTGCATTCGGATAGCAGTGGATGCGTGCTTGTGTCCAAGCCAATGCTCTCACCGAACACTACCCAAAGACGCCTAAGCTCATCCATCGTTCTTTGAAGCGTTAGTAGATCGTATGACATCAAATCAAGGTCGGAAGAAGAGGTGGTGACGTTGATGCTGTTTGAAAGCCAGATAATGAGGTCAACTATGTTGTTGAAAACAGCAGTTCCTCTGCCGCAGGGATGCGTCATGGGTATTTCAGACCAAGATTTTTCGAGTAGTTGCGTTTTGGTTCCAAGCAAGAAGCATCGAATAGCTGAGTTCGACCTAACGATGAAGTATAGATGATTCAGAAGTTCATCGTTGAGAGAATCCGGACCAAGGAGAACAAATAGCCTCTCTGCGGCCAAAGTGTGCTTCAGCCAGGCATCTGCTGACGTGGCCTGAATCATCTCAAAGTAGGAAAGAAGGACAGTGACTGGTAACGCATTGATGGCTTTCTTCTTGCATATGGTCTTGCCAGGAGCTGCCCGGAACGAAGCTTGATGGTATCGAAGGCTATTTCCATAGTATTCGCACGCTGCTTGTGCCATTGCTGGATCACGAATGCTTTGAGCGGCAAATCCCAGAGACACCGCTCTTGCAGCGGTCTTCATGGCTGCAGCGTTTTTCGCACTAATCAAGCTAGGCAGTCTAGCAGTCCACGTACGCTCACTAGCATTTTGGGAGAAGTAGTTCAGGAATTTGAACAATAGTATGTCGTCGTACGTTGAGGTTGGTGTTACTGCATGGTAGAAAGAGGGTGCTGATGCATCGGGCATACAGGCTGTATGATGTCGTTTGATTGTTGCCCTCGGGCGTGCATTCGAGAAGGAGGCAAGATTGTTGTTGACAAGGAGCAGACCAGACACTGGCCCCGCACATATAATGTTGGAATCGATGCATCGTTGACAAGATGGCTCTTGAAGATCACACTGTTGAAATTCAGTACTCAGCCATGAACAAGCAGCAGGGCTGGGACTCGTTGACCTTTATCCTTTTCTTCTTGCATTGAATGCATGCTCGACTTCTAGCAACCTTAGCTGGCCGGACCATGGAGCAGCGTAACAGTTTAGCTAGTGGACAAAAGTCCTACGAACCACACCGAACGCAAGGCCGAAGTTCTGCTTATTACGATGATCCACAGAGAAGAAGGACATAAGCTACCGCCGAGTGTTATATAATGCTGTCGTGACTGTTCCAATGATCGTCAAGCTACGCCGAAACGGGAAATGTTTGCTAGCGTGAGCGTGCCCCAGGAAAGCTGTTTATGTCAGCAAGGCTCCGGCAAAGCGTAATCATGTGCTTCGATATTTGCGCGCTGCATCTCCATCTATCGGCGAGCATCGAGCTAGATTTGAATGTACACTCCTTGGCCGCCGGTTGATCACATAGCGCGTCGTGGATGAAGTGCATCAAGCATATAAATCTGAGTTACTCCTGAAAGCCTTGTCGAACACGATCTTCGGCATGCAGAGTAAGCCGTAAAGACCTTGGGAGAGCTTCAAAGGTTGACGCGCCAGGTGTATTAGAGTCGGAGCCTATATATCCGAGGCTGCTGACAGTTTCAGTACCTTTTGTACGAGTAGCACGGAAAGGAAGCAGGAACGCGTGGTGGAGACGCGTCAAGCAAGAACAATTTGGAGTCGAACCGATTCGGAAGGTGAAAAGACGATCCCAACCAGCCAGATTGCGCCACTAGCATTTTCGGGCATCTGCTGCCGTGACGAGCGTGATAGGCGATGCGGGCGAAGTGCCGATCAAAGGCATGTTTGACTCTGGGGGCTTTCCAATCTCGGCCAGGGGTATGCGTGCTGCGGAATTTGAATGCCGTTCACAAGCAGGACGCAGCACGAATTATAGTGCTGCAAATTGTGCTTCAGACCTACTAAAGAATGGATTGAGAGTGGTATGGGCATCTGCTGAATCTGGTTCTCCATAGCCGGGCATCTCGATTCGTGACGCTTGCCACTACTATCATCGCCTAAACTTCAAGCGATAATTGTGACGTAGTGGGTTGCGCATGTCCAAGCTTGGAAGCGAAGTTGAAGACTAGTCCCAAGCACTCGCAGGGCATACAACAACATTAATTGCAAAAAGATCAAGTGTTGTGTGTGGGCTGAGGATGCGCGTTTCTTGATTCCTTGTCACACCCTTGTCAATCCAGTTCTGTTTGTTTCCCCTTTCAATTCCTCTCATTGCTGCTCCGAGTCACCAACCTCAGAGACGATCAGCTCTGGCAGTTTAGTGCGAAGGGGCATCTGCCATAGCTGTCCCCTGCAACTCTCTACTCTTATCAACCTGTAGCAGATCTGACTCTGCATCGACACTCCGGGCGCAGCCGCAGTTGCCCACCATGGCCGGCGGAAAGCCATGGAGCGGCACCAACAAGATTCCCAGCGTCAATCAGTTCCTCCAGAACCTCGACAAGGACAAGGCAGAGCGCGACAAGCAATTAGATTCCGGTAAAGGCCAGCAGAAACACGTCGACGTGAAGCACCAGGATGCCATGCCTCACAAGAACCAGGAACGGATGAAGGATGCGAAGGAAGTCTCAGATCCCGTCACTGGTGGTCAGGTTATGATCGCTGATGTGGGAAAAGAGTACATGGAAAATGCCGACAATCCCATGGTGAGTCTTGAGGTGAATCATCTAAGCTGATATCAAGTCTGACAAGCAAACAGCTCTCAGTCCCAAACCAGAATCTCGGCAAGCCCACCACCGTACCTCTCGACTCGTCAATGAGTGGTGCTGAGTACAAGGAGAAGCAAGATATTACAGCACCGCCTGATCCAGTCGCAGAAGGCAGCACCTCTGATGTACCTATCCATGGCGAAAAGACGAACATCCTTTTCCATCCTACACCCTCCGTCAGCTATGAGCCTATGTTTGCCTCCCTGGAGAAGCGTGCCATGGGCCTAGGTATAGGAATAATGGTTGCCATTGTGGTCGTTGGCAAGATGTTTGGCGGTGCACTCAAGGGCCTGATACCTCTTGCCTTCTGTGTCTCTTCCGGAGTCTGGCTGTGGATGAAGGAAGTTGTGCGCAGTGGTCGAGAAGTCGAATGGTCTAGCGAGCAACAAAGAGGTCACACTGCCGTCGCAAACCTCCTCCCAGAATCCGTTGAATGGATGAACAGCTTCTTGGGCATTGTCTGGGGTTTGATCAACCCTGACATGTTCGCTGCTGTGGCCGATACCCTCGAGGACGTCATGCAGGCCTCTGTCCCTGCTGTCATCAACAATGTGAGAGTCGCCGAGATCGACCAAGGCAGCAACCCTATCAGAATTCTGAGTCTCCGAGCCCTGCCAGACAATAGAATGGGCGACATGAAGAAGACCATCCACGAAGAGAACAAGAAGACCAAAGATCCCCAGGAAGCTGCCGCAGACGAAGAAGGTGGCGAGTACTACAATCTCGAAGCCTCTTTCGCATACCACGCCAAACCTGCAGGTGCTGGCAAAGGCGTCTCTTCTCACGCTCGCAATATGCATATGAACCTGGTCTTCTATCTGGGTATCAAGGGCCTAGTCGGTGTTCCACTGCCAATCTTCGTCGAGCTCCAGGAATTAGTTGGCACTATTCGCCTGCGATTACAGCTTACACCCGAGCCGCCTTTCGCAAAGAGCTTAACCTTCACCTTGATGGGCGTGCCCCACGTGCAGGCTGGCTGTATACCAATGATCAAGAAGGGCGTCAACATTCTGAATCTTCCTCTGATCTCCAATTTCGTCAACTACGCAGTCGCAGCAGCCTCGAGCATGTACGTGGCGCCGAAGTCTATGACCCTTGACCTCAAATCGATGCTTCAAGGAGATGACGTTACAAAAGACACTCAGGCTCTTGGTGTCATGTGGATCCGTATCCATCGTGCTGTTGGCCTGAGCAAACAGGACCGCAAAGGCACTGATGGTGGTGGCAGCGACCCATATATCAATCTGTCCTTCTCCAAATACGGCAAGCCCATGTACTGCACTCGTGTCATCACGGATGATCTGAACCCAATATGGGAAGAAACAACTGCTTTGCTTGTCACGCCGGAACTGATCAAGGCCGACGAGCAGCTAAGTGTTGAGCTGTGGGATTCCGACCGACACACTGCTGATGACATTGTTGGCAAAGTCGAGCTTTCCATGCAGAAGATGATCCAACATCCTGGAAAGATGTATCCACAGATCTCGAAGCTAAGCGGCATGAACGAAGGCAGTGACATGCCCGGTGAGCTTCATTGGGAGGTTGGTTATTTTGGTAAGCCAAAATTCAGGCCTGCCCTACGAACCGATGGCAAAGACAAGTCCCTGCCAAAGAGCTTGCAAGACAAGCCCGAGTTTCAGGACGAGAAGGGCACACTTGACACCGAAGATGCTGATGCAGTCGCTCATACACCACCAGACCCGCTCTGGCCTACCGGTATCTGCAGCATAATTGTCCATCAGATTGTCAACCTGGAGCTTGAAAATATTAAAGGCAGCGAGGGCAACCGCAAAGGACGAGAATTCGAGCCTGCCAAACCGTATGGCGAAGCAACCGACGAAGAGGCCAAGACCCTGCCTTCATCATACTGCACCATTCTTTTCAATGATGTCCTAGTCTACCGGACTCGAACCAAGGCTGTAAGCAGCAAGCCGATCTTCAACGCTGGAACAGAACGGTTCGTCCGAGACTGGCGATCAGAAATCGTTACTGTGACGGTACGAGACTCGCGAAACCGGGAGCACGACCCCATCCTAGGCGTGGTTCCACTTCGCTTGTCAGAACTACTCAACACTAGCTCCCAGGTCACTAGATGGTACCCGCTCGACGGTGGTGTTGGCTTTGGTCGGGTCAGAATCTCACTCTTGTTCCGAAGCGTCGAAACTCGTCTTCCTCCCAACATGCTCGGCTGGGATGTAGGCACTTTCGAGTTCTTGTCTGAGAAGATCCTTGCTACTGGTTGGGACAAGAGTAGCACCAAGCTGAAGCTAAGGACAGGTGGCAGCACTGGCAAGGTTCCACGTAACCATTGTCACAAGACTGACGAAGGCGATGGTATACTTTGGGACATCTCAGCCGCCAACAATCGCCAGGTCCGCCTTCCGGTCAAGCACCGCTATCGATCACCTATCGTCTTCGAATTTCACACACCAAACCATCGAGCACCACAAGCCTACGCTACCATCTGGCTGCAGCATCTCGTTGACAACGAAGACACGCCATTCAATATCCCCATCTGGTCGACCAAGCACGGTGACAGACTTGTCCAAAACTACGTGACCGAACGCAATCTAGCAGCCAAGCAGGTGCCCGGTCTCGAAGACGTTGAAGAAATCGGCCGTCTCCAATTCCGAGCCCGCTTCAAGGCCGGTACGGACGAATCCCACCGTGACTTCATCATCGACGGCGACACCCGCGAAACCTTCGAGACCTGGGAAGCTTGCCAAGCCGAAGGTGTCAGAGCACGTGTCGTCGAACCTGAGGTACCCGCCACAATCCAGTCACTGCACGAGAATTCTCTGCGCGAAGGCCGAGACGTCCTTCATCAAGCCGATGACAAGGAGAAGAAACACTGGCTCGGCAAGGACGGAACAGACTGGTCCGGTGCATTTGGCGATGATCCAAGAGCATACACCGACAAGAATCTCAACAAGGTAGCAGAACCAGGCGTCGACCGCCCACCCCACGACCCAGTCAACCCATCATCCGACGACGACAGCGACAACGACAACTCCGACTCCTCCTCCGACCTCGGCATCACAGACGCCAGCAACGCCCCCGCAGGCGGCTTCAAGAAACGCACCGGTCCCAACGCCCACGGTCCAGAGAACCACGCCAACGGCTACGACAACAGCAGCGACGGTAGAGCCTCGTTTGAGACCTCGAATACAGGGTACACCACCATGACGGAGACGGATAGTGTTCTCTCCCCTCGTAGTAAGGATGCGAAGTTCGATGAGAAGGCGGATAAGAGGACGGAGAAGAGGAAGCATAGGGGGATGATGCAGTGGAAGCCTGCGAGGAATGTGGCGTTTGCGAAGGATCAGACGAAGGTTGGTCTTAATAGGATTAAGAAGAGGTTTACGGGGGGTCTGGGGGGACGGGAGCCGGGTGTGGAGACTGAGGCTTCGTAGATTTAGGATGGTGTGGTGTGGAGGGAGGGGTGGGAGGAGGTATTGAGATCTTAGTTAGTATGGTATCCGTTGTATTTGATGAGGATGACTGATGGGGTTAATTATACCTGGCATTGATGAGAGCAGTTGCAACGATGGAGGGATGAATGAAGGATGTTCACAATACGGATGAAAGCCTGAGCTGCGTCGACTTTCGGAGGCCCTCTGCTTTCCTATTTTATCATACACCCTAACCATCTCTTCTCCTGTATTGTCTTTCAAGTCAGTGCGTGTCATGTCACCTATCAATCACTAAGGCCAAGGCAACATATTGCCAACGTGGCTGGTTAGTCAGCATCGCCCACTCATTTCATCCGCCCGTCGCTGTTACTCTCGCTCGCCCATCGCCCTCACCCTATCCATTTCCCCACAAAATCGAACGCAGCAGCACCGACATCCTCACGCACGCAGAACAGGCGCGACCGAAGATGAGGACCATATGTGAGTTGTCAAGGAAGTCACAACTGAGCACTTGAACCCGAGAAAGGTACAACCCTATGCAATAGCGGAAGGCACGACCGTGGGAGAAGGCAGTAACGTCCCGGCATTGATGCTGGGAAGGCGTGACACTGAGGCGCGACGAGGAAGGCACGACCACGAGAAGCAGCTGCGACCGTGAGAGGAGGAATGAGTGATCGTAAGAGACGGAAGGCACGACCTTGAGCGAGGAAGGCACAAAGTTCCAGTGGAGAAGGTATGATCAAGCATGCTTGCCTTATATTGCTCAGGGGATCGGAGCTAGGCGAGCAGGGAACGCGGGCAGAGCAGAGCAATGCGGTGGGAGATTGTCTCCTCTCATTGTATTTAGTCTTGACGTGAGCAGGAGTGGTATCATTGACATGCTAAGTATCACAGTAGATTCAACGCTAGATCTAGCCTTCCCTTCCTATACCTTTTCCATACATATGCCTATTCGACTTTCTCGTAGATCGTGTAGTCGTGATAGTATGCAAACATTTTCCTTTCCAACATGCCAGAAGTGCTTCCGCTATAATTGAGATGCCCCCTAGAGCATCTTTCACGAAGTGTTTCAGGCTCTGATGGCAAAATTTCGCATCGTGTCTCACCCGGAGTCCTCCCTAGGCAGCAGCAGTAGCCAGCTGTTTTATCCACTCATCGCCATCCATGGCCGGTGCTGTATTCATGGTAGGCTCCGTATCCATAACAACCTCATTCGCCAACGGGCTCGGTCTCTTCGCAGATTGTTCCCTTCTCTTCTCCTCCTCCTGTCTTTGTTTCTCGGCTCTTTCTTGCATGCGCTTGATAGATCTGGCTACCCGTTCTTTCTCCAACTTCATGGCACGTTCCTTCTGCAGCAATTGTGCATGCAGGAAAGCTCTCCTGCTCGCACCGGTTCTGCCAATTTTTCGCTCCAAGGGACCAGTTTCCACAACTTCGACCTTGAGTATCGAGAAGCTGACGCCATCGTGAGGTGTATTCTCAGCACCTTCCGGCCAAGACCGACTGCGCACACCAAACCGCGCAGTCTCCTCGTACCGTTCAAGCAGGGGCATGACCACACAGGTGATCTTCAAATCCTTTCCTTTCGATATGTCGATTGGTTGCGCAGGTGGCTTGAGATCTTTGCTGATCTCCACCTTCGGATTCTGATCGTGGACAATCTTCTGCAAAAGAGCTTCATCGATATTGTGGAAAGCAGGCTTGATCCAACCCATGTGCATGGCGGCTGCCACTGGATCCGTGTCATCAGTGTATATGCCAGTACCCCAAAGGTTTCGTGTTGAGCATATCAGTTTCCGCTCTCTTTCTTGTAGCCAGCTCTTCGAAATGTGTATTGTGTAGGTACAATTGAGGTCAACTGCGTCGTTGAAGGACTTCGGCAGTTTTGGTTTTATGCAAAGCTCGTAATCATCGTCAGCCGCTCTAGAGCTCTCGGGAAGCATAATGGCAGCATCGTATTGGAATGTTCCGAGATGTCTGCGTGGCTTTCGCAGAGTCTGCGATATGACCGTGCTAACTTTGACTGTTTTCTTGGGCTTGAAGATCGGAGCTGTGTCGTATCGAGCAGATGATGTGCTCGCAGCAGCACCAGCGAGAGGCGTGCCAGCCCGTCGACCTGTGCTAGTGCCTGTTAGTGGAGTGCCTCGCCTTTGGAAAGCAGGTGTGGCCATCTCTTCTAGATCAGCCTTGTACGAGTTTTGATGTTTTGTCCGTTTGTTGCTCTTCGCGGCAGACGACCTCTTACCGCTATGCTCACCATCTGCACGCGACTCGTCGTCTTGGGTCTTTCTAGAACGCTTGCCAATGTTCGAAACTGTTCTTCCCATTTTCGGAGGTTCGGTCAGGCGTGCAGAGTCGTCCTTCTTGAAAGGAGTGTTGGAGACAGGTACTGGAGTGGTAGAGCTGCCGATGCCACCACCAATGCCTGAAAACACTCTTCCTTGTTCGCTCTTCACACCACCATCGGGCACGGGCGTTTGAGCTTGAGCGCCCTGTACGGCCTGAGGGACAGGTGAATAGCGACCACGTCTGTTTTCTAATCCAAGCCCGACTATGGTCTTATGTGATACTTCATCGCTGCCTTTCCGCCCCTGCTCTTCTACTGGACCACCCATGTTGTAGGCGCCGACTGAGCCTGCAAAAGGCGAAAAGTGACGGAAGCGACTCCGGTCGCCATATATCGAGCGGTCGCTGTGAGACTGGGCAGAGTCTTGTCGCAGCATGTTTTGAGATGCCATGTTCGATGGGTCGGCGGGTTGGCTTGTTGGCCCATTCAAAATGCCTGCAAGACCGCGGTTGACTGGGCCATTCGTTGTTGCCCGCCTGAACTCAGGCGACAGGGATTGAGGCGGGGGTATAGATGGAGATGGTTGGGCTGTCGCTGGTACTGTCCTAGGAATGTCACGAAAGCCGGGTGGCTTGGTATCATATGCGCCGGAGAAACCATTGACTCGAGGCAGCTCCTGAGCGGGAGGTGGCGGATCAGCATACCAATTGTGCCTCTGGGGAGGTAAGGGATCGAAGGATCGTGTAGGCTGCGATGGTGGAATGGAGGATTGAGGTTGACTGTTCGGTCTTTGCAGTATACCACTGAGACTCGTTCTACGAGCTCTCTCATCTTGCTCTTCTCTTACGGACGGCGGGTGGCCGAACCGGGCTGGATTCTGAAACTGAGGATATGGGGGATGTGCGTAGCGATCTTGTTGTTCGTACAGGGGTCGATGGGGAGCCATTGAGGTGCCGGAACTGGCACTTCGTTGACGATTACCTCCGAAAGCACCGTCGAATCTGTCCGGGGTATGCGACCTTTTGTAGGGGTATTCAGGTATTCCAGCTCTTGTTGACTGATGAGGTGGAGACATGATCTGGTGGACAGACATACCCGGATTCGAGACAGGGCCAGGTCTCGAATTCTGGTGGGAGTGAAATTGGGGCATTTCATGGTTGTGTGCCTTTCGGTCTGCTTCTCCTCCGAGCATGGACGAGATGGACATGCTACTACCAGGTCTTTTGTACGGGTTCGGAGGCGGTATGGATTGGTGGGGTGGTGGAGCCTTCATCTCATAGAGTGATCCATGCATCGGGGCCATAGGGTTATGAGGCATTTGAGGCTGGTAACGAGGGAATTGCTGTGGAGAAGGAGGCAGCATGGGACGAGGATGGCCGAATATAGGTTGAGGGAAATGGTGATCTGGTTGGCCTATTTCGACGGGTCGTTAGTAACATGAACATCAGAGCGAAAAGCGTGCATGTTCCGGTTATCCAGCCCTAAGCGTGAAGCTGGAATAGCTATCAACGTGATGCAGTGCTGAGATGTGACTGGTATCTTGAGCGTGTCCGACGCCTGTTTCTGCGGTCGCAGCAGGATGTTACCACGTCTTGACAACCAGAGTCATGATAGCAGCCGAGAAGGAGTTTTGATCCTGACATACCATTCATCATGCGAGGTGGACTACCAGCCGTCGCAAATGACTGCGGCGAGTGGCCTGGCAAGGCCATCGTATGGATTGGATACCCAATCTTGAGTGTCGCTCGTGTCGTGGATCAGCGACGAGGTTTTGTTGCTGATGATGTGGAGGTTTCGCGACGGTGAATTAAGCTCGGAAATAGAGAAACCATGACATGTATGCAGGATTAAGTAATGCAGATGGCTCGTGCCAATAGATGATGCTGTACGGTCATGGAGGATCGAGCAAGCGTATCGAGAATGCGACTGTTGTCCTGGTGCAAAGAATCGAAGACTGCGCTGTACAGCTCAAGGGGACAGAAAGCGCAGCTTTGCGTGAGTGATGATCCAAGAGGGAGAGCACTGAGCACGAGAGACCAGGAAAGTGCAAAAAGTGGAGGACTGAGGATGCTGGCAAGCGCATGGGCAAGGTCCAAGTGGATCCGACACTGCAAGGACCCAGCAAGCCCAGCATCCGACCGCCACCATGGTTTCCAAAGGACAGACGTAGAAGACGCGCCTGACCGTTCTTTGACCTGCCTACTACCATATCTGGGTCCTATGTATGCGCATGTGCTCGGAAATTTTTCAGCTTCGAATACGAGCTCCCCAGTAATTGCCGAGGGTGCAGATGCATGACCCTTGGGAACAAAGAGAACAGCTTCAGGCATATCCGACAGTAGTCAGGGCAAATAGGCGTGGCTAGTTATGGAGAAGTGGGCATGTCATCTGCTGCACCTCAGAAAACGATGTTTGCTCAGCTCCGGTAATTGAAGGCATTCCCGGTCCTCCATGCGCTCACACAAGAAAGCCGCAGCTGTCTACTATCGTGGTGAGATCGAAGGGTGAACAACGGATTATTGTCGTGGATAAGGCATCCATCATCTGCGAAGCTTGATGCGTTTTGTTTTCCTGCTGTTCCTCGGAAAGGGTCAAGCCTGCCCCACCAAATCGGAAAGCAATTGGCGCACTAAAATAATTTCGTAGCGCAATGGCACGTCCAAGCGTTGGCCTAGTAAACCTTATCCTCATGGAGGATCTGCAAGCTCTCGTGTCGGTGTCGCCAATCACTTTCATGACGCCATTGCTAAATGCATCTTGACTTGTAGCTAGGAACCCTCGAGACACTGCATGCATGAACAGATTGCTTGCAGATGTATGGTTCACAATGCTTTTGATGTACTGATGGCAGGTGATGAAGTCGTTATTCATCGTCCAATGTGTGGTAGAACGTGAAGGACCTGCCCTGCGTTGACCGATCGTGCATTGTAAATACGAAAGCATATCCTTGTGCCGAATAAATTCCAGGTTCGGAAATGTCGAGATTCGCACCACATTCTAGCTTATATCAACCTCGACCTGGTGCAAACCACTGCGTGTCTGGTGAAGGTGATTGTCCATGCGTTATCCACTTGCGTATAGAGCAGAAGCGTGTACAGTCTGTTGCTTGAAGTCATGTAGTGAACTCACTAACGACTTCCTCGGAGGACATTATCAACATTGAGCGGATCGTGAAAGCTCAAATCGAGGAGTATTCTTTTGGCGATGATGAGGGAATGCCTACAGGTAGCGAGGCAGACCGAGAAAGGACGGAAGAAAAGTTTCTGGAGGCACGAGAACTACGTTGATCACGAATGTGCTCTTTCCCAACATATAGTGAAGAGCTCAGCACGACTTAGGTGCCACTTGGAAAGTATGCTGTTTTGCAGTGAAGAAAGTCTTAATTGTCCTCTAGTACAGTTCCCTGCTTGCTTCACCTCTGCTGCAGCAGTGCTCAAGCGTATCTGCACACACGTGCAACAAAACAATATTACCACCAACTTTTGGTGCCGTTCAGGCAATTGTCCCAACCCTCCCAGTCGTATGTCCCTTCTCTTGAGTCGTCCCCGTTGTCCCCCCGGCTTCAATGATCGTTAGATTATGTATAGTGTTGTTGTAGACATAGAAAATCGTTAGTACCATGCTGGGTATCGTGAAAACAAATCTATCCCGTCGCCAGCTTGTGCCGCTCACACCATCCTGTAACGCCTTCACTTCCAACATTATTTATAGCTCCTGCTGCTCAACTTCTTGTGCTGGTGCAGCTGTGGGTGCAGGCGCGTCGTTCAACGCCGACACAGCCTGTTCTTCGCCCTGCTGCGCCTCTGACGGTGACTCTACACGCTGCTTCTTGTTCGGGTGGGCTAGCTCGTTCGATTGCAGTTGTTGCTCTAGTTCTTCAATCCTCCTCTTGAAATGATCTGTCACCTGAATCGCCTCGTCTCGCTCCCTCCTTAGATTGTTCTCGTTGTCTGAGAAGACCATATTGATAACCTCGAGCTCGGAAACTCGGGTCTTCAGTACAGCATTCTGTGCGACAAGCGCCTCGTAGCTCATCGGCTGTTCGAGTTGGCGATCATTCAGAGACACGAGCGACCCAGGTGATTGGTGGCCGCCGAGCTGAGGTAGAGCTGGTGTCTGGAATTGGTGGTCTTGGAGAGCGACGCCGTCGAACATGTGCTGGGGAGCAATGTTGGGGTCGTGGTGCATCGAGGGAGTACCTGTTCTTGATATTGGCGAATGTGATCTTTCAAGGTTGAATTGAGCGGTCATCTGCGACACTCGTCTATGCGCACCATTTTGAACATCTGTCGACTGTGACGCTGGAAGACTTTGCTGGTTTATCTGTGCATGGTCAGATGTGATTTAGTCGCGCCATGATTCAGTTGTATATACCTGTTTCTTTGGACCTTGATTCGCCGACTTGACTCGATTACGACTCTTGATCACGTCTGTCTTCAAGCTGATGGGTCGAGGTCGCCCATGCAGCTTGAGGAAGAGGCCGCACGCATTGCAGAGCACCGAGCCCGACTCGTCGCGTCGCCATAGTGGTGTCGTTGATGTTTCGCAATTCTGGCAGACAGGCTGTGTGTACGGAGAATTATGGTCAGTCAATGATGCTGCCATTGTTGAGCGTTGAACTGCGACAACCGATAATGATAAGGAAGAACAGATAATGATAAGAGAAGATTGCGACGATGCGGTTGTCGGCTTTCTGCCGCCTTATCGCGAAAACGGCAGGTAGGCCGACCTCCCTCGGCGAATATGAATATGGAACGAAAACTATTGGGACTTACCGGCATGTTGTTATTTCCTGATATTCCTGGTGTCGGCACTGGCAGCATGGGCTGAAAAGGTATGTTCGGCGCACTTGTCGCTGAAAAAGATCTATGACAGGTCAGAAGTCGCGTCTGCATGACCTGGGGTGTTCAACTTGCCTCATCTGCGGCTCTTGCGTGGACGCTATCGATGCCAATGTGGTGAGCCCCGGCAGTGACGCCCTTTCTTGTTGTTGTCGGTGGTATACTTCTGCTCTATCCGCGCTCAGACTGGCCGTCCTTGTGTGGAAGTTCGGTTGCTGAGAGAACATGTTACTTGTGGAGGCTAGGGTCGATGCCGACGACGACCGTGATATGTCCTTGAGGAACATCGGTCCGCTAGGCAAGGGTGAGGGTAAACGTGGGTTACCGGTCGAGCCATGGTAGGGTCCAACACTGCTTGAGGAGCGATGTGCATTCGACTGCATCCCCTGATCGAGACTCGGTGTGTGGAATAGTGGACGGGCAAGCGCAGATGCCATGTTCTATGGTACTCGTAGCAGAAGTTTCTTGCTTCCAATTATTCACTTCTGGTGATGGCGTTCGTTCCGGGAATGTCGCTTTGGGGTCGGCTACAGAGAGTGTGAGGCACTCGGCGATACACACATCTTGGACGACACAAAGATACGTTCGACTATCGATAGATATCGAGATATGTCGGGCGGATAGTGGCCCATATGAACCAATCACTACGCCAGCATTAATTTACCGATAGGGGGACTAACGCTGACGAGGTATCCGGCATGGCTAAGAACAACTCAATCTCCATCAGCGGCTATCTCGACGGCGGCGGATCTCAGCATTCGGGGCGTTCATGGCTGGTGTGCATATTGTACAAGGCTGGATACGACCCTGATCCTGGGTTGTACAGAGCGTTTGACTTTGGGCAGATTGCCATCAAGTGCTCTCACAAGGCATGCATATGTAGTCTCGATACCGAAGTTCCCGGCCTGTGAGGGTCTGAATCTGGTAGACACCTCCTGAGAGCGTGGCATGGTTGGATTGCGAATCTGGAGTCGCGAAATTGCCAATTCCACCCGGAGTGGAGAGCCGTTACTGCATTTCTCGAACCGCCCCTTTCTCCTTATGAAGACGACATTGATCAAATCGAAGCACTTGTTACACAACACGCCTTATCTGCAGGCCAGACAAGATGCGAATGCGCCCAGGAAGATTCTTAGAACTTCGACATCAACCTGTGAGCCTGCCGTCAGGCGTGGTACCCAGGAGAGCGAGCCTCCCCTGAACATGCCAGGACGAGCTATTGATGCCTGACATCGACCTAGCTTCAGCCGGAATAGTTATAGAGTCGCTCGGTGATTCTCTTTTAGGTGATTCTCTTGTAGGTGTTCCTCCAGAAAAAAGCAGACGACATTGTGTTTCAGCGATTGTGTAGAGACATCCAGAGGCGTAACGGTCTTGAATAGTGTTTTCAGCCACAGCGAGCCCCGAAGTGCATGTGTTTCAGGCCATAGCGTAGATCTCGCGGCTCTTTCTAGACTCTCGTTGGGTTGGAGAACAAAGCCGGCGCTAAGTTCCCAGGCTTTGACGCCATGTGCAAGCTAAACTCAACTCGACGTTCTGCTCGTGCTTGTTGCCAGCCTGGAGATAATCCCTGGTAGAGTACGAATTCGGTTCATGAAATTTAGTGACAGCATCTGCACAACGCAAGGCAAGCAGAACAATAATAGGCCCTCATTCAGGTCGGCTTCACCACGCAATCCCTCCGCCTAGACCTCATCTCCCTAAATCGAATAATGGTATAAAAGCACAATGCCCTCACGACATAGGCCAGCGGCCTCAGGATATGCCAGGTTGGCACAGGCCGACGAGGACGAGGGCAGACTCTCGTTCGAGAATTCCGACGACGAGTACGACATAGCGACACCGATAAATACTCGCTATGAATCGATAATACCTCCGGGCCCTCGAGATGGCATGCGATCAGTATCGAATCGAGGCCGCCCAACCAGACCACGAAAGCGCATGCGAAGGAACTCGTCCGGCATCGACATCAAAGCTATAAATGCACGTCTAGAAAAGTGGGCAGATGAGATAGCGTCCAAATTCAAGATCAGCTCCGTGAGGGGGAAGTCAGACAAAGAAGAGCAGCTTGAGATCCATCATTCAGTGTTCCAAGCTCCTGATGGCGTGCGACCTTTCACGGCGAAACAGCTTTCGGAGCTGCCTCCAGCTGATGAGGGTCCCGACCGGTGCAACAAGCAATACTTCGATGAGGTTGTTGAGAGTGTCAGAGTCGCAATCGAGCTGGGCATGCACCCAAAGATGATATCTCAAGGGAGTTCTGGCAGCTACTTTGCTAGAAACTCCGAAGGAAAGGTCGTGGGTGTATTCAAACCGAAAGATGAAGAGCCATATGCCTCGAGGAATCCAAAATGGACAAAATGGATACACAGGAACCTGTTCCCTTGCTTCTTCGGTCGAGCATGTCTGATTCCCAACTTGTCCTACGTCTCGGAAGCTGCGGCATATGTCTTGGACGTGCAACTGCGCACTAATATCGTACCACATACAGACATCGTTTGGCTGTCCTCGAAATCCTTCTACTACGACTTTTGGGAAAAGGGTGGCTTCTGGAGGCGGAATAAGGAACTGCCTGCGAAACCGGGCAGCTTTCAGGTCTTCTTGAAGGGTTACAAAGACGCTACTATGTTTCTAAGAGAGCACCCATGGCCAGACCAGAACAGTGCAGACTTTCGAGCAGATATCGTGGACAAGAAGAAACGGCGACCGTTAGCAAATTGCTTGCCTGGAGTACCACTATCAGATGACGAAGACGATACCCCACGAACAGCCTCCCCTGCTCCCCAAGAGAATACACCAAGGTTTGCATGGACGCCTACTCTGAAGCAGGCTTTCAGAGAAGAGCTGGAAAAGCTAGTGATATTAGACTACATAATGCGAAACACAGATCGAGGACTGGATAATTGGATGATCAAGATCGATTGGGAATCACAAGATGTGTCTATCGTCGCAGAACCACCAAAACCACAACAGAAGGACGAAAACGGCGACTCTCTTATGCCAGCGCCACGGCCAGTCTCTGTTGGTCCAAGGCCCGAGTCAAACACGTCGCGTCCCTACCGCCGCTATGAAGCGATGGAGAGCAGATCCTCCACGCCTTTGAACGACAAAGCAACAGCTGGCCCAGCTATTAGACTAGGGGCTATCGACAACTCCCTTTCCTGGCCTTGGAAACATCCCGATGCCTGGCGCTCCTTCCCCTTCGGCTGGCTCTTCCTCCCCGTCTCACTGATCGGTCAACCCTTCTCTCAGAAGACGCGCGATCACTTCCTGCCACTTCTCACCTCCACAGCCTGGTGGAGCGAGACCCAATCAGCCCTACGGCGCGTGTTCATCCAGGATAACGACTTCAAAGAATCTATGTTCGCCCGTCAAATAGCAGTAATGAAAGGTCAAGCCTGGAACGTTGTCGAAACTCTTAAACAATCAGACCACGGCCCTCTCGAACTAACAAGACGCACTCGAGTATGTGTTTGGGACGACCTAGTCGATATTCCGGTGGCCATACCCATGCGTATGAGCACAGAAATCAACAGGCAAAATCCGAGAAAAACAGTTCGTATAGAGACGAAGCATGGTCACAAGCACACCTCCCACGATTATGAACCAGAGGAAGAAATGGATATAGGCATGAATCCTCACGCCTCGTCCGCCCCTTCAAAACCACAAGCACAACAAGTACACGCTCCACCCTTTGACTTGCTTGGCAGTCCGACCTCAGAGCTTCCTAACCCCAACCGCTTCGATCTCACCCGCGAGAACAGCGATGGAGACATTGTAGGCCGCACATCGAGTGACCCAGAAGGCCTCTTCACACTGCAAAACCAAGGCCCACCGTCGCCAGTCCTCTCGAGCCATACCCTCGACTTCGCGGATAGAGATCGTGGACATACCTCCGCATCCGCCAACCTCAGCAATTCTGTTACCCTTCCGTCGCGCCCACAGCACCAGAAACCAGACAAGAGACCCAGGTTCAGTCTCGACTTCCCACGACACAAATCCTCACGTTCAACGAGTCACACACACGAACCAAGTGCGAGTGCGTCAAGGAGGAGTAGGAGTAACTCGACGAGGACAGCGAACGGAGGCAGACATGGATATGACTACGACTATGAAGACGATGCGGCGGGTGATCTTGGCTATGCTGCTGCGAGCGACATGGAAGGGCAGAAGAGGAAGGTTATTGTTGAGCGGCTGGAGGCTGTGAAGAGTCGACGGCCGGTGTTCACATGGTGTTAAGAATCTGCTTTACGTACATCTTGAGGTTTGTCAAGCATGGCGTTGCGGTCTCCTCTCTACAACGAGTGCGCTCTGGTCCAGTAAAGCTCCGAACCCTACGTCTTTGGAAAGTCGAGCTGGGTTCAAGTCTGGATCTGTGGCAATTGGATATGCATGGTAAGGTCAAAGAAGGATAGAATGTCTCACACGACTAGACACGAGAATCATCATTAGCGCAAAGCATTTCTTTCCATACCATATGGGCAGCGAGCAACTTGAGTCCATGTTGCCATTGGATCTAAGACGTGGTTATTGCAGGCTAAACCGAACACAGTTAGTGTCTTCGAAGCTGCGTCCGTCGAACCACTTCAAATATCCTGTTCAAATTGTTCCTACCATGGGGGTTGAGGACTTGTATCTGAACCTCATGAAAGAGCAGGTATTGCTCCTACCTTTCACGGGTATGCTCGTAGCATCTATAGCTGAGCGTAGGTGAGCGCCTTCGGTTGGCAGGACGGTTCTCTGGTGTGACTCTACCTCGCGACTGACAAGCGACGAAACATGAATGCGTGATATGGATACAGGTAGTTCGGGACGCGCTCTGCAGAAGAAGATATTCACGGTATGCGTCGGTACGTGTAAAAGTTCTCGTTTCACGTGGTCACTATTCGTCGGCATGTCACGAAATGCAAACACAACGCAACACTTTCACTGTTCATAGCAGGTATATCTTCCGTCCAGCGTGCTTAGCACTTCATGTTTGGTTTCTCTTACTGCAATCTACCAGCCACCATCTTCCCGTTGCGCCTGCGATCTCTTCTAACTACAACCTCCGATACAAAAACAACAAATCAAGCTTTCCTATATCCATTTCAGAAGGTGTGAGTTCACACGACCTATATCTCGATCATGTCTTCGACCATCATGTCCAGCGCTGCACCATCCAGCCTAAACTCGACCACGAGCAGTCCACTGCCATCAATCCCGAAACTACCACTCATCAGAACAGTACCACATCTACAAGCCGCCCCGCAGAATCAAAGCCCGCTGTTTAGATTGCCTGCAGAGCTTCGCTTGATGGTTCTACGCGAACTGCTGGTCAGTAACGAACTTATCGGCGAACGACAGGAATACGTGGATCCAAACTGGAAATACCCAGCAAATTCACGACCGAGAAACACAAAGGGCCAATTCTTGAAGGTGAAGACTGTTCATGGCCATCGTCTGACTCCCGCGATACTGGTCACATGCCAGACGATGCTACGAGACGGATGGCAGCTGTTCTACGAGAACACCATTACAATACAGATCTACTCTGGACGAGAAGTCCTCCAAGGGCATAGTAGTGGCAAATACAGCTGTGACGAGTGTCTCGTCCTTCCTATGTGGGATGGCCAATGCATGCTGCATAATACAATACGTCCCAACGTCGCTCCGACGCGACTCGCCTCTCGCTTCCAGAAATTTCACATCGAATTGAATGTCGATCCCAATACCGACCATTACGACTATGAAAGCTACAGAGATATGGTTCAAAAACTCCTACCAACGCTGTCTGGAGCATGTGTGCGTGTGAAACCAATTGGCATTTGTGCGGAAGATCACAACTTCGCCTCCCTGGAACAACAGCTGAAGGTGTTTCAGCTCCTACGTTGCCAGAAGTTCAGCATCGAGGCAACTCCATATGTCGACAAAACCACCATCGCTACCATTGAGCACATTGTTATGAGCAATGAAGCTGTCGTTGACCTCTGGAGATTGTTATCAAAGCTTGTCTCACACAGAATTCTAGTCTACAAGATGGAAATGTCCGATAGCGAGCTTGTAACGCTAGACCAGCTGTTCGACGACATGCAGACAGCCGCGATAGAATTTGACAGTGAGCGATTTTACAAGCTGCGAGCAAAATTCTTCAACAGGTTTGACCGGATAATTGCCGATATGAAGGAGGCAGCTTGCGATGATAGACAGTGAAGGGAGTACGTACGAGTCAAAGATGTGTATCTGTTTACGATTGGGATAGCACATGTATTGGCCTCGGTCTCGCACGAGTGCGCTGCATTCCTCAAGTCAAACCTGTCCAGGCCGTTCATGGAGCAGCATCCTGCCACGCTGCCCAACACTTCGTACATAGGATAGGGCGTACTACGGCATATAAAATGGCTATATTGCGGAAGAACAAAGAATGCTACGGGAAGGAATCAGCGATACAATTCGCATCGGCTTCTTCCTGGCCGTATGTCTTTCGGCTGCTAGCGATATATCCGTGTGCTCTAACTGTCTGAGGAGGAATGCCTCATCCTGCCTTTGTTCACCAGTTTCTGAGCTTGTCGCCTGTTATGTTCATACAACGAGCAGTCAGCACGACTTAATCAGTGTTCATAGGTAGCTAGACAGCTGTTGTGACTGGTCGTTTGTGTTCAACATAATTCATTGCGCCGTGTATCTACATAACAATGCTCAACGAAGAGACAACCCTTCGTTTCCCAACCGTTAAGGATATTGCCGTTGCCTTGCCAAAAGCAGACTTATCTCAAGTTATCAATAATAGCCTGTGCATACTCGTGCGTCTTCGCCTTTCCGCCCAGATCACCCGTCAGAGCCTTGCCGTCCGCCAAAGTCTTGAAGATAGCCTTCTCGACTCTTTCGGCCTCGGTGTTCAAACCCATATGCCTCAGCATCATGATGGAGCTCAGGAGCAATGCTGTAGGGTTTGCGAGACCCTTCCCTGCGATGTCTGGCGCGGAACCGTGCACAGCCTCGAAGATGGAGCATTCATCGCCGATGTTGCCGGAGGGTGTTAGACCGAGACCGCCAATCAGACCAGCGCACATATCGGAGAGGATGTCACCGTACAAGTTGGGCATAACCAGGACCTTATCGGCGTACGGGGCGGGGTCAGTGGTGATCTTCAAGCACGCGTTGTCCAGCAGTTCAGCGTCGAACTCGATGTTGGGGAAGTCCTTGGCGACATCTCGTGCTGTGCTCAGAAAGAGACCATCGGACATCTTCATGATTGTGGCTTTGTGGACGACTCGGACCTTGTTCTTGCCGATGTCCTGGGCGTATTGGAAGGCGTATCTGAGGACTCGTTCGGAGGCTTCTCTTGTAATCAGCTTGATGGACTGGACGACGCCGTCGACGACAACGTGCTCGATGCCGGAGTATTCGCCTTCTGTGTTCTCTCTGATCAGGACTGTGTTGACGTTGTCGTAGGGGGTTTTGTAGCCGGCGATGCTCTTGCAGGGACGCACGTTGGCGAAGAGGTTGAATGTTCTTCGGAGGGTGAGATTGAGGGAGACGTGGCCCTTGCCGACTGGGGTTGCTAGAGGACCCTTCAATGCGATGTAGTTCTTCTCTATCGAGGCAATGGATTCGTCTGGGATAACAGTTCGGCCGTCTTTTAGGTGAGGCGTAACATCGATGGGTTCCCACTTGATTGGCACGTTGGCAGCCGTGTAGATGTCCTTGACTGATTGTGAGATCTCGGGACCAATACCATCTCCTTCTATCAGTGAAACGGTGTATTTCCCGTCTGAGCCCTTCTTTCCCTTGAACAATGCGACTTTCTCGTCAACGGGTGTGGCATATCCTCTTATCTGCCGACTTATTAGTACGCGCGGGATGTCCTATCAAGCTGAGCAGCGGCATACCTGGTACGAGGCTGGAGTCCATCTCGGCTGCTGGCATGCTTTGCGCAGACATTGCCTTGTCGAAGAAGAAAAGACGCGAGGTGTGATCATGGCGGGCAATCAGTTATTCGGGTCCAGTGTGGTCGTGGTAGCTGTGAGATGGAGCGCGCAAGCTCTCTAGAGGTGACAGACAAGTCGTGAGCGTGTATTAGTGGGCGAGGTGGGTTAGGAAGAGTGTTGTCGAGTCCAGCTTCGCTATCTTTTGCAAGGCTCTGCAAAGCTCCCGCAGCTGTTAGCGAGAAGCATTTGAGGTCTCCACTAAACGTCACTGGATAGATCCGAGTTAGGCCTGAAACGGTTAGCTGATAATGCTCAGTTTCACGCGAGGCAAGTGCAGCCCGACCAAACATCGTCTCTGCCTCGAGGTTGATTGTTGACACGTGATAGTCAAGTATCATCCTGAGCACCTTGGACGTTGTCAAACAGATAAAGCTCGCATCATAGATCAAGTTTCCGCTGGCCCTCACTAGATGACGCCCTGGGCAAGTACGATGCTTCGGGGGTGATGTAAGCGTTCACTGCGACCATGTACGCGACTCAAGCAAGCGCCGACCAGAACGTCTTGAATTACTACAATCTTCAGGATGCGTTTCCAACTGAATGGCCTACCGAGCTTGATCAGAGCGATGAGGAGGACACTGATTCAAAGGCAGGCATCAGGCGTTCCAAGTCGAGATATTCTGCCTTGGAAAGGGCTGCAAGCGACAGGAGGACACTAATTCCTGGTTCACAAAAGACCCGCGAAGGCAAGGCAAATCTCGTTCAGAAGGACGAGCCTGATCCATTGGGCGGGAACAGAAGTGTAATCGCATCCCTAAAGCAACGTGGTCTCCCCATTGAGCAGGATACACGCATGAAGAACAGGTTCCTTCTATCCTCGACCACTTTCTCTCCGGCCTTGTTCCTGTCTCAGACACATTCAGATGCTTCAACAAGTGAGCTTATTCAAGGCTTGAGGTTTCTCGAGCAATCGATCGACCAAAAGTCGGCCTCACTTAAAGTCCTTGTCGAAACCAACTTTGAGCGCTTCGTCCGAGCCAAAGCCACCATTGACAATGTCTACACTGAGATGAGGAATCAAGGCATGGAACCACAGACTAGTGCTGGCCCACCTAGTCCACGAGGCCTTCGTCATTCACGTCAAGTCAGTCGACAAAGCGGTATGCATCAACGCATCACCAGCATTAGTAGCATAGCCCCACCTCCTGAGCCAAGCAAAAACGCGCTGCGAAAAGAGAGCGAGTATGGCGTCAAGGGTGTAAAAGGACCTCTGTTAGAAGTGTCGCAGAAAGCGGAAGACGTATGGGGTCCGGCATTAGGAGGTCGAGAACGTGAAGCGAGCTTGAAAGCTGTGGCAGAAGCTGTCGAGAAAGACCGTGCCCTGTATGAGCTTGGCGGCGAGATGAGCCTAGCAGCGCAGCAGAAGAATTATGAACGCATCGTGGAGCTGTGTGGTCAGGCTCGATCATATGCGACTCAAGCAACCGCTTTAGGCGAGCAGGCTGCTCAAACAGGTCAGACATTGACTGACGAGCAGGTGCACAAATTGCTAGTTACTGGTCGGATGTGGGCGGATGTGCAAGACCAAGTCAAAGGCATCAAGAAGGATATCTGGCGGCGCCTGAGCAATTTGCAGAATGCTCACCAGACACAGGCATCACCTCAGGGAGAGGAACATTTGTATCTTATCAGCATCCTACTGGAGCTCGGAGTGGAAGACAACCCAATCTGGGTGTGGCTGCTGAGCCGATACGATAACCTCAAGAACAAGATTGCCGCGGTGACAGGGCGGTCCAAAGTGGAGATCGAGATTTTACGCAGGCGGTTGGCATCAGCTGAACCGCCTTCACCAGAATCCGCCGCATCGTACATCCGATTAGCCGCACAAGAGCCGTCAGAAGCTAGCGACAATCAAAACATCCTGGATTTCTGGAAGACTGTATCGGCATATGTCAACAAACTACTATCTCTCACTGACGGACTGCTCGGGGAGATCGTCGACTTCTGGGATACTGCAAAGTCGTTCATTGACGGGAGCAAACAGAAGGCGTTGCCTGTCGGCTACGAGGGAGAAAGCCGCAAGCATCATCGACTCTCTGACGCAGGTGTTCGAGACTTATCGAACGGCGCAATTGAGCTCATTGGTATGCTGCGAGACGCTCTATACGCACTCTTCGCCGATAAACCCACAGAAGACATCTCATCTCTCTTTTCTCCCCTGAGCGGTGGGACACCGAAGACGCCGGGCACTCCGATGTTCTCACCGTCCGAAGGTCGCCTAGGCAGCCTTGACGAGACAAACATGCCGCCACCTTCGCCACGTAAAGGCGATGCTTGGGAAGATTATGCTTTCTGGCCACCGCATTCTAATGCACTGAGCGCTGTCCAACACATCGGCAAGATGCTGACCACCCTTGCATCAGGTGCTGGAGAAATGGTGGCCATCGACCCGGTACAACGGAACAATCCCCTGTGCGACAAGATTAGAGTATTAGTCAATGCGACGAGGGAAAGATGCTTAGGCGCAATATGTATAGCATGGAGCAATGATTCTGAACATTGCAGACTGCTAGAAGACTGGCTCAGATCTAGCGAAAAGCGCAATCAAACCAGGCTACCGGCATACTTCACCTCGTACGAGCGCACAGTCTTGAATGGTGTGCAGCAAATCCTCTATTATTCGGAGGGCATTACAAAATCGAGGTCCTTAGTCACACCACCATCCTCAAAGAACATACAGCTTGTGCGGCAGAAGTTCACAGAAAGCGTTTACTCAGTCCTAAGAGGCATGCTTCAGAACTCCGAGCACGTTACCACATCAGACGAGGACGAATGGGTGGTTGTTTCGGAAGCCTTCCAGAATGCAACAGGTGATAGTACCACTCAGGCATCGTATAGTATTGATTCGAGCAACCGAAACGTGAGGATGCTACTCACCATGTCAAACCTGAAAGCGCTCCGAAGCGAGCATGTACCAAATCTGATTCAGCTCTTCGAATCCACCTTCACAGTCAAGCTGACGGAAGAGACGGACCAGATCAACAAGAAGTTCGCCGAGATCGACAAGCAGTTGTTCCAGTCATACACGAAGCCGACGATTACCTATATTACCCATATCATCAAGGATGGCATAAATTCGCCTTCCTGGGAGCCAAAGACCACGAGACCCGATCAAGTCAGCCCGTACGTGTACGCCTCATTGATGGTACTGGTCAACATTCATACCGAGGTGTCGACTACTGTAATGCTTCCAGGTGCCACCACTTCCACACTTCTACACGAAATTCTTTCCTACCTCCTCGAGAACATGTCGCAAGCTCTCCTGGATGGGTTCAAAGAACGAAAGCCGAACAGGTATTCCCTGGCAGCGTTGATTCAGGCTACACTGGACACAGAGTTCATTGCGCAAACCATGTCGCAATATGCCAGCAAGAAAGTAGGCGAGATACAGAACGAGATATACGTCGAGCTTGATAAGAGAACGACGAACGATGCAAGAGCAGATCTACAAAAAGAGCTAGGAGTGATGAGAGGAGTACTCAAGAAGCTCAGAGAGAGCAGCAGAAATAGCTTCGGATGTTTCAAACGTGCTCGTTCTGATAAGCCCAAGGCTGAAAGACAACCGAGCGATAGATTGACTAGTTGAACATCACACAAACACTCTATTTGCCCCTTCTGCCACGTCTACCTCTTCCTCTCCTTCCGCCGCGACCTCTAGTAGTGCGTCCTGCTTTCCTACTATCGTCCTCTGTCTCTTCTTGTTCACTCTCGTCCTCTTCATCACTACTGTCCTCTTCGTCGTCCTGGTCAGCATCATGCATCTCAGTGTCCTCATCTTTAAGACTTGGACTTGCAGCTTTACTCGTCCTCCTACTTCCCTTAACACTACCAGTTACACTTTCTTCCTGTTTGACCTCCGTTAACCTTCGACCAGCGGCCCTCCTCCCACTTGACCTTGTACCCCGCAGAGAACCAACCGGGCTGCTTCGTGGATCCTCACTATCACCAATCGTGCTCTCCCGCATTCGCACCTCAGGCACTTCACCATCGTCAGACCAGACTTCCTCACCCTCAGCCAACCGCCTATCCCACATATCACGCTCAAAGTCCCCGCCCAGGTCAAACTCCCGCCAATACTCGACCGTCTTCTCATTGACGTCCTCGTCGGCTGGTATATCAGCGAAGATGGCGTCTTCGCGCTCATCGAGTGCCGCCAGGTCATACAAGCTGTTGAGTTTCTTCCATACGCCGTCTGCGGTGGATGCGTGTGGATGGTCTGGAAGGGGTTGCGGTATCGTGCCGCTGGTGTGCAGAGTGTCGAGGATGCTGAGCATCCGGAAGTGTTTGTGGATGCCGACTGGTTTGTAGCGTGTTAGGGCTTGGAGGAGGCAGAGTTCTTGGGGGGTGGTCCATTTGGTTGGGTCTAGTGATTCTGGGGGTGGTTCCGTCATTGTGATTGTGCTTGTGGCCATGGTTCTGGTTGGGATGTGCAAGACAGCGCCGGTGAGCGTCAGTAGCTTCGCGACCGTCTAAAGCCCTGACAGCGCCCGGTTCGAACGGAAGGAGCTTAGGTGTATACCCTCCAACAAGGGCTCCTGACCGAGTTGTAGCTTTCGACGTCCTTTACCGATTTTGTGACTTTCCTGCTGTCACCGAACCTGCCAACTCTCTTCACCCAGGCATAGATTAACGTCTGGCAAGGCAAAGACGTTATGGTGTACCTATGAAATCAATGCTGAGGTCGATACCCCTCTTCTGATTGGTTGAACCAGCCCGTCTCGATCTTCCTCAATTGTGGCTTGTGGCTGAGCTCAATTTGATTATTTTCAAATATCTGAGCTCATTCCTTCGATGACTCTTTCGCAGGCATCACTGCCTCCCTCGTGAGTCACCACAATCTGCTCAGGTCTGTGTACAAATACCAGCCTGCGCTCGCATCAAGCATGCCCTCTTTCTAAGCACAAGCAAAGCAGTTCGATCCCTTAGCTGGGTCATCGACTGTTCATCGCTGAGCCGACTGTACTCTGTCGAGACTCGCAAAGACAGCAAACATATGCTGCTGCCATACACTCCTTACACCCCGAACACGCAGATCTAGCATGGAGATCCCGGAGGACGTCCTCGACTGCTGTATCGAAACCTTCGTGCCCTCCTACGTCGACCTGCGCTCCCCAGAGAAAGCAGCAAATAGACTACGCAAGCAGAAACAGAAGTACTACGCTTACCGCGGTGTGCACCCATCGTGGGTGGGCCAGCAGTACTACACTCTCACTCTAGTCTCTGAGGAGCCCGTCCGATTGAGTAGGACCAGGAAGAGGAAGCATGTTCACACAACCGCTGTGGTGGAACCCGAGCACGAAACCATCCTCGACGACCTTCTAAGCAGGCAGGACTCCTTGACGACGATGATGACTGCTCCATCTATCCACCATGCCATTGCCGAAGCGCGCGCAACAGGGCACAATGCAACCCACACAGAAAACAACACCGATACATACAGCGCAGACTACGCGATCGCAACCACACTCGAGGCGCCCACCTCCCTTACTCAACTGGCAGGATATTGGCAGCATAACGCCTACTTCCAGTCGGTACCCGCCCTTCCAAATCCTGACCACCCCACCCACGTCAACATGAACCTGAAACTCAAATTGAAAACCTGGACGAAGCGTGACAACTTCGAACAAAAGACATACTTCTCCTCCGGCCCAGACACCCGCCATTCCCGAGGCAGACGGATCCGCCGTGATTATACCCAGCGATGGGAGAATCGGATGGTGGAGCGTGCGATGCTGCGAAGGGGATTAAGGGACAATGCAGTCGAGACGCCAAGTGATGTGGAAGCGATGGATATTTGTGATTGTGGGTGTGATTGGCCGGAGTGGCTTGATAACTGGGAAGAGCTGAAGGATCTGGTGGAGGGTGAAGATGGGACGGCGCGGGTGTGTGAAACGACTTCTGCGTATCATTGGTGGAGTGGTGCGTTGGATCGCGAGATGGAGGTGGAGGGCGAGAGTAATACTGAACAGGAAACAACCGATGAGAGATCTGAGGTGTTTTCTGTGCTTGAGAGTTTGCTGAGTAGTTCGGAGATTGTGGTCGTGTCGCGGTCACAGTCACAGTCATATGTGGATTGGGATGATGACGGCGGTAGTGTCGGGCTCAACGATATCTCGGATCTAGTTGGTGCTCTGGATGAGGTTGAGTGGGATGTAGTCTCTGATACAGGATGGTCTGAGTCTGCTCCGGTAACAGGAGCAGAAATATGAGTTGACCTGCGGTGAAATGAACCGAGTAGCGCAGCAGTGTTACCTACTCGTCCATCCTACAATCTACAGTCCCAGGCGGAGAGTACCACTGCATTCTGCTTGCACCACTGAAGGTGTGATGTTCAAATTGCCATCAGTACCGGAGGTGTGCTTATTGACCAAACCGACAGTTTTGCTCTTTTCACAGTCAAGCACATTGCGCTGTAGATAGCAATGTAGCTCTAGCGATAGTCGATCTGGGGTCTTACAGTGCTTCCAAGCATCGACTCACTAGCCACAAATATTGGATCCATAACTCTCTGCGCCGTCTATGCTATGGTATGTACTATTGCTTCAGAATAAGTATGCATCGACAATGAATGAGTCGAGCGACGAGAGCATCTTGCTGCGTCGGCCGTTATATACAGACATGGCCTACATCTAGCCTGCCGCTATAGACCATCACCACAGTCAATCAGTGCGATCAGCCGGCATACTGTACGTTGGATTGTTTCCAGCAAAACATGGACAAACACGCAGAATCCACAGTCAGCGACAGAGCAGTCCCTTCCTACGCAGCCAACGGCCCAACCCTAACACTCTCCCGCCCCCTCAATTCCCTCACCCTGCTCTCCTCCCTCTCCTCCCTCCTCTTCTTCACCATCAACTTATCAAACCTCCCCCTCGCCCCAAACTTAATCTTCGTAATCATATCCCCCGCCTGCCCCTTCGTGATATCCTCCCCCGTCAGCGGCTCCTCACTATTCACATACCGCAATTTATTCAGGAACGACAATTGCCCCTCACTTGCGGGTGTTTTCCGCCAGGGGGAACTGGTGATAATGAATAGACGCTCGAACTTACTGGCGGCGAAGGTGTCGGCTGCGTTCAGGGCGGATGTTAGTGTTGATGCTGTGGCGATTGTGCGGGGTTTGGACCAGGGAGAGTGGGATTTTTCGGTGGGTGGGAGGGAGGATTTGTAGATTATGTGGAAGAGGGGGGTTGTGTTGAAGGGGATTACGACGTCGCTGAGGGGTTCGGGTGTTTCCGGTTCTGCATCTGTGGTTGGTTTTGTTTTGAGTTTGGACTTGCTTTTGGTCTTAGTCTTGGTGGACTTGTTTGCTTTGGCGATTTCTGCGTCTGTGAGACGTCGCTTTTCGAGGGTTAGGACTCCACCGCGGGCGGCGAGGATGTATTTGTCTGTGTCGACTTGGACCCAGGCGTTTTGAGAGATTGCGCGGATGTGGCGTTCGCCTGAGGTGTCTTCTATTAGGTCGTGGACGCTGTCGTAGTGGGTGAATGTTAAGTCTCTGTTTAAGGGTTTGGAGTCTTGCACGCCGAACATTGATGGGGAGGAGGTGGAAGCCGTAAGTTCGGCGTCGGTGTCCTTTTGTTGTTTTAGCTTCTCAAGGTCGGAAGTTGATGCCTTCTCGACTAGTTCGCCTGGGTCTAGACCGAAGAGGGTGGGTACTGTGACTATACCCGTTTCGAGACTGGCGACCATGTCGATGACATGGCAGTCTGGTTTGTCCTTGTGAAGACGCATACCACGACCGATCATCTGAACGAGGAGATTGCGGGATTTGGTGGGACGACATAGGAGCACGCAGTCGATATTGGGTATGTCTGTGCCTTCGGTGAAGACGCCGCAGTTTAGAAGGACGGGGAACTCGCGGTTCTTGAAGGCTTCGAGGCGTTCTCCTCGGATCTTCTTCTTGGTGTCTCCTGTTATGAAGCGAGCATCAATACCGTGTTTGCGGAATGTGTCTGTGAGACTCCCAACGTGGTTCAGGTCAACGCAGAAGACGAGAGTGCTTTTTCTGTCTCCTGCTTCTGTAAGCCAGGACTTGACGGTAATTTCGTTGATCTCGTCGTTGTTCACGGCACTGCTGAGCTGGGAGATGGCGAAGTCTCTATCCTTGTTTGTCTTGACTCGGGAGAGATTTGCGCCCGATCTCACGGTTGTGAACTTGACGTCGCATAGCCATTTCTCGCCGATCATGTCGACGTAGTCTTTGTGGTAGACTATGTGGTCTATAACTGTGCCGAGTCTAAGACCATCAAAGCGGGAGAAGGTTGCGCTTACACCAACTAGTGCTGGGCCAACTGCCTGGGGGCTTGTGGTGCCTGGCACAACCGGCTGATCGAGGCCAAAGTGCTCGAGGACTTCCAGATAGCCGGGCGCTACGATATGGTGGGCTTCATCCACGAGGACGAGCTTGTATAGTTCCGGATCGTACTTCTCCAGCCTGCCTATCTGTAGACTGCGGACCGAGGCAATCGTGATATCTGCGACGCCCGAAGCATGTTGATCGCCCATCTCAATCTCAATGCTCTTCTCTGGATACGCCCTCCTACAGTGTCGTGCCGCTTGTTCCACCAATTCTCTACGATGTGCTAGAATGAGAGTCTTCGTAGCTTTCGCATGATCGGATTTGACTCGATCAATGAGCTGAGTGAAGATGACCGTCTTTCCACTGCCTGTGGCGAGAGACACACCCAGTCGTCTGTGCCCATTCTTGAGATAGGAGAGGACTGATTGTATGCATTCTTCTTGATACTGTCGTAGCCGGATTTGTTCTTCACGAACCACTGGTGGCGTGCCAGCCACGACGCTGGCTAGATTGCGCTGCCATCTTCGGGGACTGCTGACGGCATGAAAGGACCATGATGCGCGACTTAGCCATCTGGGAGAACCAAGCATGCTTCATGATGAATTGCTAGATATGCTATTCAGTGTTGAAGTGTACAGTATTGATGATGTCGTCGACGCCGCGAGGCTGACATGGCAAGGCTGTCATGGCATGTGACGGAGTCCGCGTCCACTGATCGTGCCTTCCTCAAGTTATGAATTTGAGGTTTGGTTCTTGCCTTTCTAGAGGACGCTGTTAACCAGCTTTTTTCGAGAAAATTGTTCTTCATAATGTTGATCACCAAAGCATCTGTGCGCAACACCACTCGTGGGATTGGAGTTTGCCGCACATCGAGCAACAAGCATGGACATAGAAAAGGCTGAAGACTCCGATGTCAATAAAAATGCCTCCTTAGCAGATGAGACCACAGGGTTCCTCAACGCAGGCGACAACTCAAGTGACGATGATCAATCAGAAGAAATTCCATATGCTGAACTGTCCACTGCAAAGGACTACCATAAGATCAGATGGAAGCAACTAAGCAAAAATTACAACGATCAATATCTGGAATTATTTCGCCAAAGTCAACAGATTGTGGATGTTGACGAGCCACTGCTGACAAGCCAGATTGGATCAGTTGTGTGGACAACAGATGAGAAGCAGCGGTTCTTCGATGCTCTTGCACGTAAAGGTCATCGAAATGTCCCAGCTATTGCTGCCGCTATCAAATCGAAGTCTCAAGTCGAGGTCATGCAGCTCCTCTTGAAGCTGAAAGACGCCGATATCGATCGTCAGAGGTTCTCCCGATACGCCAAAAACGTCACTCATGCCGAGATCGACGCCGCAATCGAGGTTGACGAGGATCTTGACACCCTGCTCGAGGATGCCGCTGATGCATTAGCTGCTTTTCAGAACTACTACGACTTATCTGCTGCGAAAAACAAAGGCGACGGTATCTGGTTGGTCGACAATACGACTGCGGCTTACATTGAAGACAAGTGCACTACTGCGGAAGATATTGATTCTGAGGGCGACCTGGAAATCAAATTCACCTTGTGGAAAGGCAGAAATGATGCACTGGGGATGTTCCACCTCAACACAATGCTGGAGCTCAGCAGAGACGTCTTCATGAATACGTCAAACCATAGTGATCTTGATCATTGGACCGAAGTAGCAGAAGATGATGAACAACCATCGATGACCGTCGATGCTGTTCAGACCTACTATCATCTTATCAAGAGTCTCGTCCAAAGAGTGGTGCAGAGTGCCGTCTTCCTCGCCGAGTCGCGAATACGCTCAACCACAACACCGGCTTACGCACCAGCAAGAGTGCTGAAAGACACCGATATTGTGGCAGCGTTGAAGGTTCTCAACATGCCAGTCGATTCATTCGAGCATTGGGCCAAATTTCCAAGGCGAAGTGATGTCAGAGTCGTTCTTGGAGGACATACGAAAGGTGTGTCAAACTCGGAAGCTCTGAGCTTACCACAGGTCGAAAAAGCTCTCTCAGTCCGTGCTTCGAAGGGTAGACGCCGGTCCCTGTCGAGTATGACGAGCATGTCGTCGCAAGAAGAAGACGCGGAGGACGAGCAGAGCATGGGTGATAGCGAAGTGGCAGAAAATAGAGGACAACTCCAGTCAGCGAACCGGCGCGGAAGATGGTCAAGCCGAGACGTACGACACGATTCGCTTTCGGATTCGCTTTCGGATGAAGCTTCAGACACTTCCTCCTTCGTCGGCAGCGACCACTCTTCTGCAAACGCTGCTTCGAGCACGGACAGTCATGATAACGGGCCAATCGAAGTAGAGCAAAACGACATCCCTATAAGCCGGAAGCGTCGTCGAGTGATGCTCGAGGAAGCTCAAGACGAATTTCTAGAGAAGCTCGATCATTCAACCGGAGTCAAAGACGCTTCGCGGCTACGGCAAGTGCTGGGCCTTCCAGATGTTAAAGAAGAACAAGAAGAAGTAAGGGGCAAACGTCCGAAGACACTTCGGAAGACGGTGGAAGAGCTACAAGACTGGTCGGAGATCTCGTTCCGCGGCTCGTGGGAGAGAAAGAGGCTAGTATCAAAGACTTTCGACGATGCTTGAGAGGAAGCTGTTTGAGCATTGACATGCGTAACTTTCCAGCCACCGCATTGCGATTGACAGTCGCTTGCGGTGATCCGGCAGATAGCTTCACGAAAGCGACAATCGTATTAGGCGTCCCAGAGGCGGGGCTGTTGGCGTTATCCTTTAAAGCAATCTCAAAGTCCTGCGTTTGCTGCTCAAACATATTCTGAGTCGTCTTTAGCCAACCAGAGCGAGGCTGCACATCATCATGGCGAACCCAATGTCCGGCCTGCACAACGCCGATCTCGCGATGATGCGAATTCCTTCAGAATATAGCCTTGTCCTTCTCACATCAGGCATTGCGCTAGCATTTTCCAGCGGTCTAGGCATGACCATTGGCGGAAGTTACCGCAAAAGGGCAAATATCCAGTATCCTTTCCTCTATGCGAGCGAAGAACAGTGCAAGAAAAACCCAGCAGCCTTCACGTTCAATTGCGCTCAAAGATGTCACGCGAACTACACCGAAAATCTCTTTCCAATGGTCGGAAGCATGCTGATAGCGGGGTTGGATAATCCGCGGAGGGTGACTGTATTAGGGATCGCTTGGCTCGTTGCTAGATATATTTACTGGCGAGCATATACCAGCATGAAATATGAGGATGTAGCTCGCATGGAGGGAGCCAGGTTCGGACGAGGCTTGACGCCTATGGGATGGTGGATTCCTCAATGGACACTTCACTATCTTGCTATCACATCCATGTTTAGGATGGTGATGCAACTGAAAGCAGCATGAGGAGAGGGCACTGCTCGTCGCTGCTACATGGCAAGGGTGGTTAGGCACGTATGAGCAACATACATGGGTGCCTCAGGCTCGAAAACACGACATGATCACGTCCGAAAGAGCTTGGAGTAGTTAGCGGTCGATCTCCCGCGCAGCTCGCCATGTACCAAAACAAGAAGCTTCGACCATGACAGCATAATAACGACGCGGTTTCCTTCACTCACTCTTACTCTAGACTCTCTTCTCTTCACATGTTTTGGTTTTCGAGTGTTCCTCCCTTATTACTACTAGTGATGTAGCATTCATACACCTCAGCGATCGTCTAATGACTTCACGACGCGTCTTTTGACGCGTCAAAGCACAAACCGATTCCCAGCCACATAATCATCTACAAGTTCCACTATTCACACTTGCCAGCGAACTTGACACGACAGTGCTGAAGGACGACCTCGTGAGAGATTAAATGAGCTATCTTTCTTCCATAGAGGTACTCTCCATAGAGCGCAACATCGACACAGCAGAGCTTGCGCGACTTGCGAAGTCACCGATATGCCTCTACGAGAAATCGTCGCTGGCGATGATAGAGCTTTACAAGATATTGCTGATGGGCTTGCGAAATCGCATAAGCACCTCTTAATTACTGGTGCTGGCATCAGCACTAGTTGTGGCATACCTGTGAGTTCTCTCCCGAAAAACCGTCGCGGCTCATCGCTAACGTCAGTACAGGATTTCAGGTCAAAAGATGGCTTGTACAATGTCATCCCGGACCAGGCTCTTCTACCTACACCACCTCCTTCGAACCCATCGACACCCTCCTCTCGCAAGCGCAAAGCTTACACGAGTGATGACGACGAGCCACCGTCTTCTCAGTCATCCATCTTCTCTTCCGGCAGCTACAGGTCTTCGCCGTCGTCACGGATGAAAGGAGAAGATCTGTTCAACGCGCGCGTCTTCCATAGCGCTGAGACTACTACGACTTTCTACCAATTCATTGCAACCCTCAGGCACAAAATCATGAACGACGTAAAGAGCACAAGCGCGACACACAAATTCGTCAGAACTCTGCGTGATGGCGGCAGATTGATGCGCTGCTACACACAGAACATAGATGGTCTGGAAGCTCGGGAGGGTCTTTGCATGGACTTGACGCGCGGCCGAGGCAATAAGCGTAGGTTCATGAAGAAGAATTATGAGACACCACGACCGCAGGAGACCCAAGGTACGGACTTCGAATCTGGTTGTGAGGTTGTGCAGCTACATGGTGAGCTGAGCAACCTTCGATGCCGGGTATGCGCGACGGAACAGGAATGGACCGAATCGGAAACAGAAATCTTCTTGGAAGGCGCCGCTCCAAAGTGCGAAATCTGTGCGGAAAAAAGTGATGCACGACAAGCAACAGGCAAGCGCGGTCTTGCTGTAGGGGAGCTGAGACCCAACATCGTGCTGTATGGCGAAGAACATCCACAGAATTCTCTGCTGGTGCCACTCATTGCATTTGACCAAGCCTCGAACCCGGACCTGCTGATCATCATGGGCACATCTCTGAAAGTTCACGGGTTGCAGAAAGTTGTGAGAGATTTTGCAAAAGTCGTGCACAATCAAAAGAATGGTCGAGTTATTTTCGTGAACAGGACACGGCCGTCAGAGAGCCAATGGGAGGGTATCATCGACGACTACGTGGCTATGGATTGCGATGAATGGATAGCAGATCTGAGGTCGAGGAGAGAAGATCTCTGGTTGAGACAAGGTGAGCTTGATCTGAAGGTGACCAAGGTCGTAGGTCAGAAAAGGAAGAGGAAGTCCACAGACGAAAGCGAGATCGAGGTGGCGAGACCGAAGAAGCGAGCGAACATATCTGTCGACGTTCCTGTGCTCAAAACAACGCAATCGAAAAAGGCTCGTCAAACCATCACAGTACACAAAGACTCAACGAACGTACAGAAGACACCCAAAACCCGAAAACAAACAGGCTGGAAGAACCGGGATTCAGAAACCAAGCGTATCGCTCAGGTGCTTTCTCCATTGGTGCAACAGAGACCAACATTTTCTCCACTGAAACGGCATTTCAAGCCTCTAGTCGATGGACAAATTGGAAAGGACTTTGTACCAGGTTCTCCCCTAGAACCAGCTTATTCTGCCTTAAGCCCTCCCCAGACAGTATCGGAACGAGTCGTCAAGAACAAACTTGCGGAAATGGCAACACCGACACCCAGGCAGAATATGAAGTCTTCCGGACTCAGGAAGTCGAAGTTGGCATACAGCGAAGATGCGGAGAATTCACTGTCTCCTACCCAGTCGCCAACATCGCAGATCGATGCAATACAGGATACAGAAGATGAAGATGAGCTTGATCTAGACCAAAAGAACAAGACTAGCGCGATCAAGCAGCTGTCCTTCGTCAACGCTAACGTCGGTGATGAAGAGGACAAGCCTCTATACGCGCGACTCGGCAACTTGGCAAGCAAGCTGTTCTCCGCAAGAGCACGGAAGGACGCAGGTCTTGAAGAGTGGTCTTCGGGCTTGCCAGCTGATAGACCACCGAGATGAAACTATGAGACATGAAATATCTGCATAATGTGATGAGCACTAGATCTCTCGAAAAGGTTACCCATCTTTGTACCTGCTTTTAACGGAAACTACGCTGCGTCAATTTGGACCGTGCTAGCACCTGGTGCGGCGGGTAATCCGACGTGAGTTGAATATTTGTGTCTTGGCAATAGCCAGCACGGATTTTAGAGCTGTCGCGAGCACTCTAGGCCTACGAAACTCCCCTGCGAATCATTATCAAAGAAGCTCGACGACACTGAAACGTATGTCAGGGCCGACTTCGGATGTAACCACAACGGTGGCACCATCCCAGCATGGCAGAGATGTACTAACGAACAGCTGATGGACGGAATTGGACCTTCATTAGTACTAGCTGCCCTGCATGATCAGATAATGATTAGATGAAGATTTGCTCAATGATTGGGCACTAGCGACCCTGACTCGCCGAGATAAGATTAATCACGCTTTCTTCCAAGCGCACCAAGACATCGTCTCACAAGCTTTCCGAGCTTATGCCCATCCACCTCCATTTTCGTCTCGTGCTTCTGCCTCGCTGGCCGGTGATTATGCCCGAAGTGTTGAAAGCTCATGCGAGGTCGCTGCTTTGTTCACCGCAGGTGGGAGCTCAAAAATTTTGCAGGCTCTTCTGGGAAATCCATTGCGATTTTCCACCCAGGCCGCTCCTCGCTAACGCTCACCAACAGCTGTTGGTGGGGTAGCCACGATGCTTGACGAGCTTGCCAGCTTCCCATGTGGTCGAGCCCATGCGATTCCTGACTCCAAGCGGCTGTGCCAAGGGCGCTCGTCTGTTCGATCAGGATCCACGTAGCAGCCCACCATGAGCTCGAACCGACCTGCAGGGACAGCTATGATCCCAGCCAGACGACACTTTCAAGTATATAGCGTCCGCCGACACGACTTCGTGGTTTCGACTCTATCTTGATCTTATCAATCTCGATCTGCATTTGTGCAACACTTCCATCTGCCACTACACACGTGCGGTCTCATCATGGGAATCAGTTTGCGTGGCCTGACCTCAGCGGCGCTTGTCACCCAGAACACGGCTACAACAAATAGAGCAAATATCGACATTGCTGATATCCCTGCCTCTATACAAGCTCACACCAGCTTCGATGGCGGCCGATCTGACGAGAAGCTGGGGGCTACTCGGAGTAGTGCCGCTACAGATGATTCTGCATCAGATGACGAGCTGACCAAAATTGACACAAATGCCCAGCGTGGTACGCAAAATGTGCAGGCTATGACCCACGTCTGGTCGAAAAGGGATCTGATACTTGCGTATATCATGTAAGTGCTCAGCAACCCTGTTGGAGGCAAGACATACTGATATGTCGAAGGATGTGGTTGATTCAGTTCACACTCTCCTTCACCTCGTCGACCATCAGTACCCTGACGCCGTATGTCACGTCCTCCTTCCAGCAACACTCCCTGACGGCACTCACCGGCGTTATCTCTTCCCTAATTGCTGGTATCTGGAAGTTGCCGTATGCAAAAATCATGAGTATATGGGGCAGACCACAGGCTCTGATACTGGGAGTGATCGCTGTCACCCTGGGTATCATCATGATGGCTGGTTGCAACAACGTACAGACCTACTGTGCAGCCCAGGTCTTCTTCTACCTCGGCTACAACAGCATCGACTTCTCCATGACGGTCTTCATTGCCGATACATCTAAGCTGAGGAACAGAGGATTCTTTATTGGCTACGCCGGATCACCATGGCTTATTACCACCTGGGTCTACGGCTTCGCAGTCGAAAGCATCACCAGGCCTAACGGTATAGGGTTCAGATGGGGCTTCGGGGTGTTCAGTATCGTTGTCCCAATCGTCTGTGCACCTTTGATAGCCCTGTTCTTCCTGAACGAGCGCAAAGCCAGGAACGCAGGTCTCATCCAGCCCAACCCTAGTCGAGGTACCTTTGCCCAAACAGCTCTATACTACGCCAAAGAGTTTGACGTTATCGGCCTTCTCGTCCTCGCCACAGGCCTGGCGCTCTTCCTGCTCACCTTCAACATCTACACCCTCCAACCTCTGCTGTGGCGATCACCCCTAATCATCTGCTTCTTCATCTTCGGCGGTCTCCTGATCATCGCCTTCGGCGTCTGGGAAGCAAAATTCGCACCAGTCACATTCGTCCCATGGCACCTCCTCAAGAACCGAACCGTCATCTTCACATACACCATGGCCGGCGCCCTCTACATAGGCTGGTACATCTGGGACACCTACTTCTACTCCCTCCTCATCGTCCTCTTCAACCAATCAATCCCCCACGCCACCTACATCAGCAACATCTACACCATGGGCTCCTGCTTCACCTGCCTCGTCTACGGCGTCTGCCTCCGCTACTACGGCCATCTGAAATGGTACTCCCTTTTCTGGGGCGTCCCACTCACCATGTTCGGTGTCGGCCTAATGATCAAGTTCCGGCAACCAGACGTAAACATCGGGTATATCGTCATGTGCCAACTCTTCATTGCCTTCGGCGGCGGTGTCCTCGTTACCTCCGAGCAAACAACCCTGATGGCCGTCTCAAAGCAACAAGACTTCCCCGCCCTCCTCGCCTGCGAGTCCATGATCATCGCCATTGGTAGTGCCATCGGTTCAACAATCGCCAGTGCGATGTGGCAGGGTATCTTCCCCGCTCGGCTGCTTCAGAATTTGCCCGCTGACGCCCAGGCAAACTTCATGGAGATCTATGGTGACATCGAAGTGCAGTCTGGCTATGCTTGGGGGAGCCCGACGAGAGACGCGATTAATTTGAGTTATGGGCAGACGCAGAGGTATATGCTCATTGCGGCTACTAGTATCTACGTTGTTTGTTTGGCGTCGGTAGCGTTGTGGCAGGATGTGGATGTTAAGAACATGAAGCAGAGAACCATTGGGCTGCTATAGATGATTACCGACTTACAAGACGCAAGGAGGGCCCTAGTCTTGCATGATATCGAGTGTTTCATGTAATCGTGTCGTGGAAAACAATACCATGCGTCCAGGCACGAGGCCGACATCGTCCCACACAGCTCTCTTACTTTCCCAAACTTGTCGATTACACTCGTTCTCTCAACCCTACCCCATCAAACCCTCAACATCCTCAACCTAGCAGTACGTGCGTCCACCCGGGACGCTACGCACATCCTCCCTGCATAGCGCCACATCGATGTCCACCCCGCAGCAGGGCCAGATGAACAACTCCCGCCTCTCCACCCATGCGACAGCAGTACTGCGCTCGCCATCGCTGCCCCAGCGTAAATGGTGGAAGGACTTGCAGTCTCTGAATTGAGGGCGAAGCAACCAGGTTGACTTGATGCAATCAGCCTCTGTGCTAGCAATCAACCTGCAGTCTTCAACCGTACCTGATAAGAATTTTACGTGAGGTATCAGAACCATAGTAAACTCTGTAGAGTTCATTGAGTGACAATTATATACACAGTGACGCTGTAACGCTCGACAGAAGGACGACTTTCCTAGAGGCATGCTCCCACGTTTGTACCACATACAACGTCGAATCAAACACCTATGCCACCTCTTCCTATCTCCTCGCATCCACTCCTTCCGGTGTTGAAGACTCAGAATTAACCTGTGTCCTCTCACTATCATACGTCCCATCATGATCCTCATCCCTCCCACCCTTCTTGTTCTTCCTCCTCAACGCCCCCTTCCCCTCATTATTAAACTCCGCATCCCTCTCACTAACCTGCACCATCCCCGCCGCCATCCCCGCCGCACCCCTCTCCGGGTCTTCCCTCCCCCTCGACTCCTTATTCCTCAACAGCCTATCCTCCGGCAACTCCGGCTTCCCCCCAAACTCACCAACACAACCTCCCCATCCGCCGTCAAATGATCCATAATCTCCAGCTCCTCCCCCGTAAACAACCTTGGCAACACCTTCCACCTCAACGGGATAAGCGCCATAATCAACACCGGAAATCCGATAGCCGCGATCGTCTGCGATATCGCCACGGTCGTCGCCCATCCGAGTAATTGCCAGCCGAGATAATGCCATATCTGGCTGCGCTTCACCTTGAGCAGCGGCTCATGCGGCGGGATGAATTGCCGCTGAGTGAAGAGGAACTTGAGTTTGTGGACGAGGATCGGATTCGTGAGGATGCCGCCTAGGCCGACGGTGAAGAAGACGCCGCTGAAGATGGCGCGTGGCATCGTGCGGAGGACTATGAGGAGGGGGCGCGTCATCATGCCTACCAGCGCGAGACCCATTAGAAAGTGAGATATTCTTTGTTCTGCGACTTTGGTGGCTTTGGTGTTATGGCGGACGATGACGGGTTCGGTGTCGTGGTCTTTGGTGGAGATGTACTCTGGTGTGTCGTCGTAGTATGTCAGGGAATCTGTGTGCACTGGTGCTTGCGGGACAAGACCGTTCGGAAGCGGGATGTTGAGGATTCCGCCGGCGAAACAGGTGCAGCCCAGCAGGAAGAAATCCCAGTGGAAGCCGGCTGGTTTCTTGAGTGGGAAGTTACGTGCTTGGGCGGTTAGGGAGGAGACATTGTGATCGTAGTAGAAGAGGAGCATCATGAGGAAACCGATGGGGAGAGCGACGAAGATCCATTTTACTTCGAGGGTCCAGAATGCGACGACCCAGGGTCTGTCGACTGTGGGGTAGAAGGCGCGCGTGATGGGGAGGCGGATGAAGTCGGCGTAGGCGAGGTTGCCGGGGAAATGGGAGAAGCCTGTCCACCAGACTGTTGCGAGTACGTATGCGTAGTCTGAGATGAACTTGCGAACGCCGGATGTCGCGAAGGAGGTGCTGCCGATGCGCTCGAGGTAGTAGACTGTCATGAAGTATAGAATTGCGATCATTGACGAGGCGAACCCGTTGGCGATCTGGCCGTCGTAGAAGTTGATCGCTAGTTCTTCGCAGCCTTTGACGACGTAGATTGTGCCGACGTAGAGGCCGAATGTCTGCGAGGAGAAATCGGTGATGGTGCGCATGTAGTCGCAGAGATTTGTGATTGCGATGGCCCAGTGCCAGATTGCGGCCCAGATGCCGACCCAGACCATGAAGCGGGGATAGATGGTTACGTCGTGGAGCTTGATGATATCGTAGATTGTGTAGTTGAAGAGGGAGATTAGACCGGTTACACCGACGACTGTGAGGGGTTGGGCGGAGAGGGTCGAGAAGACGATTGCGGCGAGGGCGCTGGAAAGGAGTGCCTCGTTGATGCCGAAGAAGCCGCCTGTATTGTGGCTCATGTCGAGCTGGAAGGCGAGGGCGGGGAGGAGGTTGATGAAGAAGATTCGGATTGTGCCGGCGAAGACGCGGTAGGCCCAGCCGTCTATTATGTCGGACCAGTAGTATGGAAGTCGACGTTTGATGTCGTACCACATGCCACGGCATGGGTGGGCGCATCGTGCCCAGAAGCCTTGCTCATCCTGCCATTTGTAGGGATCGGCCTGTGTGTCTAAGGTCGGTACTTTCGTAAGCATCGTGACAGTCGTGATGGTCTATACTACGAGCTGAGCAAAAGGTAAACAGAACGACAAGTACATGTGAGGCGATGCCTCAAGAAAGGAATGACAGCGAGTCTAGCGACGGTGAGGTGAAGTGCGCTTTAGCTTGTTGTTTACGAATCGAGATGAACTCGTGCAGGGGCCTTGTTGATATTAGCATTGAATGAAGGCGCGTGCAGCTCGAGACCTATGACGGAGATCCACATTAAGTCTGCCTCTATGCGAGATAAAAAGGCGTGGGCAGACGACAATGCATGAGATCTGCTCCATCATAACCGAAGTATAAGGAGTATTTAAAGGTTCTCATTGGTCGGCAGAACACGGTCGAGTTGGCGCGATGTCTTTAAAACGAACCTTGAAGAGTCTCCGATATGCTTTTGCTTTACGAGGTGCCCATGCTCTGCCCTTAACGTCCCGATCGTGCTGCTCGCAGCTTGGCCGATGGGCGACGCTGCATAGAATTAAATCTTTGAGATCCGAGCATAATCGTCTTCTGTTCCTGACGAGCGTGCAGATCTAAGCAGCCAGTCGGTAGGGTTGTAACACAAAGCCAAGCAAAAGATCTCTGAGCAGAAAAGATGACGAAGTTTGGGGTTCATCTTAGAACGTGCCGACAGCCAATCAAACAGCCGTCGCAACGCCACCTACACGATCCTCCCTGCTTGTTGAAGATTCTGCCTGGGCAGCACTTTGTGGTTTAGCTCTGGGCAGTTTTTGCTAGGCGCGTGAGATCTGCCCGGTTCCACATGAATTTCTGAGACGAGAACAGAAGTTTCAGCCACACAACGCCGACCGTCTGCAGTTGCTATTTTTCTGGGAGCGAAGAGCCTGTGTATTATGGCCGTATGGACCGTACAGTATCACCACTCGGCCCTCAAGCCTATGCCGGCGCCCAAGTTCGTCCTGTTGCGCCCCAGAGCCGTTGCATAGTATCGGCTGAGGGTCTGTTCGAAGAAGATTGGGGAGCAAGCACTGTTATTTGAACCCATTGCCTAGCCCGGAGTCATCGTAGAGGCCATTCAACTCTGGCTTGAACAAGTCACTAGACAGAAGCGAGTTTCCTACGGTCCTTGTACCTGCAACAAGGCTCACCACATAAGCAAACCTTGTCCAAATTGTCCCAATACCTGCCTGAATAGTCAACTGTCAGTTCTTTACCAGCTTGAACTCCTTTCGAGACGACAACGATTCGCTGAACACCCAGCCATGAGAACGTCTGGAACTGGCAATTCGATGCACATGAATGATTCATGAATCGTGTGAAATTGCCGCATCTCCCTTGCCATATCTGATACGGCTCATGATCTCCTGCCTGACTCTGCATCACATCGACATCGGCCAGTCCTTTTGTGAGCTTACCAACGAACTCGCCAACAGCCTGACCGCGCTCAAAAGCGCAGCAAGCTATGAGTCCATTGTTCTTGCCGTTGTCGGTGCGAAAGACCTGCACCGGAGTGGGTGTACGTGGGTTCGGGCTGTATAGGTTGGGGAAGCATTCACACTCGTTCTCCTCGGCAATACTCGACTGTCTCAAGGAGCACGATTTGCAGTAGTGTTCAGGGCCTCCTTCGAATCGTCGTGGATCTGTCTCACCCCATTGATCTGTATCAATTACGGAGTCTTCCAGATTCTGGTAGGTAAAGTTCGGATCCCATTTCTTGTAGGTCACAGCCAACGGGACAGGGTCTTCTCCCTTTTTCTTGCTGACAGCCCAGTCATGAGGGTGGCCTCGCCAGTGAATCTGAGTGGATTCGCCGACAAGTGATAGCAGCTGCCTCCATTGTGGCTGTAGCGTATCTGCCGCTACTTCAGCTCGCAGTTTTAGAGACCGTAGCTTGTTCATCGCGTCTTCGTCGAAGCCAAGTCGGTACTTGCAGAATCTGTAAATACCTGGACCCGCAAAGATCAGTGCACTCCAGCCAGCAGCATCCTTGATCTCTCGATATCCTTTCCAAATGGCCATTCTGTTCCGTAGCTCCTTCTCTGACCATGAGAAGGAAGTGCAAGCCTCTGTCAGCACGATCTTCTTGTGTTCTTGTGGTCGCAGCTCGGCACGGTCTTCTCTTAGGGCGGCGAGTCTTGCATTATAGCAATCGATCCAGTGAGCTTGCACGATGACCTCAAAAGCTCGTGCAGTACGACTACTGGTCGTAATCTGGCGGCAGCATTTAGTGGCGTTGCTGAATTCGAGGTTCGTTGTAGCGAATCGACTTGTTTGGCCAGACATCTTCTCCAGCACCCATTGCATCGTTTCCTTAAGATCATCACCCATAGCTAGGCTCTTGGGATTGTGTATCTGCTCCCATATGCCTTCGATCAGCTTATCGATTGTCGACTGTTCCATCTTGTGTGAATTTGCATTGTCTTGTTTCCGTCGTTTTGGAAAGGTGCGGTCATCGCCTTCCACTTGCCTGCCACCACCGACGGGCGGAGTAGTAGGTGGGGTCTGCTCGACCTCTGCCGGAAGTATAGGATAGAAATTGTTGGCATTGGACCCGGTATCCGGCAGCACTGGTTGGGATGACAACAAAGTGTTAGCGGGAGCAGGATGAGGCGCGTCTAGCATGGTATGCTCGACAGGCGGGTATGGCGTAGACTCCGAGGTGATTGTATTCATCGGTGAGGGTAGCCCGTGAGACATGTTGAAAGCATGTTGAGCATGATACGGTGTACCAGTTAGTGGTGACCCACTATGGCTGGCGACCTGATGCCTCAAATCATCTATGTCGATTGAGTCGAGTACGACACGCCTTGTCAGACCCGTTGAGTCCTGTGGAAGCACAAGGTTTGCTTCTATCTGTAATTGAGAGTTCAGTGGCGTCTCTTGAGACACGATTTGTGCCAAGATGTCGTCGATCTTGTTGATCAACCGCCCACGGAGCATGTCCATTGTGTCAGATGCACACGGGCAGGCAAAGGTGTACCTCACATGCAGGAACGAGGTCAGTAGAAAGTGCCGTCGAGATCGAAGCACATCAAGTATGGAAGAATTGGTTTTGGATTGAACGGAGGAGAACAAGCCACACCAAGGCCGGCTGAAAGGTCAATATGAATAGGCAAAGCGGGTCAATGACTCTCTTGGGATGTCAGCCATCCCCTTTCAGGTCGAAGCTACCGTTGAGGCATTTCCACGAAGCCCAGAACAGGCGGTATGCAAATCGTGAAAGCAGAGGATCATGCTGAATCGGGTTCACATGATACTAATGTGCAATAGGCATGGATATGCGGGGAGTCTTCGTTCAAAGATAGGAACGGGCGGGAAGAGATGTTAAACTGGCGAGACTGGTTGGGTGCAAGAGCAAGTTCGGAACACTTGCCACAGTTCAGGCTTGTGACCTCAAGTTCCTCCAAGACATCTGGGAAAGTTTAAGCGGATAAATTACAAGCGTATGTATCTGATTGTAACAGCCTTGCGTTCATCGTCTCAATATCTTCGACGACAACAGAACTCCGAGATATTGAGCATCACCGCACGTCCAACCATCGACTTAGAGGCGGCACTCACCTTGCGATTCTCTGGTTGGTGATTTGGATACTTTTTATCCCGGCAGCCTAGCATCCGGATGAGATGGTGAACGCAGCGAAGCGCATGCGTGCGCTGACTGACAAGGTGAATTGTTAGGATTAGATACCAAGGGATGATGCTGATGATAGTAGTTGTTCCATATCAAGAATGGCGCTGGATCAGTAGTTCTTCCCGAATCGTCACAAGCCCTCCTCAAGTCGATATATATGCGCGTGCCCACCGGACCCTATCCGAACAAAGAATACTATTGGGGCGGTCGAGATTTCTGGCACGGAGAACTGAAAAGACTGAAGTACTGGAATCCGACTCTCAGGACAGAAATTGAAACGATACGGAATGGCGAAAACGAGCCCATGTATCTTACGGTCGAATATGAGTCCACAGATCGAGAAGCCCTTTCACAGCTCAAGGCATACCCATTGCCGAAACCTCAGCTGAAGGTGAAGCCGAGAGCGAACAACAAAACAGAGCAGCAGGAGCAGGAGCAGAATCTAAGGGAACAGAGATCAGCCGCAGATCCTGACCCACGGAAAGCCCAGCCAGCCGCGCAGCCCAGATCTGTCGTGGAAGGACTGGGATACCACCATCTGCAAAAGTTGACACCAAGCCCGAAGACCCTACAGCCAGTGAAACTAACACCCGAGATCCTATCTCATGCTCCCAGCGACGAAATCAAGGTCAAGGCACAACCAGTAGCAGATGCATCATCACCTCAGACTACATCTCCTCCACAAACCACCTACAGCAGATCCCTCACAATACCCTTGGCTGGTGTACGTCACACCGAGATCTGGAACTGGATACGGCAACATACTGGTCTTCCAGACCACAGAAGGATACCAGCTCCCGAGATGGCAGAATGGCAGAAAGTAGCCGACCACAACCGACAAGCAGCCAAGGACAGGAAGCTGGTCAAGACTGGCATTGATGCCATGAAGAGAGAACAGTTGGAGTTGAAGAAGGCTAGGGAAGCAGCCGAGAGAATGGCTGCTGAGGCTACGTAGGTGTACATTATCAGATTAGGAGCTTTCTTCATAGATTTGTACAAAATGCACGCATTCTCGGATCAGGTGCCTTTAGCGTGCCAATCACGAGAAGTTCTCGGATTGTTCTACGGGCCTTCCACGGCTTTGAGGTCAAACATGGTGACACGAAAGATCACTGCAGGCTACTCAAAGCCCATATGCCAGGCTGCTTGAGCTATAGGATGCCACTGTTCAAATTGACCCGACCGTGCCCTTGCGCGTGCCATGCAAGACACACAACGAACACACACATACACCGCAACGCAAACCAAATACATCTACACCACCCACTTAAACCTCCTCAAATACTCATAGTTCGGAATTTCCCTCTCCACTAACCCCCTCAACGTCCTCGCCGTCTCCTCATCAAACTCCTCCGTCCACTCAGCAGTCAACCTATCCAAATCAATACCCATCTCCGCCGGCTACAAGACGCATTCATTAGTCTCATTCACACAGCACAGTAACCACCCACAACCAAACAACCAAACATACCTTCTCCGCCCTCTGAATCCCCGTAGACTCAAGCATATCCTGAAAAAACGCCCTCGCCAGCGCCGACGGCGGCCACTCCTCCTCAGGCGTAGGTTCCCATTCATACTGCACGCCACCCTTATCGATGCCGACGTAGTCGCATACCCGCTCCGCTACAGCTTGGGTATGATATATCAGGTCTACCGACTCGATGAGCAGCGGTACCTGCTCCGCTGGGTACGCAGTCACATCCGGGTCCTCAGACACAGACACGGGTAACCCCCGACGCCTCAGATACGAGTCAAACACAAGCCGCGTCCACTCCAGACTCGTCAGGATGCGGAAGGATGCGTCCGTGGCCGCGTTGTGCAGGATGTCGCGTTGCTTGCGGTAGAAGGATGGGATACTTAGGGTGGGGTGGCGGATGAGGAAGATGGGTGTTACGGAGTCGAGGAAGGGGGTCGTGAAGGCTGTTGGGTTTGCGAGGAGGGAGGGAGGTTGGGGGGTTAGGCTGAGCCACTTGGTGGTTATGGGGGGTGGGACGATGCACATTGAGTGGTCTTTTATCCAGGGGGTTTTGCCCTGTGGTGGGTGGGAGTTAGCTGGGTAATTAGTTACTCATTCAGGAGATGTTATGTCCGCCGTCTGCAAGAACATGGGTACGATGCCTACCTTCTCCAGTATGTCCTTGACGCTCTCCTCGATTTTCGCTGCACCATCTTGATACGTCGTGGGCTGGAACATGCCCGTTCCCGATGCATTAGCCGTCTCCATGAGGTCAGTATAAGACTCCTGTATCTTGTCGCTTGCTTTCCGCCCTCGCCATAGGGACTCTGGACCGTAAATCGACGGGCCCATCATGCTCATGAAGATGTGCTCGAGCTGTGGGTGAGCCATCCATAGCTTGCCGAAGACTTGGGAGCATGTTCGTGGGCTGTCGATTACGTAGACGGGGCGGGTGGTTGTGCCGCTGGTTTGTTCCATTGCCATTGTTGCTGCGAGGGTGGGCTTCTGGGTATTGCTGTGTTCATGGTGGACGTCGTGTTGCGGTTCCCTTATGTGTTGGAGCGGCTGGTAGGGTTCTCCTGAGGTTGCGAGAGTCGGACATGTCGGCCTTGCCCTGCTGTTAGGCGGCCGATCATAATAGCTCGCCTGAGGTGCCACTCCACGTAACGATGTGTATGTATGCAACGACGGGCAATAACGGGTTGGCAGTACCATGCTCGAACGACGTTGTTATCAATCCGAAGTATCGAATCCGAGGTGCAAGGGCGCGAGCTTGTCGTGAACCTGCTATTGCTTAGTGTGTCCATTTGACAAACATGTTGCTTGCCCGAAGTGCTTTGGAGAGCATCTTCCATAGCAATGGCAGCGTGTGTTAGCACATGTGGAGATAAGGCGTCCGTCTCGCGCCATATTTGTCTTCATTCCTGCTATAGTGCTTGCTAAACCTTTAACCAGCTGAGATCTGTCTCGGACGACTCAGCATGTAGGGCTGAAGCAAGGATCGCGTTGCAGCACTGCAGTCAGTAGAATCAAGGCCGCCGTGGGTACCTTTGTGCCTGGTGAGGTAGAGATGAGATCGTCACCGACCATTCCAATCTTGTGCTGAACACACGACTTGGCCGGCCTACCTTCCTAAGTTTGTGCTGGGACTGGCCACTTTGAGTGTCCACGATGAGTCTAATGAACGACTACGAACGGTGATTATGATTGGCCATAATCGGTCACAGGTGCACCGTTCGTGTATGGAACACGCAGCTCTGTTTGGGCGAGCATAGCATTTTCATGACAGACTATGTGTTGCTAAATGGTCCATCTTCACCTTCACATCAGGGTATGTCGGCGGAAACCTTCCGTAGGCTCGCAGGAGAATGCTGAAGTGGTCGATTGGAAATTAGATCACCCAAATCTTATGACCACCTGGGATTTAGAACGTCAAAGTAGCACCCGCAGTGCCAACAACGGCAGCCTTGACCGCAGCTGAACCCAGCAAAGTGTACTCGTATGGCACAGATGCGTCGCCTGCAGCTGCAGTATTTTCACCGCTGCCAAAATCATTGTCGTTAGAAACAGCGAATCCGTCGTCACCAACAGCATACAATGGCTTCTCAACATCGACGAATTGGTTCGACTCCACCAAGAGCTGAGCACCCAAGCGGGTGTTGATGGCATCGTTCATCTTCTCGTAGTAGTTGTTGAAGATGTGGCCGGTACCAAACCGGAAAGAGGGACCTCGAGAATTGATGTCGTAGAAGTAGTTGTTGGCGTAGGTGACTGTGAGGTGACCAGTGTCTTCATCGCCGTTGTTGTCGGAGTGGCCGACGAGAGAAGCCTTCCAGTGGTTATGGAAGTAGTTGTTTGTGATGGAGATCCAGTCGGCTGCGTGGGTGACGTCGCAGAGGCCGCCGTACAGATCTTTGTCGTCCTGTGTGAAGTCACCTTGAACATCGCAGTGATCGATCCAGACATTGGTGGCTTCGTTGATGCCAATAGCGTCGCCATTGTCTGCAAGGACCTTGTCGATCGACAGGTTTCGAACAATAACATTGGAGACGCCCTTGATGGTCAACCCGACGCCTTTGAGAATAGCGCTTGAATCAGCGCCGAGAATGGTCTTGTCAGAAGTGACCTTGACAGTATCCGCACCAGAGATAGTACCGGACACGATACAGACGGCAGGACCATCCTGGCTTGCGCAATCCTGGAGGGCAGAGAGACTGGTTACTTCAGTGGCTGCTGTACTTCCGCCACCAGTTGTGCCACCATTTTGAGTAGCATAACCGACGGAAGCAGCTTCAGCAGCATCGGCGCGTTTGAAGATAGCTCGAGCAGAGGTGGTAGTGCTGAGAGCGCTAATGGCCAAGGCCATGGTCTGAATTGATGCCTTCATGGTGAGGTGGAATAGCTGTGGAAGTATTGAGATTCGACGATCAACGTGAAACGAATGGAAGTCGTCACCGGGACGGATGCGTGCAATGAACGAATGAATGGGACAGTTGGAGTGCGAGGGAGAGGGAGGAGGACGACCTCAGACAGAGATGGTGGTGCCGCGAATTAAGTACATTACCTTGGATAGACCGACATTAGCTGTTCGGAGTTCCAATGTACTCGAATAGCTGCCCGGCGACTCATATTCATTGATCTCCTGGTACTGCAATCCTCAACCGAACATTCGGCTCGAAGCCCGGGGAACCGCTGGAGTCAACACCAATGTATCTCACGAGTCAGGGCATCTCTAGACAGTGAGACTCGATATGCGAGATGCCAGGACTACAGACAAGACACGATGATGCCGGGAAAGACTTCGCGGACCGACCACACGATGCTTGGTGATGCACTGCAGGAAATCATGAAGCGAGATGGACGGAGGATGCAGACCGGAATACGAAACAATGCCAAGAACGGTTGTGTCGCGTCGGAAGGAGTGATGATCTAGCCGCTTTTGGCCTGGGTCAACATGCCGGAGCTGCCTGTCCAGAGCGTCGCAGAGTCTCTACTCAGCATTGTGGTCAACAGAGCCGTGTTGATAGTTTTGAAGTATTGTACGCAGTGGGAACATTAGGATGCTCACACACGTGTGCTGGGGTGCCCAAGCAGCAACTCGAATCGACAGCTCTTGCTCGAAGTGGAAGACCCCATGCGAGACTGCGCCGTTTTGTCAAAGGCTTGAAGCGACACCAGAAGCGCGAGTGATGGCGGCGACCAACATTTATCTCCACACGAATTGGTCCGGTTGCGCGTAGTAGAAGGCGGGCTGCCGTCACGAAAAGGAGCAATCAAGAAAGATGCGACACGCGACGCCGCCGAAGGATCGAAAGTGAGTTTCCAAGGTGTTGCTGCTCATATGCATTCAATTCTGGCTCAAGGGAAACTGAACATGCGCCCTTCATTACTGCAAGGAACGATATGAGGTCGCCACATGAGGAAGAGTGAATACCACCACTGCATCCTATTCGTCCGGCACAGTGCCGCTGCCGGCCCTCGAATATGTCTTCTGTTGCCTGAGCAGGAGATACTTCATACTCAATTCGACGTTCATTGAGCAAGATCACGATCGTGTGGAGTGTCACGGACCGTGCATCACGACGCGCAAAGGCAATCCGAGAACGATCTCAGGTACAGGCCGTGAGACATCAGTCGGGCAAGGTCTAGAACGTCGCCGATGGACCAATCCGAACGCGCGTTCGGATCATGAAAGCCGGGACCAAAGGGTAACCTTGCCAGACCAGCTTACATGTGACTAGTGCACGGTTGCACACACTTTCCTTTGTGATTGATTTACAGCTTACTCTGCACTGAAGGTCTAGACCGCCCTTCTGATTTGAGCTCCACAAGCAGAACACCCTCAGCAACATCATCTCCCTCCTCACTCTCAATCTCGATCACCCAATCCACGATGCCAGAACGTGGACTACGGATCTCAAGTTCCATCTTCATCTGCTTGACAAACGCGATGATATCTCCCTCTTTGATCTCATCCCCCTCATCGACCAGAAGTTCAATCAGCTTGCCACTCATCGGCACGACGACGTGATTCTTGTCGTTAGCATCACCTCTTCGATGTGTGGACGCTGTGGCACCGGCCGACGAGGTCGTGCTTGCAATCGTGGCCTTGAATGAGAGTGGCTTCTGACCGGGTGCAGTGAAAGATATGTCCGCAACCATTGCCTCAGGGAACTCATTCCGAACAAGTCTGTTTATGCTGAGATGGTGTGCATCTTTCCCAGTCTGATCGGAACCCTCGAGATGCAACGTCCAAGCGTCGCCTTTCCTGAGTGAGACACTGGCGTTCGCCAGGCCTTGTGTTTGTGCCGCAGAGGATAGAAATTGTGGCAGACCGGCTGTGGCAGATTCAATCTTACTTCCGATTTCTTGCCCTTTACTCACTAGTGTTTGCATGTTGTTTTCTAGCCACTTTGTGTCTGCTTCTCCGGCGCAGAACTGACTGTCAGCCACGATTGCGCGAAGCAAGTCGATGTTGGTCTTTACACCGCTGACTCGTGTCTCTGCTAGTGCTCTTCGGGCTTTTGCCATTGTCTGTTCCCACGTCGGAGCTGTCACGATAATCTTCGCCATCATATTGTCGAAATCTGCGCCCACTGACCCTCCCTTCGAGAGATGACTGTCCACTCGAATACCATTCCCACTTGGTATAACCACATCGGCAACCTTACCAATGCTGAGGGCGAAGTTCGAGCTCGGGTCTTCAGCACATAACCTGAGCTGTATCGACGACGCTTGTGGATGATCTCTTGCTTGCGATACGTCACCAAGTCTGTGATTTTCCTCTTCTTGCTGCCCTTGTGCAATCAGAAGCTGTTCTCTGACCAAGTCTACACCCCTGATACATTCGGAAATGGTATGTTCGACCTGTATCCGCGGATTAATCTCTAAGAAGAAAAACTCGCCACTCTTCACATTCGCCAGGTACTCGAAAGTGCCCAGACCCAGATATTGCAGCCTGCTAGACATGGACATAGCACTCTCGATCACCTGTCCCACCGTCTTCCTGTCCCGAACGGGCGTCGGAGCGACTTCGACAATCTTCTGGAAGCGTCTCTGCACAGAACAGTCTCTTTCCCACAGGTGCTTAACGCCGCCTTTTCCGTCACCAATAATCTGCACCTCAATGTGCTTGAAGCCGCGGACCGCAGCCTGCTCAGCAAACACTGTTTTCGATGGCGACTCGCCAACACACCGTTCGACTGCGTTCTGTAGCTGACTTTCATCCTCAACTAGCCGAATGCCCCTGCCACCACCACCATCAACAGCCTTGATCATGATCGGGTAGCCAACACCCTGAGCGAAGCCTTTCACCTCACCAACACTGCTAGTCGGCTTCCTCATAGCCTTCAAAACCGGCACCCCACATTCCTCCGCTAACGCTTTGGCTTTCAGCTTATCCCCAGTCCGTTCGAGCACTTCCCATCCTGGGCCAACGACCATAACATTCGCCTCCTCCCACATCCGTCTCGAGAACTCAGCACTCTCCGACAGAAAGCCGTAGCCCGGATGAATAGCATCTATGCTATTTTCCTTGGCGATCTTGATGATGCTGTTGATGTCCATGTAGATTTCCGGCGAGACGATTTTGATAGCATGATGCGGTCTTCCGAGTGTTACGTGGGTGGTGTCTGTGTCAGTGTAGAGTGCGAATGTTGTTGGTGGTGTGGGTAGTTCGTGGCATGCTTGTAGTATTCGGATTGCTATTTCGCCACGGTTGACGACTAGGAGGCGCTTGATGGGGCGTTGTTGGGGTGGCATGTTGGTGGTAGGAAGATCTTGATGGGCGTGAAGCCAGAGCTTGCCAACTGACTACTACAGCCCGAGCCTCTGGTCGTTTGACTGCACCTTGCCTTGAAGTAGCGAAATAGCCTGGCGGTATAAATTTACACCAATGTAATGACTTCTAGTTGATCAATTCCGGCTCAGATTCTGCTTGGTCTGTTGTGTAAATTGTACCGTCTGGCATCCGGACTCTATGTCCTGTCTATGGTTGTCTATCAGGTGCAGAGCTAGAAAACAGCTGTTCCGAGGATGTAGACAGAACAATAGGTCTCACGGCACTGCCAATGCATGGCGGAGATACCCCACAACCCCGGATTGGTTGGAGCTGCCATCGAGGAGCCGAGGTAAGAACGTCAACTTGAACCTCGAGCACTTCATAGCGGACCCTTAGCCGACATAGAGACTCGGACAACACGTACACAGTTGTCGTTCGTATTGAACACATCGTCCGACAATGACAGCGCCCATCACGTCTTCTTCACACACGATATGACCTACAGATCGGCATCGATTTTGTAGTAGACCGTGAACACCAGATACTTCAAGGCGAGACCAGGACCTGCCACTTCAAAGCTTGCCAACAGTTTCCACCAACAGTTACCGACTCAGACGTGCTTACTCCAACAGCTTGAGAGCTAGATATCCAGCATCAGCCATCATGGGCAAAAAGATCGCCGACGATCCAGTTTACAACCAGCCCAAAGGCTATTCAAGCTCATCCAACCAACCAAGCCAATCGGAAGGAATCGCTGATGATCCAGTCTACAACCAGCCCAAGAAGGGATCAAGCAGCAACAATGCAGACTACCCTTCCGAGTCTCAGAAGCCTAGAGAGCGAGATGGCCTAGGCGAGGTGACAGAAGATCCTACTTATGACCAGCCACAGACCAAATCTTCAGACTCTAATGCCATTGCCGATGATCCAACATACAACCAGCCGAAAAGCGCATCATCGGGCGGCAATGATAACACAGCATCGGAGCCACAAGCTCCTCGCAAACGAGATGGCAAAGGTGAAGTGACAGAAGATCCTACTTATGACCAGCCACAAACTGGTCCTTCAAGCTCATCCGACTCAAAACCCATCGCCGATGATCCAACGTACAACCAACCAAAAGGTAGCGACAACGACCAATCCTCAGAGATAGCAGACGACCCAACATACAACCAGCCAGGCGCCAAAGACACGACCAATCAGTCCCCCTCCCAACAACCCCCACCCAAGCAAGACGGCAAAGGCGAAGTAACCGAAGACCCGACCTACAACCAGCCCGGTGCCACCGAGTCCCAGTCACAATCCAACGCCCAATCCCGCGCCTCAACCCGCCTCTCCCAACTAACCTCCCAAATCGCTCCCTCCCCGACCGAATCCGAAGCCACTCCGCCCACATCAAACACCTCCAAACCCCGCAAACCCCAACGCAAAAAGAACCAAGACTACCAAACCCTCCTCCCCGCCGACCACAGCGACATAATGACCCACATCTCCACCATGCAATCCCACGCCCGCAACCCACCCCCCGATCACCGCGGCTACACCCGCCAAAAAGCCGCCGGCAAAATGACCGCGCGGGAACGCATAACCACCCTCCTAAACCCCGGCTCATTCCGCGAGGTAGGCAGCATCACCGGCACCACGAAATGGAGTGTTGATTCTGACAATCCACTCAGGGAGAACGTCGAGGATTTCATCCCCAGTAATAACCCGCAGGGGTTCGGGAGCGTGACGTGTGCGAGGACGGGTAATGGGAAGAAGGTGGTACGGCAGGTGTATCTGACGAGCGACGATTTTAGTATTCGTGGTGGACATGCCGATGGACATAACGGGCTGAAGACGCTTTATGGTGAGAAGTTGGCGTTGAGGTTGAAGGTGCCGGTTGTGAAGCTTGTGGATGGGAGTAGTGGGGGTGGGAGTGTGACGACGATTCAGACGCAGGGGTATAGTTACCTCCCGCATGTCACGATTTTGAGGACCGTGATGATGCAGCTTAATGCGGGCATACCGAATTTGGGCGCTGTGGTTGGGCCGGCGATTGGGTTGGGGTTTGCACGGGTGGTGAGCACGCATTTTAGTGTTATGGCGGCGGATATTGGGAGTGCGTTTAATGCGGGGCCGAAGGTTGTTGAGGGGGCGACGTTTGAGGAGGGACTTAGTTTTCAGGATTTGGGCGGGCCGTGGGTGCATTGTTGTAATGGGACGATTGATAATATGGCGAGGGATGAGGCGGAGTGTTATGAGCAGATTCGGACTGTGTTGGGGTTTTTGCCGAGTTGTGGGGCGTTGGAGGCGCCGCCGTGTCTTGAGGAGGGGTGGAGTGGTGATGAGGTGGGGAGGGAGGATGTCAGTTTGAGGAGTATTATCAGTAGGAAGAAGAATAGGATGTATGATCCGTATAGGATTATTGAGAGTGTTGTTGATAGGACTTCGTGGTTTGAGATTGGGAGGTTGTGGGGACGGACTGGGATTGTTGGGTTGGCGAGGTTAGGGGGACGGCCGGTGGCGATATTGTCGAATAATTGTGAGGTTAATGGGGGTGCGCTTGATGCTGCTGGGAGTCAGAAGTTGATGAAGATGATCAAGTTTGCTGATATCTTCAATTTGCCGATTGTGCAGTTTGTTGATGTTCGTAAGTACAATCCCTTCCCTGAGATCTCGAGCTGGTGCTGACAAGATAACAGCTGGATATGCGATCGGCACTGTTGCAGAAAGATCGGGAGTGATGAAATGGGGTGTTGAGCTAGGGAAGGCATACTACACCTCGACCACCCCAATCTTCACTGTACTGACCCGGCGGGCATATGGTGTTGCTGGTGGTATTATGCTTGACAGTCGTGAGCCTTGGATGAGAATTGCCTGGCCATCTGCAAATTGGGGTTCGCTGCCTCTGGACGGTGGCATTGAGGTGGGTCACCGACACGAACTCAAGACCATTCGAGAACAAGCAGAAAAAGAAAAGCCGGGAAGTGGAGAAGAAGCATTCAAGAAGAAGTACAAAGAGCTTGATGAAATGTATGTGAGATTGATGAACCCTGTGAGGACGGCCAACGTCTTCAACGTGGAGGAGATCGTTGATCCGAAGGATACGAGGAAGATTTGCTGTCGTTGGGTGAAGGAGATGTATGGCCTGGTGATGAAAGAACGGCTAGCAGATAGAGCTTCTGGCAAGATTGTGCCCGTATTTTCATAGGCGTAGGCAATTGCACCTTCTTGCGCCTATCGATGGCTCGCCATAGGAAGGACGTTCGCTAGCGACCATAGAGTCTTTCTGGATGCTGATTCTGTGCGACTTGTGTCAAGCCTGACAAGCTGGCCAAGAGACTGCCTCGCCTACAAGGGTCGTCTGATTGCTCCTGAAGTCAGGACCTGCACCAAGCGAAAAGCATCGTCGCTGCGCGCTATGCTGTCGTTCAGCTCCTGTAGTATCTCACGGTCGAAGTGACGATGTTTCGGTCTGCTACTCTCACACAACTTTCCCAATGCCTTGTAAGCTCAAATACACATCGGTGCCCCAACCATGCATGCTTTGTACTGCGATGCTGCCGCCAAAGTACTCGGCGTAGGCTCGACCCAATGGCAGACCGTAGCCCAAACCAGCAATGCTGCTTGGATTCCCTCCGTTCGTGATGGCGTTGAGGCCGTCGTTCATCGAATTCACACTACCCGCTTCATCAGCATTGAATGTAGTAAAGCTGTATGACCAAATATTAGGCAGCACATCTGGTGGTATACCACCTCCTCGATCACGAATTCGGATAGTGATTGTCGGAGCTGCAGAATTGATGGGACCTTGAATGCCTTCCGAGGATGTGCAATACTCGGCAAGTCCTTCCTTGGTGAAGTCCAGTGCACTTTCATCGGTCACCGCGAGCCGCTTGAGGGCGTCCAATTTGGACATGGGCACGTCTGGAGCAGCAGCTAGTGTGACTTCAATTGGATGACTTTCACTGCCCGATTCGATAGTAGCTCTGAAAGCATTCTTGATCAGCTCTGTCAATATGTATTCCAGGTGCACGGGCACATGAGCGAAAGTGGCATCGACAGAACCGTTAATGTCGATTTTTGGTCTGACACCATACTTGAACTCGCAGATATCGCCTACAAATGCCTCGCAGGACCGCACAATTCTGGCCGGCTGTATGGAGCTGTCAATGACACCAATATTGTAGGGATCCGGTTTTTGCTGCCGAGCTTCAGGTGTGGACGCCATATGCAATGCAAGATGCTGCTCGGCAATAAGTCTTGTGCCTATTCGAGCTCGCAAGTGTTGGTCTAAAAACTTGGTTATCTGTATTGGGTCGATGTATTTCCTACATTCTAAAAAACCCTGTGCCAATGTTGGGATCGTGTTTGTGTGTGTCTGCACCAGATCTGCCATAACCTCGGTGAACTTCTCCTCTTCTTCCATTGTGGATATACGCTTTTGGTAGAACGGTTCGAGAATGGAGAGGGAGTGAAGGTAGTTGTTGTAGATCTTGTTGATATGCGGGTTTGCGACCACAATGAATGGCAGGTTCCTCAGCCGCTGGATCCGGTGAGCAAGTCTGGCTGGGAGTAGGGACAAGGTGAAGTTCGCAGAGGAGAGCAGAGCATCATCGGATAGAGGTGGTTTGCCATGTCTGACGAGATCTGCTAATGTCAAGGGCCTTCGAGGCAGAGTGGCTAGTCTACTGATTTCTTGTTCGGAAATTGTAGCGCTCGATGGCATGTGAGACCATTGCTGCGTCGCCTTTGGCACAATGGCATCGAGGTTCTTCCTCGAAGCAGTGGTTTGCAACTGTCGTGTGAGGCGCAACACTCGAGCGTGATCTTGCTTCAAGCATGCAAGCATGCTGAAAGGATGGGAAGCTTACGGCTTGTTGGCCATTGTAGCACTCACATGTCGTATCGAGCAGAAGGACTATCAACAAGGTCGGCTGTAATTTAATGGTATTATCGACTCACATTAAGGCGAGGAGATGTTCTGAAATTCTTGTACTGTCGTCAAGCTTAAACCAACTGCAGCTCGGGGCGGGCAGAGCGAGGTTAGGCACCGTGACCCGCGACCAATTAGAGATTGAGGGTACGCCGGAACCTTATCTCTGGGCGCCTTCCGCACCAGGCATAACCGGAGCTACTCCCTATGCTGCATTCTATCCCTGCTAGTACGGCGAAATACTGTCAGCCGCAGTCTGCTGGCGGGAACGGAGGAAGGAACGCGATCTCGCCTCATCGTCCGGAGTAGCTAACAAGAGGCATGGTTTATTGCACAGCAAGTATGACCGTATCCCTGCCACGATGTGATACAGTACTTGGAACATGCAGCAGCATCTTCAGTCACGATTTCCCAGCCGGAGTTGCCAAAATCTAGGCATGGGTTGGACCCTTTCCAGGGTTCCAGCCCGCGTTCTGCGGTCTGCTCCACAACCCATTTCGACGACTTTATCATTCGCGTCACATCTGGGACTGCGCCTAGAGACCGGTAGCATGCTGCAAGGCGGCGTATGAATGTTGCGTTGGCATGAATGATAATACAGAGATCGCAGCTCTTGATGAGCTGGCAAGAGAGCGCGATCTCAATCAGTGAGCACGACCGTATATCCTCGCGAGTCACGGCTAACGAATGACCAGATATTACCAGCCATGGCTCAACTCAACCACTCTGCAGGCTGTGCCTGTCCATGATGAAAGGGAGAAAAGGTCCGCCGTGCACGCCTCTCGCGACACGACCCTCACTGCCCTTGCCCAACTCGCTGCGCTGAGGTTGAATGTGAAGCGCGGAATGGTGTCGTTGATCAACGCGGACACTCAGATAATACTCGCAGAAGCTACCCAGACCCTATCACCGGTCGACGAGACAAGGCATGCTCCGGGCGACCATCTATGGCTTGGGAATGTCTCTCTGCCTCGCAAGGATTGTGTAGACGAACACGTCTTTGGCTCCCAGTGGAAGACAACAACCGCAGGAGGTCAAGAACAAACACTGCCCGCCCTGGTCATCCCAGATCTTGCCGAAGACGACCGCTTCAAGCACCGGTCATATGTGACTGCGAAACCCGGAGTGAGGTTCTATGCCGGCGTCCCAATAGTCACCAAGCAAGGCTACGAAATAGGTGTTTATGCAGTCTCGGACGAGAAACCGAGGCCAGAAGGCATTCCCCCTGACCAGATCTTGTACATGCAAGATATTGCGCGAGTTGTGGCAGATCACCTGGAACGAGTAAAAGACAGTGTTGACAAGGCGCGGGATGAGGTCTTTGTGAGGGGCATTTCTACCTTCATAGAAGGTCTGTCGGCCCTAAAACATAAGGGTAACGATCTCCTCAGCGAATTGGAAGCTAGAAGCGGGCCTGAAGAAGATGATATCCGAGCTACAGATCCCCGCCAAGAGCCGCCCAAAGCACCGGCACAGCAGCAAGAACCTGGATCCCCGGCTGAAACTCAGGTGGACTCTTCTGCCAACAGTCGTGCCGATGGTCAGGAGGACAACGTCCTGCCAATTCCTAAACATACGAAGACCACGGAAGATCCCAGCAAAGAAAACACAGATACCTTAACTAGTGACGTTCGCCAGATATTTGCCCGAGCTTCAAAGACGATACAGCAGGGGGTCGGCGCTCGAGGCTGCATATTCCTGGACAGTTCTTCAGGCCTGTTTTCCACTCCAAATGCGGACGACTCTTCACAAGTTCTGAGCCCTCAGTCTTGGTCCACAATACAAGACGACCAGGACCATGACTGGGACTCAGAGGATGATGCGTCCCTATATGGTCCCGCCGCCACGAATGAGAATGGCATAGATCAGATCGAGCTTTCCCGCATTGCTTCTGAAGGGGAGAAACCGGCGGCTGTGCTTGGATCATCTTTAGCTGAACCATCGGACTTGTCTCCAGCCGGCTTCATCAAACGAAAGCACTTGAAACAATGCCTGATACGCTATCCCTTTGGCCAGTGCTTCTTCTTGGACCGTGGTGGCATCACTCCAAGCAACGCGTCCGTCTCTGACCAAGCCATCACCGGCGGTGGCAACAACTCTCGTGCCTTGCCTAAATATTCGAGCATGACACACAACATGATTCAGCCATCCCGCAGTTCACGCACCAAGTACCTTCCCAAACAGCTCCTAGATCAATTACCCGAGGCGAAGTGGATCATCTTCTTACCGCTGTACAACTTCGCACAGCGCCAGTGGTTCGCAACTGCTATCATTTGGTCAAACGAGCCGAATATTGGCGATCTCAAGGCAGCTATGCCCTACCTGAAGACCTTTGGGTCCTGTATCATGAGCGAGGTTACTAGCATGGAAGCTTTCAAGACGAGTAATGCCAAGTCGACCTTTATCGCATCCATCTCCCATGATTTACGTTCACCCTTGCACGGGCTTCTCGGCAGCCTCGAATTCCTTGAGGACACTATGACTTCGGCCTACCAAATGAGTTTGGTCGATTCCATCGAGACTTGTGGTAAAACTCTTTTGGACACCATCGACCACCTGCTTGACTATGCTAAGATCAACGATCTCAAACGTGGCGGAGCAAACCGAGACTCAAAGCTGTCGATTATGGGCACGCGTCATAGTGATGAGACGTATGATCCTGAGTCTGGCAGTTCACACCTAACAACATTTGACTTCGCTGTTTTGCTGGAGGAAGTGGTCGAAGCAGTCTTTGCTGGCCAAACGTTCAGAAAGACCAAACCCCGCAGCCGCGATCCTGTGGACGATGCCACGGATAAGATCCGGGCTATTGGGTTGGACGACTCAGAAAGCACTGAACAGCAAATATCTGCAGGCACTGCGAAGTTCTCAGGGAAAGTCTTGTTCGTACTTAACATTGACAGGGAAGACTCTTGGTGCATGCGAGGTCAAACCGGAGCACTAAGACGCGTCATCATGAACTTAGTCGGCAATGCCATAAAGTACTGCAACGTGGGTCATATCGAGGTCAGCCTTGCTATGAAGCAGACCAGCGACTCACATGCAGACGTTGAAATTAACGTCAAAGATACTGGGGTTGGCATGTCACAAACGTTCCTTCAAAATCATATCTTCAAAGCTTTCTCACAAGAGAACCCATTTACCCCTGGGACCGGCTTAGGCCTGTCAATTGCTTCGCAGATTGTTCAGAATCTGAAAGGCAAGATCCGCATCAAGAGCGAGAAAGGTGTGGGAACCCACGTCAAGGTCCTCTTGCCGATGCAGTTGGCCCCTCAGTCAGACTGCAACGAGGATGAGATCTTACAGGCTGCAGCTCGAGTAACCATGGGCAAAAAGATTTGCTTACTCGACCCTATGGGAGCCGAGAGCGAGCAGGCTCCCGCGCAACCCTCAAGCCTCACAACATCTATCACCAAGACGTGTGAAAATTGGTTCCAGATGACTTGCCAACAGAGTAGGGCTATCGACTCCGCATCCGACGCTAGCGTGTACGTCTACTGCGAGCCGCCACCTATTGAGTACCTCCTTCAACATCACTCGGAGAGGAGAGCGGCTGGGCAGAGCGGCAAAGAAGCTGCATTGCTTATTATTTGTACCAATGCATTCGAGGCAGCTGCTCTGCGTGCCGCTGGAGTCTCGCATTTGACATCACTCGGTCGGATCGTCGAAGTCATAAGTCAACCAGTGGGCACTCGCAAGCTGGCGAAGGTTTTGTTGCAGAGCTTGCAGCGTGTTGAAGATAGCAGCACGGACAAGGAAAGCCCACACGTCCCCAATACTTTGAAGCAGTCATTCGCTACTGCCGAAGCAAAGCAGCGCGCCGCCGAGGTGGCTTGGGTCACGTCTTCTGTTGTCTACGACCAAGAAATCGCCAGCTATCGCCCGTCCGTTCAACCCTTCAAGTGGAAGTCAGAGCAACCACTTAGCGCCACTGCCAACCACTTTGCTTCCCCTGAAGCTAAGTCGACCTTCGGCGACATCAAAGGAGGAGATTTGCCCGGGCTTGGATCGATTCCTCACAAAAAAGCAGCTTTCACAAATGATGGATCAAAAACACCACATGTGCTGCTTGTCGATGACAACAAGTAAGTGACCCCTGTCCGGACAATGTATCATTGCTGACGTGAACTTCCAGTATCAACCTCAGGTTGCTGGTGACCTTCATGAAGAAAATCAAGCTGCCTTTCGCTGAAGCCACCGATGGATTGGAGGCTTTTACGGAATATAAAAAAGCCGCAGAAGCTAATCGTCCCTTCAACTTCGTGTTGATGGACCTTCAAATGCCGGTTATGGACGGCCTGGAATCCACGAGAAAGATTAGAGAGTTCGAAAAAGAGTCACAAGCAAAAACGCCAGCCACAATTATAGCTATCACCGGAGTCGGTAGCGAATCAGTCCGTAAGGAAGCGATGGATGCAGGCATGTCACAGTTCCTCACTAAGCCTGTCAAATTCAGAACCTTGCAGCAACTCCTCGAGCTGCAGCATCAGCCATGATCGACGGACGGCAGACGCCTGCGTGACAGGACTGCTTCTACATGTGCAGACAATCGGCCAGAGATTTGAGAGCTTTATCAATTAGCAACAGCCTCAACTACGAGCACCGACAGTCCATGGCACCAGTATCGTCATTCCCAGCCTCCAGCAACGTTATCGTCCATGTCGTTCCTCGATCAGGCTATGGAGAGGCTCGGACGGCCCCAGCAGTATATTCTCTTAGGGTACCTGTCACCAAGGTATATACGCACACGCGCCTGAACCGATGGAATACCGCTAGAGAACTTGCGACTACACTCGTATCTCCGCGAGCCTGGTGACAGCCAAAGGGGCGCATTCTTCTTTATATCTACGCAGTCCAGTCACGAAGCGGGGAGAAGCGGAGCACGAGATATCAGGGCATTGGTGATACTGCGGGCGAACAGCGTGTCGCGTATACCTATCCTTTATCAAGTATATCTTGCATTCACAGCTCCAGCTCTCCTAGGACTCTTGGTCGTCTCAATCAAGTCTTTGGTACATCCTCGTCAATATGGAGAATAATCAAGAGCATCCATACGAATCTCCAGCCCGGCTTGAGGAATTTCTTATGACTCCTCGTAGCCCTATCTACTACATGACTTCTACAGAGCTGCAGGCGTAAGTCAAGATGGTCCCTATTCCCTCACGCCCAGGTTGACCATGACTACTATCAGGTCGCGATTGCAAGGTGCATCGTCTTCTGCTCCAATGAAGAAAAGGCTGGTGGCCAGATCATCTGACAGAGGGTTGCTGGCTCAGCACACCCAGCAGGATAGCTGTGCCCAAGCATTGAAAGGTGGTGTGACGGATGCGCTCACGCCCCCTAAGCCATCAACCTGGGCTAGCGTGGCATCTGACGCCACCCCCGTGCCAGTGTTTCCTGCCCAGGACTCGGAATCTAACATGTCAAAGTCTTCAGTGTATAGCACTCACAGATATCAGCCTTCAACGCCGGAAATTGTAGCAAGTGCACCTGCCATCGCCCACTCTCCAGCTATGCTTGGGAATCGATCGGTCGAAAAAGTTTCTACGACCCTTGTCGCAGCACAGCCTGCAGAGCCGCCTATCGATAAATGGAAGCAGGCTGCAGAACCCGAGGAACCGCACCGACAGACGACCACACGAAGCAGGGCAAGATGGCAGAAGGTCGATTGCGATCTATCAGCCCATGGTGGTGTGCAGGTAGGAAACGAGCCACCAGGTACAATGGGATCTGTCTTTCCGAGCAAGTGGTTGGGCCATATCCCAGAAGAGCATGACAGCCGGAACGCTCCTGGCAAGGCCACCTCGACGGCTACAACGAGCTCAGATGGTGTCGGTGTCTGGAAACACTCCGCTCGCTGGAAGGAGGATTCTCATGGTGCCTCAAACCAGAATTGGCGTCGTGAGGGCAACGAGCCGCCGCCGTCTTCTTCAAACAATACACGCGAAAGACGTCCTGTGGCTCAACAGGCCCAGCCGCCGCCTCAGCCCAGTGAATCTCGGACCGTCTCAAGTCAGAACTGGCGCCGTACTGACAACAATTCGTTACATATCACCTCAACCAACGTCTACGGCCGCCTGCCTGGGGCTCCTCGTGGCCTTGGAGGCAACAATTGGCGCAAGGATGATTCGGCTGCACTGACACACCCGAGAAATGGCTACAAAGAGCCGGACAAAGAATCGCCGGCTTTCACGAGCAGCTCGTGGCGTCGAGATGATAGCAAAGCCTAGAAATAGCAACGTTTGCAGTCTTGAAAGGACTGTATCCGAGCTATCACGACGGAAACATCGTTACTCGCCGTACCACGGGATTCAATTGTGAGCTACGCAGCAAGGCAAGTCTTCAGCACAACAGAGGAGAAAGTGGCAAGATCGAAGCCGAGGACAGGTGCCTGACTTGTATCAACGGCACCAGGTTGTGGTTGGCACCAGGCAGCAATCTAGCAGCAACAGGGTCATGTGAGCTTTGCGCTTACTACAGTATCACGGCCATTAAGCAATTCAATCATGTGGTTGCGCTAATCGAGCCAGTGTTTGTACGTGTCAAAAGCTGGCATAAATGCAAAAAGCAGTCACGGCAACCGATGTTCTCGTTCCCTTCGTCGATATGATCGGCGCTCGTACTGCAGACACCATATCACTAATAGTGCAACATAGGGCCCTACGTCAATTTATATCAGCATATATCTCACACCTTCAGCTCTTTGATTCTCTCCACCACGAGTTGTTTTGACTACCGCGCAACAATTCAATACTGCCACCTATCGAATACCATTCAGCTTACGAAGGACGACCGATCTAGACACTGAATACACTATGGCAAAGCCGTGCGATACAATGTCTCCACTAGAGCTATACCAGTAAGTGCTCAACTGCCAATTGTAAGGATGATGCTGATTAGTGTCCAGACTCAAATTGCTGTGCAAAGAGTCTATCGCCGTGCTATGGAAGCCAAACAAGGGAGCCAAACCCGTTGTACTATTCAGTAAATTCGAGAAGAACGTCGCCACGGCTTTCTGTGGTCTGGCTCAGGGCATGAAAGAAGACGGCTCGCTCGAGATCCAGGTTCATGGCGGCAAGAAAGAATCTCTCACGAAGATGTTCCACTGGATGCTCAGGTGCTGCGACGGGCATGGGATCATTGAATTCCCAATCACCGCAACCGACTCCATGATTACTCTTCTTGAGTACAAAGAAGCAGCGCAGCTTCTTCAAATTCCTTGGCTCATCGCGGAGATCGATGCCCATGTGAAGCAGAGACTTGCCAATACCAGTGAATGTATTCCTGCCGGCCAAATTGCTGCACAGCTGAGAAATCTCCAGTCCAGTGATCCACGATACCACCTCCTCAAGGACCACGTTGTCGAGCGGACCCTGGCCGATATGCAGACCAAATACTACCAACGCCTTTCTGATACTAAAACGAAGCCAAACCAAGACGCCAGTCAGATCGCACTGTATCAGTTCAAAAAGCCTGCTGGACAAGCCAAGCAACACAAAGGCGGTTCAAAGTCACGATCTCCCCACAATACTCGAGCCTTCCTTCCATCCGACCAGTACTTCACCCTCAAGCGAGCATTCCCATACTTCGGTAAAATGGTCGACAAAGACATTGCGAGATTGAAGCGGGAGCTATACAAGCGGGACAAGGTTGCACAGAGGAAGGCTATATCGAAAGCTGAACGAGAGTCCACGACTGCTGCTTATGAAGACGAAGCTGAGATGGTGGAGAGGCTCTCGCTCCGTTGAATGCCTCGGGGGGTCGTAGATGCGGCTGAGGAGGCGGGGCTTACTGGAACGTATGAGCATCAGATGCAGAACATTGAGTGTTATGTATGAGGTTTGATATGAGGCATTCGAGGAGGAAGGCGTGCAATCGGCGTGAGTCGCCATAGTCCTGAAGACCGGCGACCAGACGTGTTCCGCCATCTTACGAGGTAGAGGCTCTTGCCGTGCGTCTGCACTTGCTTGCAACACAATTTCGCAAGCAATTGGTTTCGAGTGCCCCGAGCAAACACTCAATACGCAAATTTTAGCAACAGGATACATACTACTACAATCGACTGGACGGCATTCAACACTTTCAGTTCATATCACTTCTACTGTCCGTACTCAGTCAGCCTTGCTACGTCCTAGTCTGGACTCCATATCTTTCGAACAGGAGTGAAAGTGCGCACTGCCTAGTGGCGATACTTATTTGCATGCTCAAGCCCTTATCCCCACTCTCAAAGTCTACATATAGGCAGCTCAACTTTCCCGTTCGACACTCGATCCAACTTTCGATCTTCTCGCCGCGACCAATCTGTCGAAGCACTCAGGAACCGATCTCCTCCGCGATAACGACTTTCGATCTGCCCATCTGCCCACCCACGAGTATGGCTGCACCATTTTACCAACTGTCTGCGCTTGAGCTTTACCAGTAGGTTCAGATATCGATGTCTATTGATGCAGGCTAACACTGGTCGCAGGCTTAACCTGCCGACGACGGATACAATCAGCGTGCTATGGCAGCCAGATTCAAGCACTGCCCCAATAGTCCTCTGCCATGGTCTCTCGCGGACAATGGCTTCGAGCTTTAGCAAGGCCGCTGCTACGGGAATCACATCTGTCAATGGCGCAGAGCAGCTGTTGCTGACCGGAGGAAAGGCGCATGCCATCAAGAAGATTCTAGTGTGGATGGTCGATTCTTGCGCTGGCTATGGACTTGTGAACTTCCCGAAGGACAGCGGCTCCCCCATCATCACGGCCTACGAGGACAGAGAGGCAGCGGCAATGCTTGGGATTGACTGGTTGGGCGCGCAGCTTGACGCATACATCGCAGAGAAGTCGATGCCAGGCGGCTGCATCCCTCCCGAAGAGATCGCAACAAAGATCAAGAACGTTGACACCAGTGATTCAACCTTTGAATTCCTGGTCAACCATGTGGCCGAGAAGACGTTCGAGGACTCCCAGATACGATTTGAACAAGAATCAGCTGCCAAGGATGCAAAGCGGAACTCAAGGGCAACCAAGGCGACTTCGAACAACACAACCACCATCAGTTCACTTCTGGGTAGCAGAAGAGAACGACCACCCATCGGAGATGGCACTGCTGGGAGCTACTCCTGCCGCCCCAAATTGCCTTCCGATATCTACGTTCCCCTCAAAAACGCATTCGTCAATCCATTTGGTAATGCCGTCAATGCACTTTTCCAGAAGAAATTGCAACAAGCCAGAGATGAGAGACATGCCAGGGAGCGAGCTGCGCGACAAGCACGAGCTGAAGAGCTGGAGGAGTTTGAGCAGGAAGCAGAGGAGGACCAAGATGCTCCAATGGTCACAAAGACCCTCGCTCTTCAGCCGGGTAGGAAAATTGGGAAGAAGAGAGCTGGGAAGCTGAATCTGGCTGACATTGGGGTTTCTTGGTAGACGTCTACGCGGCGAGGCTATGGTGTGGTATGGACAAGGAGATAGCGTGAGCAAGGAAGGTAGTGGCAATCTCCTGCTGTCACGATATGAAGGAGCAAGAACCTCGATACTATCTACAAGTATCGAAGCCTGGAAGGACACAGCAGATCCTGGGGAGTAGATTGGAACAGCCAACCGGAGCAAATTTCATTGAGCGTATCAAATACCAATGTCAACTGGTACAACACCATGAGTCAAGAGCACGGGCACGAGTGCTACTCCAGCTTCTTCAGTATTGGCAGTGGCAAGTCCAGCATCCTTTCATCCAGATCACAGATCGGCTATACCAGGAAAAGGTCGAAGTGCAAGTGGCCAGCCCCTGCCGTCACGGGAGTTCTTCGATATCACTGTACAACGGAAGTGCAGAACGTGACTATTCAAACGTGTCACCATCAGCCAACGAACACATCCTAGAGTATATAAAAGCCACCTCGCCCGCTGTCATTCTTCCTCTCAACCAAGGGCGTTCTTGGTACAATATTCCACCACAATATTGGGTTACCACGACCCATTCTCGGAACCAAGAACGTTTCAACATTCCAGTTACCACGACCCATTCTCGGAACCAAGAACGTTTCAACATTCCAAGATGTCGACCAACTTGTCGACCCTATCTCCTAGCATGCTCGCCAAGTAAGCACAAGTCCCCAACCAACATCAGAACACAATGCTAACATACCTCTCAGGCTGCTACAATCAAAGCAGACAATTTCAATAGCCTGGCGAGCAACACCACAAGATGACGCAATCATCCTCCGAGACAGCTTCCCAAAAGACGTCGCAGTCACCTTCAGCGCATTCGCCGCGTCAAAATACCCATCCATCAAAACTCTCACTGCAGCTCAAATGCAGACACACCGCGAAGCAACCTGCGTCACCATCACACACCCACGAAAGCAATCAGTCGAGAAGCTCCTTGATTGGATGATCGAGTCGTGCCGCGGTGGCAGTATCAAATAGTACAAGATCGAGCCGAACAAGCCAGTCACCAATGCATACTTCGATCTCGGCGTCGCATCGTATCTCGGCATTCCACATCTGGTCACCAAGATCAACGCATACCTCAATCATAGACTTGCGACTGGCTTCATCCCGGCACCTGATGTCCAAGCTCTGCTAGAGTCAATCAACAACCAAGATGCCATGTTTGACCGTCTGGTTGAGCACGTCAGCAGTCGGGTTTGGCGAGATATGCAGGCGCGACGGCAGGGTGGTAGCAACGCAGCTGCATCTAACAATAACTCAGCTCAATCTAATGGCAACATGAACCGAAATGGAAGAAAGGCAGGACCACCAAGGTACAGATCTGGAATGTACAACGCTATTCGGGGAGCGCGGGAGGATCCAACTGTTTTTGGGGCTGCTGTGAATGCAAAGATCCAGGGGTATAGACAGGCGGAGCGGGCTGCTCAGACTGCTAGCAATGGTCAGAGCCACGCAGCTACTTGATCGCGATCAGTACCAAGGAGGTGGCATGGTGGTCACACGGATCGGATCCAGGTCTGAGAGAGCGATTTGGTGCTATTGTTGAAGACGACGGTCGCCGTTCGATGTTTATCGGGTCTGATTGATTATCGATCACTGAATCGGATTGAGTACATACAATAGAGCTTATGTCGATGCGGCAGAAGTAGCATATGAGAGGACCAATGAGATGAGGCTATCAATTTGATTACCGTGTCTTCTACACAATATTGATGCTCCGAGAGAAGAGCTCAAGGTCGAAGGCTCGCCATGGGTCGTTGAAATGTCGTCCATGTAATACGGACGATCCATCGGCGACTTGCGCATTCTGGACAGCCCCAGCTGAAATAGGAACCTTTCTGCAGCAACCTCTAGAAACGCATGCACTCTCGAGCTCGTGATGAAGTTAAAGCAACTAGGCTCATGGGATTTGCTTCATCTCCCTGTGGGCGAGCCCGTCCAAGCGAAATGACTCCATTGACTTTGTGCCATGTGACCGGAAAGCTACACGAGGATAGACCCCCATTGACATTGCGGCCACGACGCATTCGATATGAGGAGGAAGCACGCTGGCGAGGACATAGGGACCTTCGACGAGCACGGCTGCACTGATGATCTCAAGACTAGGCCTCCCCTCCACAATGCTAAAGTGGCCGACACTGCAAGGCACACAATACCTACCCCAATGACAAATGGAGATGGCGGAAGAGAGCTACCTGAAACAGTGGAAGCGTAGAAGATGGTCCACGAAACCAGGGCGTTGGGCACAGGGTCTGGGAGATTTGCCGAGCAGTCTGGAAGGAGAAAGACAGAGGATGGTATAACGGGCAGAATTCTAGAGGAAAAGTACCCGCAGAGCACCAAGATAATGGCCCTCCAACACACGAAAGCGATAAATTGACGAGCATGACCTCCTTATGCGCCGCTGGTACTTTGTTCCGAACTGTTCGCTGTACGCACACACAGTAGGTCGCGACCACTGAGAGCCGGCCGTCACGTAGAGCTTACATTGCAGACCGAAGCCATCCAGGGCGCTCAGGCCGATGTTCTAGCGTACCTATTGACAAGCTACTCGACTCTACTCATGTCCAGGCAGTATCACAGTAGCGCGGTGAGTGTGAATCGGTATGGTATGGCCTCGCTTCTAGAAATTTGGGAAGGGGCTGTATGCTCGCGCTCCTATACGGGACCGGATGTGTCTCGGTGTATCAGCATTTACGTGGTGTCGATATAGGTTGCGATGGCGTCGCGGACGAGGCGAGCGAGAATGTGAACATGGCATCTCTGGTGACAGTGCTAACGTCCTTTGTGCATCAACGAGAAGCAGTCCATCGGTTATGCTAATTAAACAGATCGGAGTCCACGTGATGCTCAGCGAGGGTGAACAACCATGTGGCAGGACTTGTGAAGGCAAAGACAATCCATTGTCGGTGACCATAAACAGCTTTCCTTCTATATCCCTACGATCTGACATGAACTTAGCCTTCAGAAGCTTGCGCTCCGATACTACTGTCTCAACAATCTTGGTTGTCATCGTGTTCCAATCGGCACGAATTCATGATATATGCGGCCAAACTCAGAGTGTTGCTTCAGACGGCGACGATGAGTCAGAGAGGACGTTTGGAAGACTTCGAGTGCAAGTGTGATATGTTTTCTCCGCGCTTTATAGCAGGAACAATACAATCGGTCACTGGCAGAAATTCCACGGTGAAGGAAGTTGTATAGTGCTGTGACCGATCATGCAAACGCCCGACTTCCTACGAAAGTACATATAAACCGTTTCTCCCACCTTGACAACCGATTATCTTGCCAAAGCTCTCTGGATCACCAACTTTCGATCTAGAACACAAATCATCTCCCATACCGAGCTCACAAAGTCAGTTCAAAAACCACTTTCTTCCAAAGATGGCTACCAACGTGGATAAGCTGTCCTCAACCAGATTGGCGGAGTAAAGTCAACCCAGAGCCCAGTACTTTCCTGACCAATACTGACCATGCGTTAACAGGTTGTCGAGATCGAGAGAGAGTATCCCTATCAAGCACCGAGACTCTGTTACAGCCGATGCTGCCTTCATCTCTGATGGATACACCAAAGGCGTAGCCACTACTTTTAGCGGCACAATCCGCGACCAGTTTCCAGAAGTCAAGAACATGACTGTCACTCAGACGCGAGAACGACCGACTACGGCCATTATCACTGGTGGTAGAAAGGGTTCGGTGAGGAAGGCACTGGAGTGGGCACTGCGGTCCTGCGACGGGAAGGGGCTCAAACCATATACGCCTGCAAAGACCAACCCATTCCTTGAGGCTCACCACGACAAAGTGGCCGCTGAGGTCCTCAAAATGCCTGCATACGCGTCTCGGGTGGAAGCATACATTCAAGCGCGACTGACCAAAAACCTGTCTACGGAGGAAGTCAAGGGCCTCCATGAGGAAGGCACCTACCTTGGCTATCGACTCAACGATGGCATTCCAGCAGGTGAACTCGCTATCCTCCTTGGCTTCGTGGGGGTAGTCGAGCCTACATATGTCACACTCATCGAACACGTCGCCAACCGAACCATAACCGACATGCAGAAGCGCTATGAGCAAGGTCAAATCAAGGAGTCAAGCGACTTTAGTGGCGTGAAGAACAATTCCCTGAACAACAAGAGAACTGCTCTACCTTCTGACCAATACAACCCGGTTCGACAGGCTTTTGCTGAACCTTTTGGCAAGGGAGTTAACGAGATTATCACCGAGTGGCAGGAGAGTGTTCGTGCTACCCGACGACCAGCAGTGATTCACAAGACCGTCAGTGCCACACCAGTCAGAAACACTGGCAAATATCGACACAAGCTGGATCTGGCTGAGATCGGTGTCACTAGCCGAAGCTATGCTGGTAGGCGAGGCAGGGTGGACTGAGGTTGGTTTGCAGGAAGCCGATTACATGAAGCCATAGGGGCGAGGTTTGGTATTCATCTACTTTGAAGTCTTTAGAAAGCGCGGCGCAGTACGGCGGATCGATAGCCCAGGAGCATGCTATGCGAATGCTAGTATTTCAACTTTGGACTGAACAATGCTGGTCGTTCTTGGGTTCTGTTTCATGATATGAGAGTCAATTTCGATCGAGTGATCGAGGCACAGTTGAATCATTGAAGATTCCACAACGCGCCAGCCAATACATAGAATTGAACCGATATCTCTGAACATATGCCTACCATACTACTGCAATGCTATATTGCCATGCTCATTTAACAGAGAGAGCATCCGTCAGCGCCGAGATCCTCGAGCGTGTCGCCATGTTCACTACGGGGAGGGATAGATGCCGCTGGTGCTGTCTTGGCTCGAGTGGAGCGACTCATCCTCCTCTTCATGTCTTATGTTAAAGGACCTTTCCTTCCAGTTCCTGTCTCAAATCTGCCTTTATCGACGAGACGCTGTGATTTATGGTTACGCTTTACACTGCTCATGACAGCCTTGGACTACCTGTGCCATGTCAACATGATTGAGTGTCCGGCTCTTGCTTTGCCATACCCACCGTAGGGTCTCTCGACATCGAGCTAGAGGAACACGAGTGAGCACAACCCGACAACATCTCGAATGCCGAAAAGTTGCCTCTTTACGCCAAATTAAAGAGCAACTTAAACAGCGGACGATGTTGATGCATTGATCGAATAGGTGCTCGAGAATGGAAGCCTACTCATGCCGCGAACATGGCGCAATGGGGGAAAGGCAAACCGGAAGGAACTTGCTTTCAAGCCACGATGCTGAGTGATGCACGAGCAAAGACGGGTCAAGCGTGACGGCGCGCACAATCGAAGCAATCAATTGTTGATGACCATAATCGGCCTACTTCTTTCGCACACAGCTTGAGCTGCATCCTGCTTCTATCATCGTACGCTCCTCAGTCACTGACAGCCATAGCCTTTGACCATCCATCACTCTCACTGCTCGCATTTTCAGGACTCGTTTGAGCAAGGAACAACGTCGGTACCGAGTCAATCACTTCCAGGAAGTGATGGACTCTTGCACAGCGTCGAGTGCGGATATACTTTGCTCTACAGCAAGCATAGCAGAAGCACTCTGACACACTGCAAGTGAACGGGGATGCATCGTGACATGAGGTGTCACTCCAACGGTATGATACTCGAATCCATATAAACATACGGTATTTTTTCACTGCTCGCAATCTCTCATAACCAACTACAATCACGAAACCACCTTCTTCTTCGCCATCTCGACCAAAACCATCAAGATACTCAACTTCAAGACGGACCCATTATCTTCCAATATGTCAACCAATGTGTATAATCTCTCCCCAGCAAAGCTCGCAGAGTAGGTCAACCTCCCTCCATCCAAGCCAAACCACTAACACCCCTGCTCTAGGCTGCTCAAGAATTCCAAAAAGACCCTGGTCATCCAGCACCGTCTCACAGCAGAAAGCGAACCAATCGTCATAGACGACAACTTCCTAAAAGACATGGGCACAGCCTTCAGCGGTCTCATCCACTCCATGTTCCCTGCCGTCAACACCCTAACAAACCTCCAACTCAGCCAATTCAAGGAACCAAACACCATCACCGTCACCGGCTCAACTCGACTCGCCGTCAGAAACGCCGTCCTCTGGATGCGATCCTCCTGTGACGGCAAAGGCCTAAAGCCCTACACCGAGACTCAACCCAACCCCTTCATAGCCGCCCACCACGATCACATCGCCGCAACTCAGCTACAGATTCCCAACCTCATCACCCGGATCGAATCATACATGCAAGGCCGTCTCTACCCGAAAAAGGCCGGCCTCTCAGATGCCGAGGTCGCCGAGCTATACAACATCAACGCATACTTCCAGTACCGACCACCCACAGGCGAGATTCCAGCCCACGAGATCTCAGCTCTCTTGAACATCCTACAGAAACAGCCCACCGACACGATATTCTCAGTCCTGATCCACTACGTCGCTGATGCAACCTGGGCAGACATGAAACTCCAATACGCACAGAACGAAAACGAGAACTCAGGCGTGTCTCAAGCGGGTAATAACCGAGGAGGAACAAAGGATTCACGAGTTCGGTACGCGTCGCGACAGTATGTTGGTGTTCGAAACATGTATGAGGGTTTTGGGGAGGCTGTGAACGTTGAGATTGAGGAGTATAAGAAGGCGTATAAGGCGGAGAAGGCGCGGGTTCGGGCTGAGGCTAGGGGTGCTAGCAAGAGCAAGGCATAGATTGATCTAGCATCGGCCGGAGAAGTGAGCTACTTCAGGCGAGTGACGAGATGAGCTCGCGGAGAGAGGCATCGCCAAAAAGCAACCGAACGTATAGTAGTCCTAGGGGCTATGTCAGGGTGGGTTTAACCCGGCATTCACGACTCGAGTGCATGAGACACACACGGGCGTGCGTGCGCGTAGACAGAGAATTGAAAATACGAGTTTTGGTTCCTACTATAGCTGGGTGATGGCCATTCCTCGCATCTGGAGCGACTTGATTCATAGTCATGCACAATGGTCCACATAGGACGATGATAGACGTGACGAGTAATTCTTGACTTCGTGGCTGCGCTTTTGCGTTCTCTCCAACTCGTGACCATATCCGAGATCCGAGAATATCTTAAGGCACTGTATTCGCGATCTCATAAGGCACTTCGACCAAACGTAGGTAGATCGGTGGGCGCAAATCTGACGGCGTAGCATTCGTGGTCACGGCAAGACTCGTCCGCAATGTTCTCGACGATAAGAACTGGAAGATATCAACGAAACGCACGGCGGTTGATGCTGAGAACAAGCCAATGGCATTTGCGCCCGGGTATCATATTCATGTACACGAGTTTATATGACGGTTTCACCTCGTCATTGCCACTCTGCCGGAGGCTCAGTCTGGCTGCTGAGAGGTAGAGCTTGATCCTCCTCGTCTTCTGTGTCGTCTTTGTCTCCCACTTCTTCCTCGGCTGGTAACTTAGGTTCTGGAGACTCCGTATCTCCATCCGCTCGGCTTCGGTCGTCGACGGCGATATGCTTCGTTGACTGCTGCATCTGAAAATGCTTCTCGTCCACAGGGTCAGGGACGCTCGCGTCAGCGACAGGTTCTCCTTTGACTACAGTCTTTGCTTCTTCTTCTTCATCGTCCTCATTCTGGACGACTTCTTCCCCGAGATCAGGGTCGATTTCTGTACCCAAGTCCCTGTCTTCCAAGAAGGTCCGACCTATCAACTTTTCAGGCAGATAATCCTGCTTCACTTTTCCATCCACATAGTTGGGGTTGTACTTGTACTCCTTGCCATAACCCATTTCCTTCATCATCCTTGTCGGTGCGTTTCGCAAGTGTATTGGGATCGGCAAGCCAGCGATACCTGGCTCTCGAAGTGCTGACATGGCATTGCCCAGACCCCTATACGCTCTAGTGCTCTTTGGTGCTTGGCATAGAGCGACTGCACAGTGTGCTAGATTGATGCGGCATTCTGGTAGGCCGATCTTCTCGCATGCACTGTATGTAGCTGTCGCCAAGGACAACATTGTGTTGTCTGCCAATCCGATATCTTCGCTTGCCATAACGACCATCCTCCGTGCGATGTACAGAGCGTCCTCACCAGACTGGATCATCCGAGCGAGGTAGTAGAGTGCTGCGTCTGGGTTAGAGCCACGGACGGATTTGTGGAAGGCAGAGATAGTATCGTAGTGTTGGTCACCTGCGCGGTCATAGACGAGGGTCTTTGTCAGGCTTGACTTGAGGTTGTTCAGATCCATATTGGGTCGTGTGCTCAGCTCCATTGCCAGTTCAAGAAGATTGAGTGCCGTACGAGCATCGCCGTCGGAAAAGGAGGCAAGATAGTTGAGGAGTTCAGTGTTGACCAAGGTGGTGTCTGGGTTATAAGTCTCCTTTGACTGTTCCAGGGCTCTTTCAAGGATAGTGGTTACGTCTGCATCTATCAACTTAGAAAGAGTGAAGGTTCGACATCTGCTCAGCAGCGCATTTTGGACTTTGAAGGAGGGATTCTCGGTGGTGGCGCCAATGAGTGTGACATGACCTGCTTCAACCGGGCCAAGGAAAACGTCTTGCTGCGACTTGCTGAAGCGGTGTATCTCATCACAAAAGATGATGGTCTTCCGGCCTGTGAGACCGAGCTCTGCCTTCGCTTCAGCAAAGATCTTCTTGCATTCTGCTACACCTGAAGAAGTGCTGTTGATCTCGACGAAGCGGGCGTTGACTTGGTTTGCTACTAGACGAGCAATTGTGGTTTTGCCTGTGCCTGCATGACCCCAAAGAATCATGGACGGCACTCGATCGGCTTCGATGAGACCGCGGAGCACGCCATTGGGCCCCACTAGATCCTGACCGCACACTTCATCGAGGCTCTTCGGGCGCATGCGTTCGGCTAGCGGGGCTGCTTTCTCGAAGGCATTTGTTTTGATTTTCTTTGGCTGAGGCGGGTGGGTGTCCGCCTGAATGCCATTTTGCTTGATAGCGACCCCGTCTCGTTCTTCTGCTTCCGATGGTCGCTTCTTCGAGTTTGTAGGTGTTTCCGGTGCTGTCGAAAAGGGTTGCGAAGAAGCAAAGAATGGTTCTCGCTTCGGAGCAGGAGTTCTGAAGATGGGCGCAGTCGATGGCGGAGGATCAGATTCAATGCCGGAGGAACAATCTGAATCGATGTGTTGGTTGATCAGGTTGTCTCTGACACGCTTGCCGCATATCGGGCAGCTCACCATCTCACATGGCGAGATTTGGCAGGAGCGTCACGGTGCCTGCAACTCTTTCCGTTAAAATGTTGGATTTCGGCTGGCGGGCACCGGGGAAGGCACGACGCGTCGCGTAACTTAGAAAGATGTGGCGGAGAAAAGCGGATGGCGTCATGGCCAGATTCCGTCCCTCGGCCTCAGCTTTAACGAAATAGCAAATCGGAGGTCGTTCACTGTGCATCTTTTTCTTTTCTGGAGTAAGCACTTCTGCAGGTCCGAAGCGCGCAACATTTTCTTTTGAGAGTAGACAGTCAGAAGTTCAAGGAAAGCTCTCCTATGTCAGTCACTGCGTCTCTGTCCAGATCAATCACCTCAACGCTTGGGTTGAGCCCAGCCAGAATATCACCCTCGGCATACACGAACGCGATCAGGACCAGTTCGAGAAATTTTACAAGCAGCGTGATGGTGGAAGAGAAGTTCAAGCCAGCCAAAAGGGTAGCTGGTCAAAGACAAGATGTGTGGTCTATCATCAATGAGGCTGCCGCAGCTTCACCTAAGCAGCCTATTGTGAACATGGGTCAAGGATTCTTGTAGGTAGGCGCAGGCAGGGCGACTCGCACGTAGAGTGCTGACTCGGTTTGCAGTGGTTACAACCCTCCCCAGTTCATTCTCGACGCAGCCAAATCAGCCCTCGACCGAGTGGAATGCAACCAATATTCACCTACCAAAGGTCGACCACGACTGAAGAAAGCGATAGCCGATGCCTACTCCCCGTACTTCGGCAGGGAGCTCAATCCAGAGACCGAGGTTACCATCACGACTGGGGCGAACGAAGGCATGCTGAGCGCTTTTATGGGCTTCATCGAGCCGGGCGACGAAGTCATCGTCTTCGAGCCTTTCTTCGACCAATACCTGAGCAATATTGAGATGCCAGGCGGCATAATCAAATACGTTCCCATGTCTCCTCCGAAAGATGGCGCAGAACGTACATCCTCTGCCGCAAATTGGTCCATCGACTGGGACGTGCTGGAGAAGTCGTTCAACGAGAAGACAAAGATGATCGTTATCAACACGCCCCATAACCCTGTCGGCAAGGTATTTAGCAAGGAGGAGCTGCAGCGCATAGGAGATTTGTGCTTGAAGCATGATGTCCTAATCCTTTCCGACGAGGTGTACGACAGGCTATACTACGTTCCATTTACCAGAATGGCAACGTTATCTCCGGAGCTTGCTAAAATCACCATTACCGTCGGCTCGGCTGGCAAGAACTTTTACGCCACAGGCTGGAGAGTTGGATATCTCATCGGCCCGCCCGAGCTGATCAAATATGTTGCAGCTGCACACACTCGGATCTGCTTCTCTAGCGTCTCTCCTCTGCAAGAAGCTGCAGCCATCGGCTTCGAACAGGCCGACAAGGAAGGCTTCTGGGATAGCGCTGTGAAAGAGATGCAGGGCAAGATCGACAGATTTTGCCAGGTCTTCGATGAGCTCGGCGTAGCATACAGCATACCGGAAGGAGGATACTTTGTGCTCGCAAATTTCTCCAAGGTTAAGTTGCCAGATGACTATCCGTTCCCTGGTCACGTAGCCAATAGGCCACGTGACTTCAAATTGGCATGGTTTATGATCCAGGAGCTAGGAGTGGCTGCCATACCTCCTACCGAGTTCTACACTGACGCGAATACTCACCTAGCGGAAGACTGGATGCGTTTCGCTGTATGCAAGAACGACAATATACTGGATGATGCCAAGGAGAGATTACGAGGCTTGAAGAAATATATGGTGACATAGTCTGACATGTTTGGTATGACAATGCGTCCACGCGGCCGGAGCTTAAAGGATTTAGGCCGGAAACACGTGGCGGTGCACCTTCTTTAGAATAGTTTCAGAAGAGCAACGACCTGAAACGGGCTCGTTGTGGGTTGCTTTGCAACACGGCTACCAGCATATGTTTGTAACTCTCATCGCAACCAGATTGAAGAAAAGCAAGTCAACAAAGAACGGAAAATCACGATCAGTGGAAAGATCCAGATGGTTTTGTGCTTTCAAGCAGACCGGACCAGTCGGCATCACGGCGCTTCCAACAGGGACCAGCCATCCGCTGTGGCGGGAGTCTCGCAGTTCCCTTGCGGACTGAATCTATTTTCTCACACCATCATATGAAATGGTTGTTTACGTTGAAGCACGACTAAGCACGTCCCTTTCTCACCTGAAGATATGTCTGCGCCATCATCTGTTGCAGTTTCTGGCTTGACCTGTTCGGGAGATGGCTCAGCATGGCAAGAGCGCCAAGCGAGCTGCGCCCGCCTCTTCAAGTTGTCCGGACAGAACCATCCTAGCGGCACATTTCGTCCGCTAAACACCCGCTGATCGCTTCATCAACCACTGATGATACAGTTTTCAGGCCCGCAGACGCCGTGTTCACGCATAAACTTAGCACTATGTTGCTGTAGCGCCGCCTCCCGAATATCAAGCGTCTTCCTTCTGCGACTTGGTTCTTACAGTAACCTCATCTTCCAAGACTTGTTACTCGTCATCAACCTCCGTTGCCATTGCTGTGCTTTGACACCACGAATTTGTACCTCTTCGCCTCGGTCCCTCGTTCAAGTGTTGCTACCATCGACTTTTGCAACTTCGAATTGACTAGCAGCACCATTCCCGATCGTTTCACCAGCGCGACCTTTTTCAGCCTGATTACACCGAACTCAGCATTCGTTGACCTAATATTATTGGCTCATGTCCGTGCTACAATAAGAGAAAGAATACACCATCAGCGCTATGCGCTTCTTACGTGGTTTGGCGACAACTGTTGCCAGTGTATTATGCTTAATATCCACGACACAGGGCAGTTCGCAGGCTCGCAATCCGCTTAATTACCTCTCCTTGGTCGAGGATCCCCAGATACACACGCATAATCAGCGAGTCAACGCATACTCACATTTCGAGCTAACTTTCGATCTACACAAACGTTCTCAACATATTCGATTAAGGTTAGAGCCCAATCACGATATAATAGGACAAGACTCGCACGTGAACTATCTTGACCAGGACGGCAACATCGAGCGGGCCGAGAAGATAGTACGGGAAGACCACAAAGTGTATCAGGGTCAGGCTTATGTGGTAGAAGACGATGGCACAAATACACACGTTGGATGGTCGCGAATTGTCGTCAGAAGAGATGGAGTTTTGCCGCTGTTCCAGGGCGCTTTCACCATTATGGGAGATCATCACAACATTCAGCTAAAATCAACATATATGTCCACGAAGGACAAGATGGATCCTCGAATCGATGATAGCGATGATGAGTACATGATCGTCTATCGCGACTCCGATGTTGGATGGTCGAGTCACTCCGAGTTACGAAAGAGAGCGCAATCTTCTAAGTCGTGTGGTGCGGATCATTTGACTTTCAATACTGATTCTCAACATCCCATTCACAAGGAGATATTGTCTCGAGAGGAGAGATCTTGGGGCGAGATGTCCGTTTCTCATCTTTTTGGAAAGCGCCAGACTAACATTGACGGTGGCACTGTCGGAAATGGCAACTCTGCTGGAGTGAACCTCAGATCTACCATCGGCGACACCAGTGGTTGCCCGTCGTCACGACAGGTTGCGCTGGTCGGCATTGCCACTGATTGCGGTTACACGTCCCAATTCGACTCTAACGAGGCGCTGCAGTCAAATATTGTCGATGTCGTGAACACAGCCTCTGATCTTTACCAATCAACCTTCAACATCACTCTTGGTCTCAGGAACCTAACCGTTTCTCCCGCAGAATGCCCGGCCACTCCCGCCGAGGCGACAAAGTGGAATGTTGGCTGTTCTGATGCCTACACTATCACGAGCAGACTCAATGACTTCTCAACATGGCGTGGCAGCCTCGCAGGTGACACAAACGCTTACTGGTCGCTTTTCACAACTTGCAACACGGGCGCTGAAGTAGGGCTAGCGTGGCTAGGTCAACTCTGCAACCACGGCGGCACAAGCCAACAGGATAATACTGGTGCATCTCAAACAGTCACCGGCGCAAATGTCGTCGCAAGAACCAACAACGAATGGCAAGTATTCGCTCATGAGTCTGGTCACACGTTTGGCGCAGTCCACGACTGCGATAGCAGCGCATGTCAGGACGCCAGCGCAGTCAGTGCTTCGCAATGCTGCCCTGTCAGTCAGGACAGTTGCGATGCCGGAGCACAATACATGATGAACCCATATTCAGCACCTGGGATATCGAAGTTCTCACCCTGCTCTGTTGGAAATATCTGCAGTGCGCTCGGCCGGAACTCGGTTCAATCCACCTGCTTAACCAACAACCGGGACGTCACGACCATAACCGGTCAATCATGCGGCAATGGGATTGTGGAAGGTGACGAAGACTGCGACTGTGGTGGCCCCGACGGTTGTGCTGGAAACGCCTGCTGTAATCCTATGACATGTAAGTTCAACACCAATGCTGTCTGTGACCCCACCAACGAAGGCTGCTGCACCACGCAATGCCAATTTGCATCTGCGAACACAGTCTGCCGCGCATCGACCGGCGAGTGCGATCCTCAGGAGACATGTTCAGGCACCAATGCAACCTGTCCTCCTGACACGACCGAGAAGGATGGCAACTCCTGTGGCAACGGCCTACAATGTGCGAGCGGTCAATGCACGAGTCGAGATTTGCAGTGTAAGACTGTCATGGGCAGCTACACCGAGGGGAACGACACCTATTCATGTAATTCGCAGAGTTGCACTATTTCATGCGCGAGTCCCGATTTTGGCCTCAACACGTGTTATTCTGTGCAGCAGAACTTCTTGGATGGAACAACTTGTGGCGGTGGTGGACATTGTGATAACGGTGTATGTCGTGGAAGTACCGTTGGTGGAGAAGTGAGCAGTTGGATTGACGACAACAAGACACTTGTTATTGCGCTTGCATCTGCGATTGGAGGGTTGCTTCTCCTAGCGATACTAGGGTGCTGTATCAGGGCGTGCAAGAGGAAGAGACGTGGTGTGAAGAAGGTGCCGTACAACTCTGGGAATCGGGGCTGGAATGGCCCACCAATCCCACCACAGATGCAGAGTAGAGGGTATGGCGGGCAGGGTTCGCAGAACAACTGGTACCCTCAGGCGCCTCCGCCGAGTTATGGTGGAGGTGCGCCCGGGGGCTATGGGCCGGGTGGTAATAGTGTGAGGTATGCATAGTGAGCGTAGCAAAGGAGTTGTGGATGTTATCCTTGTCATTATAGCGGGAAGGTTTGTTTGTTCTTTTGTTACATAGTCGGCGGGTTTTTGGGAAAACAGAACAGGATCTAAGTGTCCTCTTGTCACGACGACCACGGGTTATGATCTGTAGATAGAAAACAGAATTTATGTCTGCTCAAAGGGAACATCAGATCATTGCTTCTCTTGATTGAGGCCCAATGACCCGCCCCACAACGTTGATACGAACATGGTTACGGTGGAGCGTAAGCACCACACCTGCCAGCTTTAGCTTCACATTCACGGCTGCTGAACCCTAAAGAACGTCCAGCGGAGGTCGCCGCGTCCCTCCTTAACGAATGCATTGCTTCTGATTCGTACGTACAACGCGCTGATAACCTGCACGGCTTCCTGCGAGTTCCATGCACGAAGTCAAGTGATATGCGGCCGGTCCACAGTCGTGGCAACAACTGTCGATTCGTGTACGAAAGCTTTGACATGAGAAGGTAAGATAAGGCAGCTCGATGCTCGTTGATGAAGGCCCCTCTTCCATTTCCTCAGACGTGAACGCTTTTGCTTTTTCTATACATTCCGACCTGCTTAGACCAAGATCCGAGGCGTCTCATTGAGTTGTGAACGCCGGAAGCGTGACCGGTGACCTTGCAATCCTGAACCCGTTAGTGATATACGTCCGAAGACCATGGCGCCCGGCCTCGTTGAAACTCCAAGCGCAGGCGATAAGTCCGTGTCGCTTGCAGCACTAACAGCAGACTACGATGACACGCTCCGGTTCTACCTGAACGGCACGAAAGTCGAACTCGATTCGACTGACCCCGAAACTACCCTCCTCGAGTACCTACGTGGTATCGGTCTGACAGGCACAAAGCTCGGGTGCGCAGAAGGAGGATGTGGCGCGTGCACAGTTGTCATTTCTCAGCTTAATCCTACAACAGGAAGCATATATCATGCCTCTGTCAACGCTTGTCTGGCGCCGCTTGTCAGTGTCGATGGGAAGCATGTTATCACGGTCGAGGGAATCGGCAACTCGGCCAGACCACATCCAGCTCAGCAGAGAATAGCATTGGCTAGCGGTAGTCAGTGTGGCTTCTGTACGCCTGGAATTGTAATGAGCTTGTATGCGTTGCTGAGGAATACCGACAAACCGAGCGAGCTAGAGGTCGAGGAGGCATTTGATGGCAACTTGTGCAGATGTACTGGTTACAGACCGATTTTGGATGCGGCGCAGAGCTTCAACAAGGGCTGCGGGAAGTCCTTGGCAAATGGTGGCTCAGGATGCTGCATGGATAACGGAGGTTCTTGTGGTGGCGCCAATGGCAAGACGGACGCAGAGACAAACGGCGTGGTTAAAGAGCCAGGATCCGAGAAGACGTTCGCGACTCCGAATTTTATACACTATGATAAGAGCACAGAATTGATATACCCACCTGCGCTACACAAGCATCAGTTTCGGCCGCTGGCATTTGGCAACAAGCGCAAGAGGTGGTATCGACCGGTGACTGTCCAGCAGCTACTCGAGATTAAGAATGCCTACCCACAAGCGAAGCTTATCGGGGGAAGCACAGAGACGCAGATTGAGATCAAATTCAAGGCTATGAATTACAATGCTTCGGTGTATGTCGGAGACATTGCTGAGCTGCGGCAGTACAAGATGGAACCAGATTACCTCGAGATAGGTGGTAATATTGCTCTGACGGATCTGGAGGATATCTGTGATGAGGCGGTGAAGCACTATGGTGAGGCGAGAGCACAGTCGTTCAAAGCCGTCAAGAAAGCTATCAGATATTTCGCTGGCCGGCAGATTCGGAATGTTGGAACACCAGCTGGCAATCTGGCGACTGCTTCACCTATTTCGGATCTTAATCCTGTGTTCGTTGCCACGAACTCGGTTCTGATCGCCAAGTCACTTGACAAGACCATTGAAATCCCTATGAACACGTTCTTCAAAAGCTATCGGGTCACTGCGTTGCCGGAGAATGCTATCATCGCTGCGATTCGAGTACCAGTTGCAGCTGAGAAAGGAGAATATGTTCGAACATATAAGCAGGCAAAGCGGAAAGATGATGACATTGCCATCGTCAATGCCTGTATGAGCTTGAATTTGGACGATGCGAACGTCGTCAAGTCTGCGAACCTTGTGTTTGGAGGCATGGCACCTACCACCATTCTTGCCAAGGCTGCATCAGAGTACCTGGTTGGAAAGGCCTTCTCCAACCAGGACACGCTCGAGGGCACGATGAATGCATTGGAGAAGGACTTCAATCTTCCCTTCGGTGTGCCTGGTGGCATGGCTACCTACAGGAAGAGTCTTGCTCTTGGCTTCTTCTATAAGTTTTTCCATGATGTGCTGGCCAATATCGCTGATACTGAGGAATTGTTGGACAAGGAAGCAATTCCCGAGATCGAGCGAGAGATATCGAAGGGACAGAAGGACCAGGATGCATCTATTGCCTATTCTCAGAGAGTGCTCGGCAAGGCCAACCCACATCTGGCTGCTCTCAAGCAGTGCACGGGTGAGGCTCAGTATACGGACGATATTCCTGTTCAGAAGAATGAACTGTACGGCTGCCTTGTACTGTCAACCAAGGCACATGCGAAATTGCTCGAGGTTGACGCTTCTCCAGCTCTGGATATGCCTGGCGTGGCCGCATGGGTAGACCGGCACGATCTACCGAATCCCAAAGCAAATTGGTGGGGTGCACCAGTCTGCGATGAAGTCTTCTTCGCTGAAGACGAAGTGTTCACCGCTGGTCAGCCGATTGGCATGGTTCTGGCAGACACTGCTCCGAAAGCGTTGGCCGGCGCGCGTGCAGTGCGAATCAAGTACGAAGAACTGCCAGCTATCTTCACAATCGAGGAAGCCGTCGAGAAACAGAGCTTCTTTGAGCACTATCGCTATATCAAAAAAGGCAATGTCGAGGAGGCTTTCGCGAACTGCGACCATGTCTTCGAAGGCACGGCACGCATAGGAGGGCAAGAACATTTCTACCTCGAGACTAACGCGGCCATTGCCATCCCTCATCCCGAAGATGGTGAGATGACAGTCTGGTCGAGCACGCAGAATCCAACTGAGACTCAATCATATGTGGGCCAGGTCACAGGGGTACAAAATAACAAGATTGTCTCGAAGGTCAAGCGCATGGGTGGAGGTTTTGGTGGCAAGGAGACCCGATCCGTCCAGCTTGCGGCCATCGTCGCTGTGGCGGCCAACAAGACCAAGAGACCTGTCCGATGTATGCTCAACCGCGACGAGGACATCATGACTTCTGGTCAGCGGCACCCGTTCCTCGGCGTCTGGAAGGTCGGTGTCAACAAAGACGGCAAGATTCAAGCGCTACAAGCTAGTGTGTTCAACAACGGCGGATGGTCCCAAGATCTTTCAGGAGCCGTTGTAGACCGAGGCCTCTCGCACATCGACGGCTGCTACAATATCCCTAATATCAATGTCGATGGTCGAATTTGCAAGACAAACACAGTCTCAAATACTGCCTTCCGTGGCTTCGGCGGACCCCAAGGCATGTTCATCGCAGAAACCTACATGTCCGAAGTCGCCGATCGACTCGGTATGCCCGTTGACAAATTCCGCGAGATAAACATGTACCAGCCCGAAGAGAAAACCCACTTCCACCAACCCCTCGAAGACTGGCACGTTCCCTTAATGTGGAAACAAGTCAAAGAAAGCTTCAACTACTCCCAAAAGCAACAAGAAATCGCCAAATTCAACGCCACACACAAATGGCAAAAGAAAGGCCTAGCCATAATCCCCACCAAATTCGGCATCTCCTTCACCGCCCTCTTCCTCAACCAAGCCGGCGCCCTAATCCACATCTACCACGACGGCACCGTCCTCATCGCCCACGGCGGCGTAGAAATGGGTCAGGGTCTCCACACCAAAATCTGCATGATCGTCGCCGAGGCACTCAATGTCCCCCTCGCAGACGTGCACATCAGCGAGACGGCAACGAATACGGTGGCTAATACATCCTCGACCGCCGCCTCCGCCTCCTCCGATCTAAATGGGTACGCAGCCTACAACGCCTGCATGCAGATCAACGAGCGTCTGCAACCCTACCGCGAAAAATTCGGCAAAGACGCACCGATGAAACAGCTCGCTCACGCAGCCTACTTCGACCGTGTAAACCTTAGCGCAAACGGCTTCTACAAGACACCCGAGATCGGGTATGTGTGGGGTCCTAACCCCTCCGATCCAAGCAAGGAGAACACAGGCAAGATGTTCTTCTACTTCACGCAGGGTGTTGCGGCAAGTGAAGTCCTAATCGACACACTCACCGGCGACTGGACCTGTCTCCGCACGGATATAAAAATGGATGTAGGCCGCAGCATCAACCCCGCCATCGACTACGGCCAGATCGAGGGCGCATATATCCAGGGCCAGGGCCTCTTCACGACCGAGGAATCGCTCTGGCAGCGCGCGAGTGGCCAGATCTTCACGAGGGGGCCGGGGGCGTATAAGATTCCGGGGTTCAGGGATATACCCCAGGAATTCAACGTGAGTCTGCTCAAGGATGTGGAGTGGAAGAATCTGAGGACGATTCAGCGGTCACGGGGCGTTGGTGAGCCGCCGCTGTTTATGGGGAGTGCGGTGTTTTTCGCGATTAGGGATGCGCTTGTGGCGGCGAGGAGGCAATGGGGGGAGGAGGGGGTGTTGAGTTTGAGGAGTCCGGCTACTCCGGAGAGGATTAGGACTATGTGCTCGGATCCGATTGTGAAGAGGGCGCATGTTGAGCCGAGGGAGGGGGAGAAGAGCTTTTTTATTCAGATTTGAGGTGCATATGCGTGGAGCTACGATATCTTAGGACGAGCTACGGTCTATGCTCTGCGTAGATGGCTGACGCTGAGGTCCTTTCAGTATATGAACCTCGAGCTTGCGACTGAGACATCTTATTGCAATTTCGAACAGCTCGTTGGCCCTAAATGATGTTATTCGGAGCTGGCTTCTCACTACACTGTTCCACTTCACGACAGGCCTCAAGAAGCCCTGGTAGCAGGATGTCTTTGGCCGCCAGAAAAGCTATAAGTACCAAGCGTACTCTATCCGTTCTTCCAAACCAGCAACCCTCAGATTGCTCTCCAGTGTTGGGCAAGTACGATCCACTCTCGTCATTACATAGAGATCTCTCTCTCTCCACCACTCTAGCTAGCCATCACACAATACTATTCCCTTCTCGTGCCTACACCAGCCCCACGAAAGAATAACTACGGAGGCTAAGTGGTACAAACGTGCCGCTCAGGCGCTATTCTCCACTCTCCACCCACTTCTTGAAATCCCTATTGAAGCCCTCAAACCCTTCCCTCGTCTTCTCCCTGAAACCAAGCATCTTACCAACTGTGCCATCACCTATGATGAATGCTAAAACTCCCGAGAACTGCTCTTCTTGGATGAACGTCGTGCCCCCTGCCGTGGTCTTGCTCTCGGTGAAGTGAAACGCGTGATCACCATTGAACGTACCAAGCAAGCCCTTTCCTCCCCAGCAGAACGTTGTGGCGGAGTTTTCCTGCAGTGGTTCTGTTAGAGTGCCATGGTGGGGCCCCCCAGTGGGGGTTTGGAGTTACGGTAACTGACAAGAATCGGAGCCTCAAAGTCGCCTAGCTCTACCACGACGTGCATTTTGTTTCCGACGTCCAGGGGCGCATTCGGCGTGGCAGGAGAAAGGGATTTGATGAAACCATTTGGGTGGTATTTTGGTATTTGATCGAATTGGAGAAACTTGTATGTGTGTGTCAATTCAGCGATCGAGGAGAAGGACAGTTTGTACTGGAGACAATAACAGAGTCTAATCTTCGACGAAGGCATCACATCACATACCTTCTTTTTTGTTTCGGCTGGTGATGCTGCGATTTCGATACTTGTTGTAATGACGATTCTAGACATCTTGGACCTATTCTGGTTGTTGTGAGCTGGTCGGTAGGGTTTCAGGACATGTTGCTTTTGCTGGTCGATGAGATCGGTGAAGTGTCTTTATCGCAGCCCTTATGTCGGGCGTGTTTCGCATCCTTATATACATGCATGTGTAGGGAGTGCCCAGGTGGTCGGCAGCGTGACAATCTAGCACGAGGTAAATACACATCTGTCGGGAAAATCGCAAGGTAAGTCGCTCGCGCAATGAGCCGAAATAGGTATAGCCTAAAGCTCACGGTGAAGCTTCGCTAGAAGGGACAGCTTGCACAGATTTACCACTGCATCAATTACACGCTTATGCAGCTGACGTTATCATGTTCGTTCTTATCAATCAAAGTCGGGGTCAAGCATGGTCAATATCGCTGGAAGGTCCAAAGGTTGCTCGACGTGTCGTCGCAGGCGCGTAAAATGCGGTGAGATATGTGTCTTCTGATAAGGATTAAATCCAAACTAACTCTCCTGGAGACGAGAATCGACCATTGTGTGGGCGGTGTCAAAGAGGTGGCTTCAAATGTGACGGGCCGAGGGATATCACGTTTGTCGAAGCGAAGGTGCCGAGTCCTAGAAGGACCGTGGACCGGACAACTGTATCGCCAACTTGCGCGATCGCGAATGCTCATGCTGCTGGTCATCAGATCGCCGTCCATCTTCCTTTGAAAGTCAACGAGACTGAGCTTTGTCTCTGTTATACTTTGAGGTATATTCGTGGTGGTCCTGTCGACATAGCGTTGCAGACAACTCTACTCACAGACCTCGTGACGGCTGAGACAACACTTTCAAGTGGCCAGGTCTTTCATCAAACTGCTTTGAGTTTCGCAAACATCTTCTTCGGTACCGAACATGGTGAAGCCCGCATCGTTAGGAACGGATATGTCATACGCGGAAGAGCGCTGAAGCAGCTTAACCAAGCACTATCAGATTCAGAATGTTACAAACGTGATGAAGTTATCCTTTCGGTCATTACCTTGGCTTTGACGGAGTGCTTCGTGCCCACCGGTTCGAAGGAATATCTGAAACATATGATTGGATTGGAAAGACTTCTTGAGCTTCGTGGGCCTGGATCAAATTGCTCCTCGAAAACTTCCGTGATCCAGAAGGGTAGTCGCTATATGATCCTTTTTGCTTCCTTAGTCACCAGGAAGCCATCGATTCTGGCAAGGCAGGAGTGGAAAACAGTTCTGCGGGCGAAGTGTTCAGAGGAGGAGGTGCAAGAGCAGGACCTTTTTGATGTCCTAGCGGATTGTACGGTCTTGTTTGCGGACCGCGATACTATGATGGCAACTTGGCAATTGGATGTTGAAAAGAATGCACGACAGCGAGACGAAATATATCGAACGGCGCTGACTCTGCTAGCTCAGCTTTGTATTTGGCGCGAGCGATGGGGTAGTCATGGAAGAAATTCCTGTTCCGAATGTTCAGCAGCCTCTCTTGAAGTGTACTCAACGGAAGCATCTTCCGTAGACGAGTCGAATATCAGTTTTACAGTTCTCACATTTTCGAACAAACTTGCTGCGACAATGTTGATGTTCTACAACACCGCACTTATCTACGTTTTCCGCGTCCTTGCTTCCCTCCCAGGCGAGAAGCCTGATACCTCTTCCAATCAAACTCCTTCACAACATGAACCACATGATGAAGAACATGCAAATGATCACTGGGAGCAGCTCAAAAGTGACTATGTTAGAGGAGAAAGGTCAGCAGCGCTAGAAATATGTCGTTGTATCCCATACTTAGTTCGGAATACGCACTTTTCTTCGAGGGTTTTCCATCTCGCTGTTGCAACGGTATCGACAACCCTTTGTGGCGATGAATCTGTGGAAGCAGAATGGATGAGGCATATACTCAACACGAAAGGCCGAGAATCTATGGCGAAGGGCCTGCGAATGGGTTAAAAAGATCGCCCAGGAATGGTGTTCTCATAGTTAGTTTTGAATACGAAGCCCGGTGTCTTGGTCACACGTCTCCGTACTTGTATACGATACCCTTTACTACTTAGTCACCAGCTAAATCGTAATCCGATGGACGACAGCATTATAGGCTAGCCTAATATAGTAGGCATATTCCAATCTGGGCTAAGTATACGTTAACTTCCGAGTGCTACTGAGCCAGACGGATAAGGCGATACCGCCTAAACTGCGGTGGTACTGTAAAAAGAGCGAGGGAGGCCCATCGGATTAAAGGTACTTTACTGTATGTATCTTCCACCTTGAAACATCATCACCTTCAAATACATCCAGCTTCGTCATCAAATTCGATCTCAGCAACTAATTAGCAGCTGCCGCTCCATCGGGTCCGGGTTGTGACCAGATCCATGAAGCGTATTTCGTTCTCTTTGTTACGTCGGGAGCCTGCCGCTTCGGGATGTCGCCCAATACCAGCAAACAGCGAGCGGAAGGTGGTCATGGCGCCTTGAAGCATGGACCGTCTCTTGTGATCTGCTCCATGCCTTTCTCGGTAGCTGAACTTGCTCTGTGGTACAAGTGATTTGAGCCTGGTTCACAAATTTGTTGTTCCTGGGGGTACCACCAACAGAGGCGGCTGAGATGGCGGACAGCGAGGAGCTGGTCAAGGACTTAGCTGCGTTGTCAACATCACGATCGCGTTCACTGTCGTCTTCCTCAACAGGAAGCGATGGCGTGTCCGAGACTTCGACTCTGACATATACTCAAGAGCCCTATGAGACGTACCAACAGCGAGTCAGAGAGCTCGTCCAGAGCAAATGGCCTGATATTCCCAGCGACCAGATCGTCATCGAGAGGATGCACGGAGGATGGTTCAACAGAGTCACCGGCTTCTCGATTCGATCGAATGCGTCAGGAAAGCCGCGAGAATACGTGCTTCGAAACATCCGGCAAGGCTACGACCGTTCGCTCATTAGTGACTTGGCACCCCTACAGTTTCTCTACAAGTACTCAGATTTACCAGTGCCGAAGCTAGTGTCATTTGATGGTACCGAAGACAATCCCATCGGGCGGCCATATATCATACAAGAGCGTGCGCCGGGTTCGCCGATCCTCGCAGAGTATCCGGGTATGTCGCACGAATGCCGACTGAATGCGGCCCGTCAGCTCGGTCATTTCATCAAGACTCTCACATCGACGAAAGGTGGACAGATGGGCAAGCTCGTCCCTGTAGACGCAGACTCGGCGGGCCCTTGGACATTCACCATCGAAAGCCTCGAGGATGCTGGGCCAGCCGTTACCCAGGCGTACAGTCACGACTTCGCCGAGGGCGACATGTATCATACTCTCCAATGCATCTTTCAATACCGCTTGGAAGATGCTGCTAAACACAACGAGATCTACAGCTTCGAGTACAACAGCTGGTTTCTTGCAATGACGAACGAATTAGGCGTCCTGGGCTACCTTACAGATGTCCCGATCACATTGTGCCATCTCGATTTTGAGCCTCCGAATATCATCGCTGATCCGACCAACGAGCAGAACCCCATCTCCGCCATTCTGGACTGGGACAGCGCCATCTTCGCACCGACAATCATGTCATGCACACCTCCAATGTGGCTGTGGGCATGGAAAGATAACGAAGATGAGGACGAAAGAGAAGCAAATGATACACCGTCTACGACTGAAAACCAGGAGATCAAGAAGGCTTTCGAGCAAGCAGCTGGACCACTGTATCAGCGTTTCGCATACCATGCGGCCTACAGGCTTGCTCGACACTTAATCAAGTTTGCTTTGTACGGCATGTGATCCAGCATGGACAAGCACGAAGCGGATGAAATGCTCAGAGAGTGGCCGAGCGTAATGCAACGCACACTGTTCGATTGGGGTGAGCAGGTGGCGCCCACCGAGCCAAGTAGTCCGTCTCGTTGTCGGACAACTTGCGATGACTCGATTCTGGAGCATTGTCCTTGATCAGGCCTATCGCTGAAGGGTTCGTAAGGTGGTCTGTTCACAGACAATGAATTTCTCGACAGCATCCAGACAGCACCATGATCAGATCGAGTAAACGATAGACAATCATACCAACTATTCCATCTGCATCCGGTCAGAACAAAGCAGATGTGACGAGATGACATGGTCATGTTTGAGCACCCCTGGTAAGATGGACATTCTTTCAACCACACCAATGCTCAACACCCGACCTTGCATCGATACAGTATCACCAAGATCCCAGCCAATACTCACCGCTCACATACCGAAAGCTAACATGCGAGGCGGCCACAGAGGCTCCAGAACCCATCACTGCCCCCTCTAGAGCAAAGGTAACTGCCGCACGGTCAACGGCATGTGCGCTAAGCACTAGACTGTATGCTTGAAGCATCTGAAACAACAGGTTCACTTACTGGTTGAGGATTGTCCTGTGTGTGCAGCGCGTCGGCGATGAGTACGTGGGAGGTATATCATGTCTGCTTCACAGTGGAACGGCTATGCTGATCATCGTTGCAGTGCAGCTTGTGTTGGAGGATATGCAACGGTTATGCGTTGTGCTGAGCTGAGCCCAATATGTGTTTCTGAAGGTAGGGTCGGATCTAGGCAATTAGATGAATGAAGCAAAGGATATGGTTAGATACATGTACTGTACAAATGCCAGCGCGCCCATCAAGTATCGACGACCTTAACCTCCTATTGGCTGGTTCAATGCAAGACCGTGACAGCCATACCTAGGTAGTCAGATCGCAGCGGCTTCAGCAGGAGCAAAGTCTCGGCAAATCTGCCTCACATTCCGTTGGTCTTCCCCTATCTATCTACGCTCTCGCAAAATCTGACTGAAAACGAGGGAGGAGCAGACTGGAAGAGACGGGCGTTAATGATGGATCTCGGAATATGTCGCCTTTCGTTTCACGTTAAGCACAAAGGTGTGTGAGCATATATTTCGCTCTGTCTTCTCAAACCACAAACTCTCTTCTCGCCGCGCTTCTCTGCATCTCTCATTGCTATCCTTAATCTCTCGTATCTCATCGTCAAATCCCATCTCACTGCCAGCATCCATCTGGACCACCCCTAACCTCACCGCACTAACCTCCCGTCATGCTTTGCAATTCACCACGACCCTCCCACTCTCCCCATGTCGTTTCATCTCCTCTATCGCCCATCTCCCATCCCAACAATCCCCCACAACTCCCCATTCTCCCTCAACAACACCCGTCTCGTCTCCTGCAGATACTGACCCACCACATTCACCCTCTCCTCGTGCGTGTTCTGTCGAACCATGAACACCTGACTGGCGAGGAAACCCATTCGGGGACCGTAGAGGCCTGCGAGGGCGGCGTTGTCGAAGTTTGTTTCGAGGGTTGTGGATGAGGTACTATCTAGCTGGGTTTGGGTGTGGGTGTAGCTTTGGGTCTGGTGTTGGGGGTGGGGTTGTGGTTGGAATTGGTTGGGTGGGAAGTATGAGGATTGGGGTTGAGATTGTTGATAGGGCTGGGCTTGTGGAGAGAGGGAGGTGCTTGGGGTGGTGCCAGTGGTGGTGTACGGCGTTGGCGGGAGGTCGATTGGTGGTTGGAGGTGGCGTTGGGTGGCAGAGATTGGTCGGATGGGGAGAGTTTGATTGTAGGGTGAGGTGAATGTCGTCGTTGGAATATCTCCTACTGGATCTGTCATTGCGCCCATCAATGTCTGCGGGATGATATCTGTATCTGGAGTGCTGACGGTCCGATATCGTTGGCCAAGAGAAGAAGTGTACTCGTCTGGTGTGCTAGCATTCTGAATGTACTCGTAAACAGCGACATCGCGGTTCTCTGTCTTGATGTATCGCCCGTCTGGAAGGCTTCGTCGATCTGCGTCTGTGCCTGCGTGTAGGCTCGAATCGATCGACAGCTCGTCAGCGTACGCATAACCAGAGACGGCAAGGGCTGTGGCATCGGTATCGTCTTGAGCTTCCTCTTCCTCTTCATCCTCGTCCTCATCGTCATCATCGTACTCCATCACAGGTGGCAGCTCAGTCGGATTCTTGATATCAGCCGTCGTGTGATCAGTGTAATATGCTCGCACACCCCATCTATATGCTATTTTTCGCCATCGTCGGGTATGCTCAGGGTGCTGCTTTCGGACGTGGCCTTCGACTGCTGACTCTCGAGTCTTTGATTTATAGGGAGCACTGAGTTGTGAGAAGACCCTCTGGGGACACAACTTGCAGCCATATCGCAGGTTCTGGTATCTCAGCTGTCTGCCACGTGGATGGGTGGAGGTTGAGGCAGTTGAAGCTTTTCTGACTGCTCTGGGCATGGTGCAGGCAAGATGGATCTGAGCTTAATCAGATTGTAAACAAAAAATCTGGTTTGCAGGTGAAAGCCAGGTGTAGGTGAACCTGAAGGCGATAATATATCTGCAGGCTCCACATATAGCGCGTGGCTATAGCGTCGTCACGATAGCAAACATGAGTGAAAAGTGTCGAGTCAGTACGTGGAGTTGATCGACAAGGCAACAGTGAAGGGTTGATCATCATCGGAACCTCAACAATCGTGCTCGAGTGCAAAGCCCGCTCGTACCCAGCTCAACAGAACCGACCGAAGATGCTAGTCAAAGATCACCGTGCACCATAACATGGAGTGCACTGCTGCTGTTAGTATTGCTAGCCGCCCTCGCGAACCACACTTGATGCCGGCCAAGATCGCTCGGATGACCGAAGACAGTCCACCTCGGAGTCCGCCCGAGCACTTGGTCACATAAATCAGAAGGGTCGCGGCAGGCCAGGTCTGCTCCTTCATTGATAGTATCCGCGGACTTGAACCAGCGACGTTGTAAAGCTGAGGGATGGCGCGAAAGGCTGAAAATTGGCCGAAAGAAGAAGGAACACAAAACATCACATAGCTCGCAGCTGCAATTTATCTTCTTCAAGCCCACTTCCAAGACTGGAGGCCTTCTCTTAATCATGCCAAATTTCCTATCTTGCGAAGATGCCATTGTGCTCCCAATCCATTCCCTGGCGCTCCACTAGTAGTACCTCGGAGGAACTCTCCATCCAAACTCCAGCTGCATGGCTAAGCACACCCGATCAATCATAGATTCATCCCAGAGATCCTGATCCTGCAGATCGCTCTTGATCAAGAGAAAGAAGATACCACAGGAGATCTGATCCAATGTACCAGCAGCACAACCCAATGATAAAAGGTTCTCCAGCAACGAAGCAAACTGTGCTTTTTGGACGTCCTTTGGAGAGATTTGCACTGTGGCGATGACGGAGCCAGTACCTCGATACTTTGCGAGCATTGCCGAGGTGACAGCTGCGTCTGGTCCTTCACGAGCGACGAGATTATCGGCATCGCTGAAGATATAGTAGTCTACCTGTACATCAGGTGGATATGAGTGATACAGAGCCTGCCTGTGTCTCTCGAATGAGTCGTTCATACTGCTCATGCAGCCAATGAAAGGTCGTGGTGGGTTGTTGACCGGGTGGATAGTGGCTTCGTCGATGTATGGCAGATGGTTTGGTCTACGACCGCAATCTTCCGTGTAATGCCGCCGAGCGTCGATGTGTAGGTGTCTTACGCTACAGTATCGCACGTAGCTGTATGGACCGCATCGAGGACACAGCGCGGTACGGCTGTCGCACGAGTTCGTAGGCCGCTGACAATCAGGTAGCCAGCAATTCGTCATCACATTCGGTCGAGCATAGGAGAAGCAAACATCGCCGTCGAGGAGGTTTGATTTTAGTAATCCTCGCTGCGCGTAGTCCGTGAATCTCGTGTAGGCCGCACTTGGGCCGACCACATGCATGAACTCACCCGTCTGGATGGGCAGCACACTCGAGGAGCCACGGCGCAAAAGACAGGCTGGAGGCTTTCGCGTCTTTACTGGACTTGTTCGTGCCGAGGACACTCTAGAGCTTAAGCGCTGAGTGGGCTTCTGTGGACGTTTCTTGTTTCCGTTCCTTATCAACAACGCAATTGGTTGCTCCTCTGGAACGACTGTTGAAGCATCGGATGACAAGGACAGCTTTGAAAGAGGAGTATTGAGCTGCTCTAGTGATGCGTCATCCACGAGCGTTTCTGATGGACTGGTCATTGCGCCTGACGCCAAACGTTCTTCATGTATGGGAGACAGTATGTTCGTCCCGTTGACGCCGTTATGGACATCGGCTTGGTGTGCGGTGGCTTCCTTGTCGAGGTCTGCTGCACTGATGGTAGGACTGGTCTTTTCGTCACCACACGAATCCATAGTCATCAACAGCGTATCATGCTCGAGTGGATGACGAGCCGCGAGTTTTGCGCCTTGCGCTTCCTCGTCGATAAGGTCTGAGGGCGCTAAGCTCTTGCAGCTCACTCGTGATGGGGTGGAGGCCCGGCTGAGCTCGGGAATCTTGGGCGATATGGGACTCGAGGATACAGAAACAATATCGTTGGATTGGGAGGCTGATTGTGACTGTGATGATGACCGAGATAGGTGTCTTCGAGGCCTCTCGCAGCTAGACGCGGCCTGCGGTCGGAGCTCAACCTCTTGTGTATGTGCAATATCGTCATAGAGGTCGTTAGCGACGACTTCTGGGTCCTCAATAAGTGTTGATGCATCACTACCTTCGGTCGATGCCTCCTCTATAGTAGTTGTGAAGGTATCTGCGCTGGAATTTGCTGAAGGTCCAGCCCTCCATTCTACCAGACGTCGTGCAGGTTCGATTGAAGCAGATTGTGGGCCTGAGCCGCTGCTTTCTTCTGACATACGAGCATAATCTTGAGGTTCGCCGCAGGGGAGACTAATCTTGTTGCTTGCGATAAGAGATCTGATGCTCGACTTCTTTAGCTCTTTCTTGGTCTTCTTGTCCTGCTGACGCTGTGCCTGTGTTGCATTTTTCTCCTCGCGCCTGATCGCAGGCATGTCGTCCGAGACTGGGTGCGTGATCCGGAGAAATTCAGCGTAGGAATCCTGCTGAGCTGTAATTTGAGCAAGATGTTTTCGTTCGCTTGTAAACTCTAAAGCTTTGAGGAAGCAATAAAATGCGGTCGCTGCAACCTCTGTGAACGTTTGTCGTCGGTGGTTGAATGATCGGAGAAAGTCTGGGTGGGTGAAGTCGACCGCCACGAGGAAAGTGAAGGAACAGGGTCTGGGCTTCGGTTGTTTTACCGGTTTACCGTAGGCCCTCTTCGAATTCAGGGGCGGTCGGGCGGTAAGCTGAAAGCAGTTGTGTTCTCTCAGCCGGTCGTCAAGTATTAGGTGTAGCTCTGCTGAGTCGTCGGCTCCCCACTCGTAAGTCAACTGTATGGGATCTTCTCTATGATTGTTCGCCTCTCGAATTCTGTCCCACTGCAAATCTGTGTCTACCTTCTTGAGGACCCTTATACCGTGCGGCCACGCACGGCCAGACCGAAATGCTGTACCATCCCAAGCTCGAAGCATATGCTGCAAGAGCAAACCCGCCTCCACTGCTGCTTCAAGGGATATGGTACTCGGGAGGACAATCGGTTGACAAAAAGACCGTACAATGTGCTACATTGAGGTTTTGTTTCGATTGCCTTCACAGGACCGTGTTGTGTGCATCAAGTGGCCATCGTCATCCATCTCGAAAGACTTGGCGAAGACATTGTCGGAATGGACGTATATGAAGCTGGATCGAGATAGATCAAGGTTTCTGTGTTGAACAAATATGATGCTAGTCGGGCACCTCTTGTGGGGGTCAAGCGGCACTGCCATCTGCTGGGCAATTTCCGAACGTGCATCGGGATCTCTGCGACAGTTAGTGTTTGCGGCTACGGCATTTTGCATGTACTAACGGGTTCGGCAAGAGTCTCCATATGATCTCGTCAAAGTCCTTCTCGGTAGGCGCCGGCTCTGTATGGGTGATTATCCATTTCTCCTGCTGCTTCGCAGAACTGGTCTTGTTATCCATGTTGTGTCGTTGAAAGATTGATAAGATATGGCCCATGAACTTCGGCATAGACGTGTGCTGGTCTGGTCAAGCCAAGCTCTTCATCAAGCCAATGTTTATTGCTGTACGAAGATGGATTTATGGGTGTCGACTATTCTTCCTTCGTGAGTGCATTGCAGCGTTTTGCACGTGACGTAATTTCAGGTGCTGATAGTGATTTCCAAGTCACTTCTCTTAGCACATGGGATCGATCGGGTGAGCAGATGTGAACAGTGAATTACCATCACAACTCCGGGTACAGCACCGGCCTCTGCAATCAGGGATATCCTTGGCTGCCCGGGCTCCTTCTAGGAGCGACTTACTTCTTCAGCGTGCACTTTTGAGAGCGGTCAGCCTCTATCGTCACGTAGCGGTGAGCATTTCGGTAGCAATGGAATGCTACCAAAATATCAGGTCGGTTTATCTATAGGCAAGATCGAGAATGAGTCTCTGAGGAGATTGGGTCTTGTAGGAGTAAGCATTAGTATACTCCGTTCTCAACTCATGCCTTGAAGCTGGTGGGGTCAAAGACGTGGCCGTGCCGGTAGTGGTGATGTGGCAGTAGGTATTACTTGTAGGGCTTGCTGTTGAAACTTCGAAAAACGCTCCCATTTGACGGCTGGTATCGGGACTTCCGGCGTGGGTATGGGAGGGAAGCGATAACGGTAGCCTTACCTGAGTCAGGGGCGCCTACAATCTTTTGGAAGTGCAGAGGAGCAGGTGCAAACGTCTAGACTTTTATGCCCAGCAAGCTGTGAAGTAGACTCGAGGTCTTCTGGAGCGCTACGAAAGACGAGATCGAAGCGAAAGAACCTCGCCATCTTCAGTTTGGGAGAACCAAACATTGGGTCACGTCAAGGAAGTCACGAAATTGAGGTTCAAGTCAATCTGAGCAGGAAGCACCTGGTGATCACGTGATTACGCTTGCACGAAAACGGGCCAGAGCCACTTTATTGCGGTCGCGCCTTTGGAAGCTGCAGCCCTAACCTAACCATATTTCATTGTTTGCGATCGCAATCAGATCTGACGCATCTTCATTACTTTCTAACATATCTTCTTGCGCACCTGGCGACCTTCTGCCCTTGTCATCGATCCCACAGACTGCGACAAGTCGATAGACAGAAATAGCCTGTTCCAAATCCAGAGTTGTCAACTCTCCTCGCATGGCTGATTTACAGAATATTCTCGCTGTGCTGGCAGCGCAAAGCCAGAGCAACACTCCAGCTCAGAATGCCCCGCCGCCAATGCCAGGACAGCAATACCCTCCACCACAATACTCCAGTCCTCCTGCAGCTGGACAGATGCATTATGGCTTGCCTCAACCCATCAACTCTGGTAGTGTCGATTTAGGGGGAATCAAGCCCATCAACTCTGGTTCTGTCAGCATTGCAGATGCTTTTGCCAAAGCGCGCGAAGGCTACGATCCTAGGTGTATGTCTAGTCTATCGGGCGTCGTCACAGGCACTAACACGGATCTCTTAGCTGCATCACGAAACGACCCGAGAGCCAACTTCCACCAAGTGCGATCTCCTAGTCCACCTCGAGGTAGAGATAATTTTCGCGACAATCACAATCCTTTCCGAGACGAAAGGCGGGGCGGGAATGAGCGAAATTTCAATCGTGATCGATCCTTCTCTCCCAGACGTGATCGCTTTGGCTCACCTGCTTACCGAGATCGATCACCGCAGCGAGGTGGTGCTGGTGGAGAGGGCGACTTCGAAGTCGTAGCAATTGACAAGGGCCTTGTTGGGCTGATCATTGGAAGAGGCGGCGAGAACCTTCGACGAGTAGAGTCGCAGACTGGTGCTCGTGTCCAGTTCATCGATAGCGCAGATACCCCAGGCACTAAAAGACACTGCAGAGTATCAGGAGGCCGAGCTGCTGTTGCAAGTGCTAAAGCAGAAATACACAAAATCATCGAAGACAACGAACTCGCCAAACGAGGACAAGATAAGACAAGACACGAATCTCTTCCCCCGACTGAGGTGACCCAGGAAGGCGACAGTCTGCAGGTCATGGTCCCAGATAGGACTGTTGGACTAATCATCGGTCGAGGCGGTGAGACTATCCGCGACTTGCAAGAGCGCAGTGGCTGTCACGTCAACATTGTTGGCGAGAACAAAAGTGTCAACGGCCACCGACCTGTGAATCTAATAGGCAGCGCTGCCTCGCAACGACACGCCAAAGACCTGATCTTCGAAATCGTAGAAAGCGACCAGAAAGGCATCAGCATCAAGGAACTTCGTGCCCGACATGACGACCCCTACAGCAAGATCAATGACACAATCATGGTGCCTGGTGAAGCTGTCGGCATGATCATCGGCAAAGGAGGTGAGACAATTCGTGAGATGCAAGACCGAACTGCTTGCAAGATCAACGTATCGCCCGCCAGTGGCCGTGATATCGAACGTGAAATTGGCCTGATCGGCACCCGCAGTGCTATCGAGGCTGCCAAGCGTGCCATTCTGGAAAAGGTCGATGCTGTTGGCGCACGCAATCGATCCCAGCCACCTGAGTCTGACAACTACGACAGATACCCGGCACAAACACCAAGCGTTTATCCTGCAGCTGCTGCATCCCAGCCGCAGGCAGCTGCCCAAGCCGCTGGTGGCGCTGATCCATACGCACCTTATGGTGGTTACGAAAACTATGCACGAATGTGGTACGCTGCTGTTGCAGCACAGCAACAACCGGGTGGGCAAGGTGAGCAGCGCTGAACACCTGCCTCGAAGCTCGCCATGATTCGGCTGTGACGACTCGCTCTGCGCTCCTCCGGACTTGATCTCGCTTGAAGTATACCGACTTTGACTGATGTGATGACCGGCGTCACGACTTTGCTCTGCTACTCATCTGTCCGCTCTCCTGGTCTTGCGCTACCGTACCCAAGCTGTGCGCTCAAAAGTTATGCCCGATGTTCTGTGGACTGGTCGCCCTTATGCATGCTCTCCTCGCCTGACTTTGCGGCATCATCTCTCTACTTTTGATCATACCTGGCGTTGAGCGATGCACGCGTCTTGTTTCTGATGGATCTATTGGTCGTCTAGAGGAATTGACCTTGGCGACAATACTTGTGCATCGACCTTGTTCGAAATGCGACCAGCTGAAGGCTCATGACACACCTTCCTTTCACTTGACTGGACTTCGATCACGATGCCTCGCTGAGATACGGAAGATCGGTGTGAACGTTGTGCCGCGTGGAAAGATTGCATATCGGGCATTATGGGAACGAATGGATGACTAACCCTGTCACGCCTTAACGAAGGCATGCATGTTTGAAAGTCCAGAGCTTCGTAAATCAAAATCATCTTTTGTGACCATTATTCACGACCCTACACCATTTTGATCATTTATGATTGATGGCTGCTGCTGCTAACGTCCAGGTCGTAGAAACACATAAGGACATGAGACAAACAGGGACACTCACGCAGAGTCAACAGGTCCGCCATGTCTTCGAGCAGACCCTATGGGTCCTAGCGAGACGAGAGCAATACTCCAACCCACAGATCATGCAACGCCAAAGGGAGGTACATATCCTAGGGCCCTCCAAACATCAGCGTGAACATCCTTTTGCGCCAATTCCTGACCTCAGCTCGATTCTTGGACAGACTGTCACCACGAAGCGGAAGCCGACACTATCCTGCAATTCACTCACACGAACGACAAAATGAATACCATTGCACGAGTTTTGGGCTTTTGTCCGCCCAGCAACATCACAGGGATACACGATTTACCGCAGTTTCGCAGTATTCCTCTTGGCGTCCTTCCTCAGCTTACAGTAGAACACAGATCACGGTGGTCGTCGAGGCCGCAACAGCTGTGTTAAGGAGCAACGATGTTGGCAGTCTGTAAGATCTGGATCAATCCTTCCATGCACATGGGAATCTATGCTGGTCGATCTGAATACATTCAGTGTATAGAACCCTGGTAGCTGTTGGTCAGCTGTGTCAATGACGATGGACTGCTGTACATGTTCGTAGTGGCTTTGATTTTGATAAGGACGTGAGGGAATACCGTAGACAGAGAGTCCGAGAGTGTTGCAAAGACAGCATGGTCATGTGATCTCCAGGCGCAGGTGGCTCACGTGGCTTGAAATATAGACTAGACAGGGATATTACAAGGATGCTTCCTTGGACGCAATGATGAAACGGCTTGTGTGGCGTGCACCACGGACTTTTCTACTTGTACAGACTCTCTGAAGCGTGCTTTCGTGATCCTCTCTTGTTTCTCCCAAGGCAACATATTCATCTCGTCTCTGCGTCGTGCCTTCGTCGGCTTCCAATCTCGGCCTCGTGGTTACTTCGGCACAAACAATTCAGCATGGCGGCACCAAGCGCTATGCGCCAGACGTCAAATGAACTACGAAGCGCGTGACACTGGAAGTTGACGACGCAGAGGGCCGCAGCTCATCCGATTCATTCAGTACACCAAATTCGACTCATTTATGGCGAACCGCCGGCAACCTCGAACAGCAATTGTAAACGCGCCGTCTTGCGTATTCGAGGCAAGAGTCGATCGATTGGACACCCGAGCATCAGCCTGGTACCCACTATTTTGGTATGCGCGGCTAAGTCGCGCTGTACTACCTTCACCAAACCAGATTGCGACAACTTCATAGTGAGATATCCGAGATGACTAGCGACAGCAGTGACTATGTTTGGGCTTCGAGAGTGGTCATGAAACGTGCCAACGCTATGTTTCAACCCAATCGTGCTCTGCGAGTCATTGCCGTTGCCTCGTGGCTATGCGTGGAAGAGACAACGGAATGCGGTACGTGCTAATCCGATTTTCTTTGTTTGCCTTATTGTCACTCAGCCTACGTCCTTAACCTTGATTCATTTCCTCGTTGTCACTACCAGCTAAACTTGTCACGACTCTCCTTTGTTCTGTTGGCTTCCTTACTTGACTCACGGTTGGCGTCTGGCACACTATACCTCCAAGCATAATCGATCCATTCCTTCAAATCAGAGTGCCTATACCAGATCCATTCCCACTTTGGGACTTCTTTGCATACTACGACTTGTCAGACCTCTTACTTACATAATCTTCGATCCGTACAGATAATACGTTGTCATTTCCGCGCAATGCCACACCTTCCGGCTTTTATGGCTGGACACGCTCCATCTATGCCTGCTGGCAGTCATGAGATGCGAGATTTCTCCTCCAACCAAGGCCCACCTCGGTCTTCACCTCATACTGCACCATCCGTCACACCCTACCTGGGCCTTCGTGCCCGTCTATCACAAGTTTGGATAAACCGATGGACGATTCTATTAGTACTTGTTCTTGCCCGAACCCTCATCGCTATTCGCGATCTCGATGGAAATCTCTCCTCAGCTCGACGGGAAGCCCTTTCAGCATGTTCTTCGGTTGAAGACATGGGCTCAGCTATGGCTTCAATGCCTCATTACATGTCTCAAGGTGTCAACGAGCTCACGGCTTCTGGAATCGAACGAGCCGTCAATGGACTCTACGCCATGACAACAATGAGTGTGACAGGAGTCGAAGAGATTGTCGTATTTGTCATCAACCTTATGACCTCGACATACTTGTGTCTCATCACTCTTGTCGTCAGTGGCAGTCTTCATGCCGTCCTTGGCGTAATCGAAGACGCCAACGATAAACTCAAGGGTATTGTCGACGGCCTAGGTGATGACATCGCCAAAGTTTTAGGGGGCATTGACGAAGCACTTGACAAAGTAAGAGACTCGATTGGCGATGTCACATCTTTCTTCACCGACAAGCCAACGATACCCGACATCGACCTTACAAAACAGATCGACGCTGTCAAGAACCTGAAACTTCCAGATGGGCTGGACGCTGACCTCAAGAAGTTGAATGACTCGATCCCAAACTTTGCACAGGTCCAGAACTTCACGGACAATGCGATTCGAATTCCGTTCGAACTTCTGAAGACCGCCATCAATGATAGTCTTGGGGTCTACACCTTCGACCGATCTTTGTTTCCTGTCCCTCAGAAGGAGAAAATATCGTTTTGCAGCGATGATGGCGGCATCAACGGTTTCTTTGACGGCCTGGTCAAGCTCATCTACGACGCCAAGAAGATTTTTCTTGCTGTCATAATTGTTGCTGCTGTTGCAGTTTGCATTCTCATGGCTTACAGAGAAGTCCGAAGATGGCGCTTGATGCAGGACCGCTCACGACTCGTCGGTTTTAGTGCTCACGATCCGCTTGACGTTGTCTACATCGTTAGTCGGCCACATACATCAGGATGGGGCATCAGCATGTCTCGCAAGCTCAAGTCAGTTCGACGACAATCTCTGATCAGATGGGTTGTGGCCTACGCGACAACCGAAGCCGCTTTGTTCGTTCTTGCGCTTGGAGTTGCAGGCTTATTCACTTGCCTCTGCCAATACATTCTCCTCAAAGAGCTCGAGAAGCAAGTGCCACAACTCAGCAATCAAGTCGGAGACTTCGCAGACAAGGTCGTCTTACAGCTGAACAACGCAAGCGAGTCCTGGGCACTGAGCACAAACGATGTGATCACCCAGAAGCAGAATACAATCAACGACGATATGTTTGGTTGGGTCAATACTTCTGTTGACGCGATCAACGACACTCTTAACACCTTTGTCAAGGAGACAACCAACGTGCTCAACAGCACTTTCGGTGGCACGATCTTGTATGATCCGGTCAAGGAAGTTTTCAACTGCTTGATTGGCCTCAAGATCGTGGGCATCCAAAAAGCCTTGACATGGGTTGAGGACCATGCACATGTCTCCTTCCCGCTTATGCCGAACGATACCTTCTCCCTTGGCGCTGTCGCATCAATCGCTGGTGAACAGAGTGCAGATCAATCCTTCCTCGCTACTCCGGGCGACGCAGCATCCGACAAGATCACCTCTGCGGTCGTTCGAGTAACGAACAGTCTGTACGACGGCATCATGACCGAAGCCATTATCTCAGCGTTTGTCACCGCGCTCTGGTTTGTCATCGTACTCATTGGCCTCATTCATGCAATGCTTCTCTGGTTCGGTCGAGACAAAACTCGAGGTGAAGGTGGTGCTCCAAATCTGGACGCCATCTCACCTACCAACGCCCATCCAAGCATTAGCCTGCCAATCGACTTCACGTCTGACAACCAGGACCGATACAAGAGCACAAACATGCATGATGTCTCGCTACACGACGATCGAAATGTGCCTGCTGAGCCAGCACCGAACTACAGTCGAGAAGATCCATTCGGCGATGACAAGCGTGCCGACCTCGGGTACAACACGCACCAGCACCCAGGCCGGCCATTGACAGAACGAGTCTCATACTACCCTGAGAGCAAGACATGAAGAATTAATTCCATGAGCTGTGGAGCTGAACCAACATGCTGTAACAACTAATTTCTTATCGAGCAAGAGCTACGAATTTCCACCAACGAGCATCGCAAACGAATAACGAACGAGACGAAGCGAAAGCAATCGAGCATTTACTACACGAATCTCCATCAACCATCCAAACACGAGAAACGAAATCACGAAAGTCCAGGTTAACAGAGTTCCAACCACCACCTCAGTGACGGCTTCTGTCTCCTGAGCCAGGACGGACCTGGAATGAGAAAGCGATGTGACGTCGCTATGAGAAATGCATTATGAATGAATGAACACGGTGAAAGACCGAGGGACCCGAGTTCCCTCCCCTGTCCCTTCTTTGGAAGCGCGGAGACATGGTATCATCCATGTCGCTTGCTCCGTCCAACTCCTTCATGGCAGCCCTCCATTCCCTTGGAGCTCCTAGTGCCTCTCTGACAGTCTATCTATCTATCTATGCTTCATACGATATGACACAGACTTGAGTTCAGAGACGCAGGCCGCCCCTTCACTTCCACCCCGCATACAATGCTGATCCTCGGAGACGCAAATGTGCAGGGACAATAGAAGTGACCTGTGAGAGTGAAGTCGAGTGCGATATGAGATCACCTCCCTCCCTCTTCGGAGCCGAGCGTGTATCTCGCGTGCGGCAACCGCGTAGCTCAGTTTCTTTCTAACTGGGTTATCGACTCTCCGAAGTCGCGTGTAGGAGCGGAATTATAAGTCTAGGCGCCCCACCGTTCACTGGCTCCTTGTCGGTGAGCGATTGAGAGTGCGTCGCCATCGATCATATACGCACGATGCCTGCTTCTTTCACGCCCAAGTGTGTGTGAACAAGCAGGATACTGGTATCTCGAGGACGAAGTAGGTCTTGTCCACTATCTATTTCACTTCACACGAGATGAAATGAAGATAGTGGTGTGTTGTCGAGGAGAAATCTCGAAGGGACATCTCCATGACAGGTTTGTGCCTACCACACGACGCAAACCGCCAGATGTGTGCGACGATCGAGCTCCCATCCGTCACCATATTATCTGCTGTGGCTTCGGTCGCGGGATAGGTGACGGCGCCATCACAACTACTGTCCGCTGTGGCTCCGGTCGCGGGATAGGTGATGGCCACCACTGCTTGGATACCTATGTCCTGATACGCCGCCTTGCTCGCGCATGTCACGAGCAATACCTAGTTGCATGCACTGGGGTCAACAAAGCACAACAGCACAGCACAAATTTCATCCGCAATTGCAGAGATACCCATCTCAAGCCATGGCGGATTTGTATTGTGCTATTCATCGTGAGAGCTTAGCGGCTTATCAGGACTGGGAAGATGTTCGAGCCCAACCTGCTGCTCCGGCGGCAACAAACAACCTGGAGATATGGAAGGAGGATTAGGAGGAAGAAGAAAAGAAATGGAAAAGCCAGGAATCAGGCATGACATGCACTTGGATCTCATATGTGCGTGAATACGAACGGATCCCGTAGATAGTTACTAACCAATATATACCTGATTTGACAAGATATGACTGTTCCTTCGTGCTTGTGCAGTTGCGTTCTTGCATGACAATTGAGGACCACTGACTGTACGCTAGCGATGAGCTGTAGTGTGTGACTACTCATTAGTAGCATGGAGTCTTCGTGTGCAGACATGTCAATGACTTATATATCCATACATACGCCGGTACAGTTGAGCTGCTTTCGGATCCCCGGCCTGACTGCTTGGCATTACAGTGCCAATGGATGCGCAAGAGTGTGCGTGACAAGCGAACGGTACGACACGATGTTTCAACCTTCATCCAACCTCAATCATCCATGAATAGCAAGCCCCTCTTCTCAGCACCCATCAACGGCTTATCCTCTTCTCTTGTCTTCGTCCTCGGCTTCTCCATCAGCTTCGGTACATCCTCGATACATCCGTATTTCTGTCCACAGTCCATGAAGACTTCCGTAAGATGCTCGTTCAGTCTCTTGCACAGACCGGCGTAGTACTCTGCTTTCGGGTCATCTGCGCGATTCGTCCGGAACGAGAACAATTGGTTTCGGACACGGACGTGCGGCGTGAAGGTCCTCAGTGGCGGTATTGGGAAGTTCGGGTATGCTTTGGTGGATTCGTGGTGAATGGCGGTTCCGGTGAATGGTGGTGACTTGAAAGGAACAGTGAATTCGGCTCTCGGTCCAGAGGTCCGCACGAGCACTCTATCAGCCGGTAGCGTTGTCTCGTCCAGACCCGTGTTCTGCAGCTGAGAACTCGTCGCTACGTCAAGGCCGAGAAACGCCGGGGCATCTGCCGCGAACTCTGCATATTTCCTCTTCCTGGCTGCTTGTCTCTGCCGTTCTTTCTCTTCTTCCTTTTCCTTCTTCTTTGGATCTGGGCCTAGGGCAAAGTGGAGTAGCTGGCAGACCAGTCCATCCTCGTACAGCCTTTCGTATGCTGACCAATTTGAGATGAAAACGTGCACTTCGAGGTGTTTAAGAGCTTTGAGACGACGACGTGCATTCTGGACGCCTGTGATCCGGTACTCCGAGTCTGGATAGTCGTCGACCCGCTCGAAGAGTCTGAGCCGCTGGATCTTGCTGCTTGACTGCTTGAACTTTGCCGTGAAGCGGGTCAGCTCGTATAGACAAGTGAAGGTGAACTTGTTGGTCATGAAGAACGCATCGAGAGCTTCCCGACGGACAGTCTGGGAGACGAGGAAGAGAGCATTGTTGAAGAAGTCGGATCGAACCGGGTTGCTCCTGTACCTGCCATCGTCACACCTGCAATTGCCCAGCTCAAAATCATAGCTTGTCTCATCACAGAGACTAAGGCGGTAGCCATGGCTCTCGTTACCTTTTGGTGGAAACACGTGAATCGACTGCTCGGAATCCACAACGTGGGCGTAGATCTGATGTCGGATTTCCGGAGGAAGCTTTTGGTAGAGCAGGGAGCCTGCCGTGCCGTTCTTGTGGTCGCGGTAGATATCCGCCTGTAACTCAGCGTCAAGCTGTTTGTTGACGGCTTGTTGAATGGCTAGCTCTATCTCTGCTTCACGTACTTGCTCAAAGATATAGTCTCTAACAGTCTCGTCCATGGTAGATAGCATAGTATGTAATCTGAATGCTGATTGTATGACGGAACTGCCCTGGTTGATCTTGAGCATGTTGAAAGTTGTCAGAGCTACGTTACCGGGCACGGAAGGCACAGGATCCTGGATGGTGGGATGGTGGCACGAATTTCGGAGGTTGGTGTCCTCCTCGGGTACCTGCCGTTGTTGACCTTATCGCACGTTCGTTGTTGAAGGCACGAGGCAAGACAGGCGGCCCTCACAACTCAGATCGGATGGTTGGAGGGAATTCTGGTTGGAAGCTTTGCTGGCATGGAGCCGATCAATACGTTCGAGCTGAAGCTTGAGCTGACGGAGACTTTCGATTGTGTATCCGAAAGAGTTGCCAGTGATCAAAACTGTGAACGAGCCATCATGGAATGTCCGAGTAGCAACCGACTAGATATACGTGTTGTGCGGCGTGGAACACCATGGATTCTTGCTCGTGCCCACTGGCAGTGGGCAAGAGTCGTCGTAGTAAGGCACGTGGCGAGACGTGGCTGGCAACTACTACGGCAGAGGCCATGCACTTTTGAGCACGAGGGGGCGGGAACAACTTGCAGAAGCGGCTTGTGTTGCTCTCCCTAGCCGTCACCACGGATGTTGCCAGCCACGTCCTGGAAACTCAACGTGGGCACCTTGTCACGCCTATGTTGCCTACAGTAGATGTTTGGTTAGAAGCGCTCAGCTTGAGTTTCCGGGGCGTGCCAGTCTCCACTCAGACAACCTGAAGCAAAGCGGCCGCGGTCTCCTAGCGAACAGATGCTCGTCCCGGAAGAGCCAGTGTGCCTGCTCGAGGGTTGCTCCGTAGCCCGGACGAAGCGTTGTTAAGGAAGAATGGTCTGAAACTCATTAACATAGGAAGTATGATAAGCCGAATGGATTCTCACACATCATGTATCAACGCTTTGCTCAGAGTTCAGGTCTGCCGAAATTCTTCAAGTCCAACTCTCCGAATCAGGCGCCTAGGATCAGGAATCGACGTGCAGACGACCTACTAATGATCTAGAAGCTGTAATGTGTATGATACCAGCTTCGATCCCTACAAGAGCCGTAAGCCGAACGAACATCTGCAAAGATGGTACGATAGATTGGACTTCCTGGAGGGCAAGTGTCGACCTGAAACTTGAAACTTGCAAATTTTCAACGCCTTTCAGCTAAAGAGGCATTCATGTTCAGGTCTACGCGTAAGAATGTCACCATGGTTGTCTTGTCGAAGGAGTCGTGATCAGGCTATCCAGTATAGTACAAGATCTGTCGTGTAACGATGATGCAACACGTCTTCCAGACGTTGTGACGCATCGCTAAGACCTTAGTGCATGAAGATGGAAGTATCGAAGACTCTTGAATGTGCCAGACTCCAGTCAGATATTGATTTCTTCGCAATCGTCGACTATCTCTTCCAGCGTATGTCTTGTACCCCAGCAGTGCGCGCCTTTTGCTATACATTTTTCACAGAGGTCAAAATCACCATAGTTGCATATATCGCATGTGAATGTTTTCCGCTCAGGTGGGATAGGACCACACTCGGTGCACATTCTGAAGTGACCATGTTCCTCTTCCTTCAGTCTTCGGTAGGTCCGCAAGGTACAAGACATGTCCTGTTCTAGATCTTCTCACACATCGTCCACAACCTCTATCATGGCCCATAACTCTTCTACCGAAGCCCTGTCGGCAGGATCCTGTGCGCGACAGCGAGCGATCACGGAGCACATGATGGAATTTCCGTCTTGCACAGGAGAAGGTAACTGTACAGGATTAGCGTGGGCATCCTTGCAAGCATAGCTTGGAAAGCTCGTGCATGCTTCGAGTGCACAAAGCCGTGCTGCTCTGACAGGCTGTCCGTTCATGATGGACCATAGAACAACTCCTAGCACGTATACATCCATTGCTGCTGTCCATCCCTCCGAGGCTCCGGATCTTTTCTTGAACTCATGCGCGCTGACTGCTGCATCGTGGTGGATGCCCAGCTCTGGTGGTATGAATCCCGGATAGTTGAAGGTCTTAAGTCGTGCGCGGTAATTTGGTTGTAGAGCTGCTGTCCCATCCGCTCTGATACATATGTGGGCTAGGTGAAACGGACCAAAAACCGTTCCCTTCCGATGAATCTCCAGAAGCCCCCTGATTGCTTGTCGACACCACGACTCCCTGAGTGCCCTTGGTATCACATGGTGGTGTGCAGCCAATGCTACCAGAAGCCACCACATTGACTTGACCGCAGGACGCTCGACCAGATGACCAAGCAGACGCGTACGGAAAGAGTCGGTGATGATTCCGTGGAATTGAATGATACAGGAAGAGTCTCGCATTCGGTTCAAGAACTTGACCTCGTTGCAGTATTCGCGTACCTCATGCATTTTCTCAGGTGTCTCCGCCATGGTCGGTATCGTGGGGAAAATATTTTGATAACATGGGATAGATCTTGTCCATACCATATAAAGATTGTGACCGACATGTTGCTGGACAGCAATCTCTCCCTCGAGAAAGATAGGGCAACCATTGCTGCGCATGTGGTTCAAAAGCTGCTGCTCCTGTTTGAGAACTGGGCGGCTTAGCTCTTTGCACACATGAGACTTCGATGAGAGCACACGAAGTGCTGTACCGGACTGCCTCGTGAGGCTTAGTGTCAGAAGTGTCCCACCTTTGTGGAGTACACCATGGTCAACAAGTGACTTGAGTATAAGCGTGAAGGAGAACGGCATGAGCAAAATTCTTGAGGCTGTGTCAACCATCGTCACTTCACCTGGAGGAAAACTATCAGTTGGAGTATCCACGGATACATCAACGATCAAGCACTCTCGTCTTCTAGCGGATGCTGCATAATCGATGATCAGTCTCTTCCACGTCACGTTCCCGGGGGGTGCCAATACCATCGTGGGGGTGAAGGTACCTGCGAAGCAAGTTTGCGAGTACGACTCAGGATATATGTCGGGCTTGTGAAGCAGCCTTTCGAGGTAAGGTGTTGCAAAGTCTGCGAATATATCGTCTTGCTGCCGGGCGAATCGAGGCTGCTGATCCACAAAATCACCCATTGTCAGTCTTCGGCGCTTGTGTGGTTGCAAACGACGAGTTCAGGCGGGGGACTGTCAAGGCCTCGACCAGCGAGAGCGCCACATCTTCCAGAGCATCGATGTCAATATTCTTTATCGCTCGAGATGAGGACTCGTCCCAGGTCTTGTGCTGTTCGACTCTGGCTTGGGCATCGGGCACTGACGATCGCAGAGCAGATACCCTGGTGGCACAACGATCTCGTCGCACCGGCTGGAAAGATGGGTCATCGCGTGTTAGCTCGAGTGCGATGTGGCATTCCCAATATAGGTCGAGTGATTGCTTGTCCGATCCCCGAGTTGCACACTTCCGCCACGGATCTCTATTCCATCGTGACCATACTCCTTCGATGAATCGCAAGACATGCCCTTAGAGATCTAAGATCGCGATGAATTCGCAAGAACTGATTGTGACATCCGAACCTCGGTGTAAGTGTGCGGACGGAAGTCGTTATCGACCTAATCTGTGCTCGTCATTGTTGAAGTCGATAGGGTTGATTCATGTCCTGACCGGATTGAGTATTTGAAGCCAGTAAACATCATAGGCATGTTGACAACAAGAACAGGGCACGCTGTTTTCATTATCGTGGCTGACTGACAGCCTCTACACATGGAAGAAGTCGCAAGAAGGCCAGGAATGCCGAAAGATCAGGCGTTATCGCCTAGATAGGACACATACCCTCGTGTTTCAACGACGCAGCTCTCGTATATGCTCTGGTGCGCCGCCAGTGGCTCAAAAGAACCTATAAGCTAACCCTATTGGGGGAAGGAACTCTTCCAGTTCCATCACGTGACCCATGCCGCACTGCCTCGGGAACCTTTCACAATTTGCCTCGCTTGCCACCTATCGCGTCTGTTGTGTCAACCAACTCTAGGTGCCATGGGCATTGGCTTCTCCAAGTCGTCCTTAAGGCTGTAGCTCGTTGTTACCTCGATGTCCTCAGTATTACTGTAGACTATGTACCCTTATTAGTGTTCGTACGAAGCTACAGTAGTCCCTAAGCTTATCGATTTGATTGGAGGATCAACTCCGACCACTCTCATCGACTCCGGTACGATGCTTACAAATATCTGAGGATGTGCCCGGCTACCTACGATCCGAACTTGTTGCTGTTCTCTGATAGTAAGCGTTGCATCTTCCGTTGACTTCGTTCGAATTCTCCCATATTGCCCGAGGCTGTATTTACGGACAGGCCAGAACAAAGCACCCATTAGATATATTGCCACGTCTCATGAGATCAATCCCAGCTGGCTGGCTTTCACCCGGTAGAAACACTATACGAATATCTCGCCTCTCGAACGCGAACAACAGCCAACTATCGCCTAGCAGGTCTTTCGCATCAACGACCACCAAGATGACACACTACCCTATCCTCATAACCTCCGATATTGTCTGCCCGTGGTACGTGCATCCTCTACACGACCTGTCTCGGGTTGACCATAAATCGACCGGCACAGTGCTGACACCCTGCGCAATGCGTTATGACCATGCCGGCCGGGTCTTCTGACCTGAGCCCTCTCCAAACACCGGTTCCGCCGATACGGATTTACTAATGTATATGCGTAGGTGCTACATAGGCCATACACGCCTCAGCAAAGCCATCGACGCCCATAAAGCAAAGCATCCCAACGACACATTCCACCTCCGCTATCTCCCCTTCTACCTCAACCCACCACCACACCTAAACTCAAATGACATGCCCGCTTTCCCTGTCAAATCAGTCAACAAACGGGAGATGTACGCTTCCAAGTTCGGCCCTGAACGCGGCAAGCAGATCGAGGAACGGATCATTGCCACTGCTGCCGGCGAAGGGTTGAAGTTCAGTTTTGGTGGGAACACGGGTATCAGTCGGAATGGGCATCGACTTGTGTACTACGGACAGACGCACGGTGGCGAAGAGGGGCAGAATAGTGTGATGCTGGGGCTGTGGAAGCGGTATTATGAGCGTGAGGTCGATATTACGACGTTGGAGACGTTGACGGAAGTTGGTGTTGAGGCCGGACTAGGCACGGCGGAGGAGATCAGGGAGTACCTTGAGAGTGGGAGGGATGGTGTTGAGGTTGATAAGTTGGCCGAGGAACAGAGGATGAATGGAATCAGTGGGGTTCCGAATTATGTGTTGATGGATACGTGGGAGGTTAGTGGTGCGCAGGAGCCGACTGTGTTTTTGCAGTTGTTTCAGAGGTGGAAGGATATGGAGGCGAAGGGGCAGGTGAAGGGTGTTGAGCAGGAAACGACGAAGGCAAATGGTGCTAGTGCATGTTTGTGAGGTTGAGGGGAGCATGAAATGTCATTAAGAATCTCTGGCTACTCGTCTTATAGCTCTGAAATTCTCGTAGCAAGTTCCGTCTAGATTGCTGCTGCCCTTCGTGTCTCCGCGAACACATATCCGCGTCGCGCTTGTCGAGACGTCTCTCACATTTCGAAACCAGAGCAGGATCGGTAGAGACTAGGCTCACACCTTCAGCGTTGCTTGTTCCATGCTCGATGTGCCGGGTATCTGCTCATGCCGCCTGCAGCCTGTGGCACGTTCAATCCATCATCTTGCAGTATTCAACGGACGACGTCAAGTTCAGGACACAGAGCGTCGGTATCCAGAGACGCGTTTATCGTCGCGCTAGCCTTATCCCTCTGTTCAATATTCTATTTGTCTCAGTGTCTGCCCAGAGATGAACCCATTCAACTGCTCGTTCCATCAAGAACTTTTGGCGCTCGATGTATGCTTCGAAGTCGTAGTCTAGCATATGTTGCTTCAATTCATAGACCTCCTGCTCATACTCGATTTGAAAAGACATGTTGTCAAAATGGGGCAACTTGTGCGTGAACTGCGCCATGAATCTAGCCCATAGCAAGAAGGTATCGCGGACATGCGCACGGCCTGTGACACTTTGACTTATGTCTTCCCCACCGTCGAAGTCGTCGGCTGAGACTCGAGCAATGCTTTCTTGTGGGTCATCTAGGTTATACAAGTCTTCGAACCTGAATGAGGAGCATTTTAGGATTCGGCAACTCTCCAGGCAGGCAGCTGCATCGAGACCTTTTATACCCTGGGGCTCAGGTATGAAGACGACATGTTTGTTCTGAAGCAGTCTGCGGAGCATTCGGCACACGATGAAGACGGTGTCCTGCGTACCGTATTCGACATATAATCTGAAATGACGGAACATCCTCAAAGCTGGATATAGCTGAACCAGACGTTCGGCCCGACCTCCTGCACTTCTTCCAGTATCAATGATTGATTGGGCATGGTCAAGCAGATTCAACTGTGCACTTTGATCATATGAGACAATCTGTGGAAGGCTGACAAATGCGTCGAGCATGTCGCAGTACTGTCCGGGTCCCACGACTCGGATCTCGATCACATTGTTATCGTACAGGATGGGGTACCCCTCCCAATATAGCATCTGACAGGTTCGTAAGATTTGTGCGGTGCGTTGAACACAAAGCTTGAACTCGTGTGCGCCAAGTTCTGAATCGGTGCTCAGGCATGTGTCGCGGTCAAGTAGGAAATCGAGGATCATGGATCGTAACTCTGCAGGAAGTCGCATCAGAGGCGATGAGTTCTGTTGCGTTGGTGGCCTGCTGAAAGCAGCTCGATGCTTCTCCATGGTCCCAATAGTGACGTTTTGTCTGCTTGACACCGCCGTGGTTTTCACTGAGAAAGTCGCTATCAACGTTAGCTATACTTTGTTGTTGTCGTCTTCTCGATCCGCATTTACCCACCGGCTTGATGTTTGTAAACAAGGTCTAGCAAAAGTGAATACTATGGTAATCAACAAAATCAGTGGGCAACCGAACTTCTGGGAAGCCTGGCGATCAGATCATTGTAGGAGGAGTCCTAACGCGTCAGACAAGAATTAAAGCGCAGGTTCAGATACTGGTGACAAATGATTCTGTCTGAGCTTGGTGGTCGCAACTGTAGGTGCCTCACTTAACCTTCACTTGGCTCAGTGTCCGGACCATACCAGCTATCGTTCCGCATACAGATGTATTCATGCCCGTTGCCTGATACCAAATCCAAACCCCACTGATAAACTATGTGAGGTCAATCACCGACACATCTATATATTTTTTCGCGTCTGTAGCAGTCCAAGTGAAACATGAATACCTATACCTCAGCTCCGACTGGTTTTGCGCTTGACGATACCTATCGACCCACGATCTAGATGGCAGAATGTACCTGGCACCGCATGCTGGTGCTCAGTCCGATATAAACCTTGAGCAGACCATGATCAAGCATTGATGATTTTGACTGCCGTTGGATGAACGACCCTTTAATTTATCGCAATCTGAAGATTGATGGTAATATTGCTAGAGCGATTCTCGGAACAGACGGAGCGCAGCTGCAGATCTGAGCGCTGATTCCATGATGCAGCGAAGAAAAAGCAGTGTGAATTACTCAAGAGCAGAAGGTAGAGGGGGTGCCCCCCGATCGACCGCTGTTAGCCTTGGCAGCGCTGCGGAGCCGTTAGCGGAACGCAGTCGATATGTGCTCACTAGCGAGGACGAGTTTGCGTCTTCATTTGCGAACGGTAACAGCTTCGAGTATCTCAAGGTTTAATGTACAGACAACACGACACGTTCAGCCACCACGACTGAGCACTCGTCGACCCTGATCGAAATGCTGCCTACCTCTCCTCGTCCATGTCCAACCTGATCGTCCCCTCCAAGCACCGAGGCCTCGACATCCGCCCAGAAAATGACAACGTAGACACCTACGAGATAACAGTCCGCTTCTCAGCCTCCCTTCCAGACCTCCAAGTCTCGATCCCGGCGAACGATGGCCCAACAACAGCCACCCTAAAGCAGCGCATCCGCACCTCCCTCCCAGAAGACCTGCGCGATAAGCGCATCCGGCTCATCTACGCCGGCAAAGCACTCGACGATGCAACACCACTATCCTCCTCACTGAAGCGCTTAGTGTCGCGGCCGCCCTCCCGCGCACCAACACCAGGTCCCTATGACTCCGGCGCAGAAGACACAAGATCAAGCAGCAAAAGCAAAGGCAAACTCCCCATCCGCGATCCCCCAGCAGCAAGAATCTACATCCACTGCAGTATCGGCGATGTCACCCTCTCACCCGAAGATCTCGCAAATGAGACACGACTGGCAACTACAACTACACAGTCCACCTCCCCACCCACCAACGCGCAAGACCCATCCCAAAATGAAACCACAACAACACCCGCCCCCCGCGGCTTCGACCGCCTCACAACCGCAGGCTTCACCCCCACCGAAATCCTCTCCCTCCGCCAGCAATTCATGGCCATTCAAGCACACACTCACACGCCGGACACGATGCCTTCCCCTACCACCCTTCGTGCTCTTGAGGATTCATGGCTCGATAACAGCTCCTCCAATGGTGCTTCCCTTACACTCGACTCCACATCCGGCCCCGTGGACACAGACGAGACAAGAGGCGCGCTAGACGACATGATATGGGGCACTGTATGTGGGTTCTTCTGGCCGGTTGGATGTTTGATTTGGGGGGTTAGGGAGGAGGGGATCTTTAGTCCGAGGAGGAAGATTGCGGTTGTGGTGGGGGTTGTCTTGAATTTGGGGCTGGGGTTTGTTAGGTGGGGTGGGTAGGGAGATGAGATGAGATGTAGTAAGATGGGAGCTGCGTGAACGATGCTTATGGCTCATTGCCGCTGCTGGTAAAGACGATCGAACGGTCCTGCAATGCATACCTAGCAGCGTCGCGACCACAAATCCACATCACACGGACATACTCTCACTACAACATAACACAACACTTTGCAGATAGGACTCGTCATGTCTACCTATCAGGTACAGGCTGCCTAGCTGGTACTTACTTATGTAAGGTTGTAGCCACTGCCGCTACTTCAGGGGTACACCCGACTACAAAACTTGGTACCATTAGGTCCATTTCCGCGGACGATCTTGAACTTCAATCTAAACATTTCATCCCACTATCCATCCGCAGAACAAGACTTTCCAATTTATAAGTACGACGAACCCTCACAATGTCCAAAGCACACCCCCAATACCCCCTAGATCCCTCCATATGGGTCGAAGGCGATCACCCAAACTGGACCAGCGACCCCTCAAAAGTCCAATATGGCGGCTACTTCGATAACACAGGCACGAACCTTGCTAAAGCGTTCGATATCGATGGGCTAGGCCCAATACTTCGTAAGACCTGCGGCCCCGGCTTAGACCTAACACACACGTTCCTCCTCAAGGATAAGTTCGGCAATTATTACGTTGCAGATCTCGACATGGGTGGGACACTCCGGGCTTACGTGGATGCGCACCTGAAGGAGGAAGCTGAGGTGGTTCAGAATGTGTTGGCGGGATTGCATGAGCGGGATATGGTCCACTTCACAGACGAAAGATTTTACGAACCCAGGATACGACAGATGAAGTACAAGCGGGGTGGCAGTGATTGACGACATCAATATCGAGGCGTCGAGTAGGAAGCGAAGAGCGCAGAACTCCTCGGATGAATCGAACCAGAGCATGGAACACAGTCACGATTGACGTGTCGTATGGCAGCACACTCACTGATGAGCCGAGATCAAGCGGTTTCTTGTCTATCGGCCTTGCAGAACAACAAGCTCGAGCCACTGCATTGCAGCGCCGAATTTAGCTTCCCTGGCGATCGATGGCGTGCACCACAATTGATATTTAGCAATCATTCTGGTCCTCCTTGTTCGTCTCCTCGCCATAAAGCAAGCGTCATCTGGTGCATATCCTGTTTTGAGATTCATGTGAGATGGCGCGTAGCTGGATACTGAGAATCGCCCGTTGAAGAAAGTAAGGCCTCGTAGTGATGGGTTGACGGCACTGAGACCTCTTGCGAATGTTGTAAGTGTTTCATGGGTACTGCACAGCCCCGGAGTCGTCAGGCATGGTGTATGGAAAGGAAACAGAATGGCGCTCGTCTACGAACGGACGGACAGGTCTGCTGGTAATGGCCAGAGAGACATTGTACATTGCTATATATACACAGAAGACCACCTCTTTCGAGGTCGCTGCACGCTGAATGTCTCACTTCTTCTCTTTCCCTACCTGACCAGAGAAGCCGCTCACAGCCCCGGGTTCTGCCCCTGCTTCGTAGCCACCCCAGTCAACGTATCCTTCATCCTCGACCACGCAGTCTCCTGTCCAGAATTTTGCTTCGCGTCAAGGAACTCATCTAACTTCGCCCCCATCGTCGGCTCCGTCGTCCCCCAGATCATCCAGTCATCCTCCACACCATCGATCTTCATCTGCTGGAACACCACAATCTCAGTCTTTGGAACTCTCCTGGGACCTCTCCCGTCGTTCTTATCAAGTGTCTGTACACTCCTTATGCGCGCAAATATCTGACGGAGAGAGGCGTCTTCACCGACTGGTAGAGCAGCGTAGCGGTCCGCTACTATCTGGACTCCTTTGAAAGGGCCCGGTATGAGCGCGTGTATGAGCCAGGGCATCTTGGGGCTGTTGAAGCCTGTGTATTCGATCTTTAGATCCTCTTTGGGCAATTTCTGGGCTTTGCGTTGGTCGAATCTGATTTGGAGTTGGCGTTTCAGGCCTGTGCATGCTATTTTCTCGATTGTTTCGCTGTCGTCGTTGGCGATGGCGGTGTAGAGGCGTCGGTGAAGGTCCTGGGCTATTACGTAGCGGTCTCGGAGGAGGAGGGGCGTCTTGGGTTTCTTGCCGTCTATGGGATTTTTCTTTGCGGTCCACCATGTTAGGTAGAAGAATCTGGGGATGTTAGTTGGTGGGTTGTGGGAGGGGATGTGTGGCCCATATGTACCTTGCTAGATCTGCGAATGGCTGGGTGAAGGACGCCCATTCTAGGCGCAGCCTTTTCTTAAATTGACTTGAGAAGAGGGAGGGCCGGTATCTTAGAGTGGGCATGAGGAGGGTTTCGGGGAGGAGGCCCATGTCTGAGGGTATTTCGCTGGCTTTCATCTTTCTCAATTGTGACTGTAAGCTTCGTTGTTTCACCATTTGCGCTCCCAGCTGCCGTTGCATATGGCGGTTGACACCGTTGGCACACTGTGTCGATGAGAAGGTCCTGCATTGTTGCTTTGATAGCGTTTCGGTTGTTCGCCGCAGCGAGGATGGGATAAGCTGTTTTCCGGACATTGTCGTGGATGTTGGTCAATAATATGGTGGTATGGGCCGTGTGGCCTCGGGGACCTTGATGCAACGAGATGAAGTGAGTGTCCGCAGACGTCTGGTGTTCTTGCGATCATGCAGAGCCGTCTGCTAACTTTCCCCTTCTGGTATCAACCGTTTTAGCGTGAATCGAGCTGGTGGTCCACCCTAGGCGAACCGGCCTCTGGACTGCCTCCTAATCATATATTATAAAGCGGTAACTTTTGTCCCTTGCTTCAAAGTTCGACGGTTAGAATCATTCCGCACGTTCACATCATGGCTTCAAGAAAGGATATGCGGAGGGCCGACCTTGGTATGCAAGTATTTCACTCATGGTTCGTAGCGACTAACAGCTTCAGTCATTCCATATGTCGAGCCCAAGGATGAAAAGGCAGGCGAGTTCGGGTCTACGTTGACAAGCACTCTGCCTATGGCAGCGGTAAGTCAGGATGGCCCCGGGCAAAAAAGGCTGACTAACATAAACAGATGTTCACGAGAAATAAGTAAGAGCTCTCCTTCTCAAGAAGAGAACGGCTAATTAACGCGGGCTTGTGCAGGATGCTTGGATGGTAAGCACGTTCGGCTTGAGATATTGGAGACAGCACTGATGAACGACAGGGTCGCTCTGGTGATTGCTCTGCTCAACTGGATCAGCGAATCACCATCACAAAAGAACACAAGTGCTACTCCGGGCTATCTATCTTTTGGCATGTCATGTAAGTGCTTCCTAGTACCGAGTATGAGCATAGCTGACATACCGCAGTACTTGCAGTCGGCGTTGTAAGTGATCCGCGTTTCAGAGCCTGTCGAGCTTGGAATATTGACACTTCTAGACCTACATGCCATTGTTTATGCCGCCGCCGCCAAACACTCAGATGGCATCCGGGACTGGAGCAGCACCACCAGTACCTGGAGCTTCCTAGCGTCGCTTTGTACAGCTTCTTGAGGATATTCTTTTGGGCAGGCAGCAATGGTATACAGCTAGCCTATTCCATTTACCTGCAGTCAAGAACTTCCTTGTCAGCCTTTTCAGGCGCGACTCGACTGTCCAGCACTTTTCTTCGAGTGTGGTGACATCCACCAGCGGTATCTAGCTTCGAGTCATTGACTTGTAGTACCAATAAGATGTGACTCTGGTCTGTTCATTATTATGCACGTGATGATCTTTGCCACAACTTTCCATGCATGCAGGTGTGAATCGGTGTGATCTTCAGTTGGGCGTCACTGGCCGGGGTGGCGGATGGTTCGTGCTAAGCCCGAAGTGAAATTAGCGGGGGTGCAAGTTCGGCTTGCCCTTCTTAAACACAACCGCACCTGCGACTTCTTCCCTTTCCTCCTCTCAACAACACAACTTGTACCAGACTCTCCACTCAACTCACGACTGTACGACTCGAGAAACTACTTAGATAATCGACAGACTTACGACCACATACCTAACTAAACCGTTACCCACAACAAACGAGTTTATGTCAACTATCGAAAACCTCAAATCCTTTGGTAAGCGCCCCCTCTTTCCAGCCTGAATTGCCACAGCACGACCGACGACCTCAGCTAGCAGCCACCGTTAAAAGTCGACAGCGACAAACTGCGGCGCAGAGGCCCGTCTGTTGTGTCGCTTCCCTGCCACAATTCCTGCGACTCGAGAACAGCTGCTAACAGCGTGACTCAGACCCCTTCGCGGAGGCCGACGACGATCAGGGTATTGCCCAGAAGAAGCAAGGCCAGGATTACATCCACATCCGTATCCAACAACGAAATGGTCGAAAGACATTGACTACGGTTCAAGGTCTGCCCAAGAAATTCGATCAGAAGAAGATCCTCAAGGTGATCAAGAAGAAATTCGCCTGCAATGGTACCATCGTAGCCGATAGTGAGATGGGAGAAGTCATTCAGCTCCAAGGTGATCAACGAAAAGATGTTCAAGAGTTCTTGGTCGCCAAAGACGGCCTCGAGTTGGACGTCAAAACTATCAAGGTGAGCACCATCGCATCTGCACAGTTCAACGCAGCAGCTAATATTCTGCCAGGTCCACGGTTTCTAGACACTTCGGCCCATATTCCCGGCTATCATGCTCGGACATGGAAGACAGATAGAAGTTGTCGTCTGGCCACGGCCTCCCTCTTTCGCTTACGATTTCTTCTTGCCCACGACTTTCATGACCGTTACGAGCGATGACTCATGCATGGATTAGCACTTTCGGGATGTGCTGAAGGCGTTCTAAGATACCCAATGATATTGATAGATTTGTGGAGAATTGTTCTTTGGGCAGGAAGGCGGGTCACTTTCGGGTTGAGCTCTCAAGGCTGAGGAAGGAGTACATAAGTAATAGCTGGCCTGCTAGCAGTTGTCGGGCACTGCCGGTCGCTCCTTACGGAACACGCAAGAGCTGTGCTACTACCATGTTAGAATCAATGCATAATTTCCTGCCCAACAACGTCTGCCTATCCTTCTGATTTCGATACCCCACGTACCTCTGTTCGACCGTTCTTTTGTACCAAGATTGCACGCGAGATTGTCCCACCCATACGTCAAGTTCCACCCACACTAAATGCCCAAATCCGGGGTAATCACATCATCTTACATTTCTCAACTCACGATCCTGTAACCATTCAGGTACGGTCCGAGTTTCGTCCTTCACACCGTCAATCATCGTTGCTTCTGGAGTCTACCTCTACACAAGTTATTGACGAGGCATCGGTGCGGCCGATCTAGCCGCCGACCATCTCCTCACTGGCTTCCAACGAGACTGCGCCATCCTACGAAACATGTGTCTCAAACCGAGTGCTCTTGGTGCCTGGGTCAAGACGACCCAACTCGATACCACAAGATGAAGAACCGAAAACGATCAAGAAGAGTGTCCGGTACCCTCGAGTCGCTGTACTCCTTGGGGTAAATCAGCACTACTACATCCCACTCATCATCTGTCGCTCTTTCTCGACCATTTTTGCCCTGATCTGGGCGGCGCAAGCATGTCTTCAGATATATCGTCTGGTTAGGCATGGGCCGGATGTTGTGGATTATAAGAAAGCAGCACAAGGCAATACCATCTTGACGTATCGTCTACAGATTGTGCAGGTGGCACTCTCATTCGTCTGGGTATGTTACCGAAGCCAACTCCTACGCTACACTCTCCTTTGAAACCCAACAACTAACACACCCAGGCCCTCCAAGCATCCTACCTCTCCCACCTCTTCGCCTCCTCCCTCATGTCCCGCTGGCTCTCAACCTACACCCCGTTTGCCGTCCTCATCCGCCTAACCGCCCTCTCAATCTTCCTCTCCTACGGCTGCACCCAGGTCTTTCGACACACCGGCGCCTTAGTCCCCAAGCTCGAGAACCTCAGTAGATGTCTGCCCATATGGATCATGACATGCATCCTTCTTCTAGTTTCGTACTTCACGACGCAGCAGGATATGTCTATCGAGAGGGACAGGGATGATAGGCGGAGGAGATTGGTGTTGAGGTTGAAGTGTTTGTATACCACTGCTGCTGCTAGTTTGCTTAGCCTTCTGATCCTGATTGTGGTCATTCATATCGGGAGCAGGAGTAGCCGGGAGGTCTGGCGTGACAGCCTGCCTTTTGTGGGAGGTTCTCTCCGGCAGGGAACGCAGGTGACCGACCAGCTGATGAACAAGAACGAGTTATGAATTGATCCTGGAGCGGAGATCCGATATGAGAATTGTCCGCGCTAAGTACTGCACGACTGCCTACAGGAACTCCCATCTAGGAGCTTAAGCCCCGGGCCAGCGTTTGATCAATGGACGATCCAGCACTCTCCGTGGCACCACCAAGCAAAGGTCACCACAAGCGGTCGAACTTGCGACATAGGCTACACCAGCTTGTTGTCAACGAAAGAGTAGGGGACACCGTGCAGTGCCTGACTACACTACAGGTCATACACATCGAATCAACCCGACGAACTTATTTACCGTGCATCTACCCAATCTTCGCCGGCAGCACAGGCATATCTCGTTCTTGGCCCATGAAACCGCTATCATCAGCAAACCAAGCGGCGGCAGATTGCACGCGTCTGGCGTAGCATTGCCCAGTCATATAGACGAACTGCCTAGCGTGACAGTTAGGTGGCTGAAGAAGCCGCATATCTGCCTCGGTTGATCAGATGCTCATAGTGTGCTTGCTTGCTATATCTCGAGTCCTCGACCATGACTCGGAAGGCTGGACCAACAGCCGACTGCTTGCTTATCATAGTGCTGGATGTGCTGCCATAGCAAGCCCACTTTTGCACGCACGAGTTGTAGTGTATTGACAATCCGATCAGATCCCCATGCGACCACTGCAGCTGAATTACATGAACATCCACCTGCCTCGCGCAATATGGTCGGGTTGTCCCAACACGTAGCTAAGGTAGGCAGGTGTGACAGAGCGCTATGATACCGTGGGGTATATACAGCCACGGACCACAGTCCGGAAACCTTGACAATGGAAGATCGTGTAGTCGATGGACGAACTCTTTCACTGTTTGCCGCTTTGCTGTCCGTTCGGCCGATATGCAGGGAGAGGAGGCTTCCGGGGTTATTTTGCGCTATCGAAAAAGGAGTAGATAGTCCTTGCATGCCAAACAGATTTTTGAGGATGAGGTCTTGACTGATCAATTGGCTGTCTTCCCATCGTTCTTACTCGCCTTCCGCCCGCTTCCGAGTCAATCGCCGCCGTTCCCGAAGCTACTCACTCTACTCTCCTATCTTCCTTCCTTCGCACCAACAGAGTCAGTAACTCAACTACCTACCCACCAACAACAACACAACAAACCCTAACCCTCCAAACCACCACGTCCTTCCTCCCCGCCCCCCTCAGATCCCCCATGAACCCATTCACCCAGTCCCCTTCATTCCTCACCACACGACAGCTATCATTCCAGCTATACGCGAGGACGAGCGTGATCTGGCTGTCGGGGATGTGGTCGGGTATGTTCGCGCGCAGACGGATGCCGGATAGGAAGTATGGATAGGAGGTCGGGGTTGTTGGGGCTGAGGGCCAGAGGTAGGGTTGCGTGTTGGTTGTTGATGGGGTGGGGGAGAAGGGGGTGATAAGGGCGGTGAGGGATGAGGGGATGGCGGGTGTGATGGAGGATGTTAGGGGGTTGGTGTAGGGTGTGGGCAGGGAGGTAAGTGGCGTGGGAAGGTGGGTGATATGGCGAGGCAGGTCGTTTGTATTTGGGGTTAGATCCTGGTGTGGCGGGGGTGTTGTTTCGTCTGCTTGTAGCTCATTAAGTGACTTGAGGGTCTCGTCTTTGGCTATGTTGGATTCTGCGTCTACCATGGCTGTATCTTCGTCGTCGGTCGGCTCTGGCGATGTAAGGTCTGCTTGCACTTCGGTATCATCGTTCTGCTGGGGTTCACTATGGGTTGTAGGTGACAATGTGTCCGCTTGTTGCTGCTCGTAGTGCTCGTACTCGACTAATCTGGCCATTTGTGCTTCCCATATTCGACTGGAACATCGCTGGATGACTGTTCTTGCGCGTTTCTTCGAGTGTTGTAATCACATCTTCTATTGCTTCTTCGACTTCACTTTGTGACCATTTCGCTGCGGGTGCTATCTCGTGGTGAGAATGAGAATGCTGGTTTTGAGGCAGCGCCTCTCGTTGTAAGGGTGTTTTCGGTCTGGCTGTCGTAGCCTGTACAGGCGCAGCCGTGGCGGGTCGTCTAGCCGTAGGAGAATTATTTCTGCTTCGTGCCACCGGAGTCTTGTGGCCCCTCGTCGGCCTGGTCGCAGGCTTAACCTCGAAAATATGATTTCTCATGCGCTCCCAGAGAGGTTTGAGGATCTCGAAGAACCTAAGCGGCGTTAGTAGTGCATCTTTCTGGGGAAGCCGCTCCTACCTATCGTGGTCGCCTTGCTTGTAATCCTTCGGCTGAATATAGTGAAGAGGTCTCTCATTTGAGCGCAACTCATCTGCATTCAACAACCAGCCCCGACTATCAGCCCAGACAAGCTTGCCAAGCGCCTTAAGGCACGCTTGCGACATCATCTGAAGCGCCTTCTCATCGCCTTTAGCAAGTAGCCTGAGGTTATTATCCTTGTTGCGAAACCCCTTGAGGTTGGAGTGGAAGAAACTTTCATGCGATTCAGGTCTGATCTGCAGTTGCGTGAAGATGTCGCTGTATGCTCTGCCGTTATCCTCTTGGTCTGGCCCTTGTAAATCGATATCAGGTAGCTTCTTCAGCTTTTGCCAGTCTTTTGGCTCGATTTGTGCAACGTGTTCGGCCATATTCTTTTCGTGTCTTGGGTTGCCAATGCAATTTGTAAGCCCAGTTTTCACAGTCGATCAGGACGTTATAATCGAAGAGATAAGTAAAAGATTGGTTCGAGCTTCACTTCGTAATGGGCGGGAGCGAACAGCCTTGTGAGTCAACGTCACGACAAGTGCCAAAATCTGCTTTCACAACTGTGGCGACCCCTAACAATGGAGTTCATATTGTCAAATGCGACCAGAGGCGCAAACAAACATCGGGTCAACTGGTCGAAGAGGGCGCCAGGTAGGCTTCCGGCAGAAGATAGCTGGTTGTGTCACTCAAGCAAAGGTGCTGGCAGTGAATAGTCATCAGGTAGACGAACGGTAGACCCATGGGCTGGAGCTCGATAAGCTGTAGGTGCTGTCTATGTTTGAGACGTGAGGTGCTTGTCTGCTGATGGTCGATTTGACGCCCTTCAATGGAGGCGAGGGAGGCAGTCTGTGGTCGTTTCAATGTCTGCAAAGACAGATGTGTAATGGGCTGCAATGGTAAGTGAAAGTCTTGCTGAGGACAATTGGCCTGGGTGTGAGATATGCCGCTTGTGCCTAATCCCGACGTCGGAAGCTGTGTATGGCATCCTGCATAGCTTGCATCAAGAGCAGTGATGATGCCAAACGCGAGGATCGTCTCTGTGGTGGAAGACGTCGGACATGGCTCTTGAGGGAGTCGCTCTGCTTGCGAATTGCTCCTTCTACACGTGACAAACACTGATCGCGTGCAACATGCGACGGTATGTTCCTGCCTGATATGCATCGAAAGCTGGACATTATTGCCAGGGGTTTACCAAGGCCGATGTCAGGCTGACGGCTAGGATGGTGATGAGCCATGGCGGGTGGGATCGAAATCCATTGCCCATCTCACGGGGTTCTTCTGCATGGTCGTGCTATGTGAAGCGCATGGAGCTGTCGGGCTCCTCGTGTGCCATGACGTAAGATTGACCGAGTCGTAACTGCCATTATGCTCTGCTCCTGCTTTGTGGCTTTGTTTCGAGTATCGGCCATCCCTCCCAGCTCAACAACATGTCACAAGCAAAGGTTAGAATTGCCAGTCAGCACAAAGGAGCCGAGATCTAGGTTCCCCCTGATTTGGGTAAGAACTCTAAGCTTGAATTTAAGATTGGCTTCGGGCTGCCAAAACGGGCGCTAAGCGTGGCGCGTCCCCCGAACCACGCAACAGTGATTACCTCCACTTATAAACAGGGAAAGTGAAGTCGCATGCATGGGAAGGCCACATGTTCGAATACAAACCTAATGCACATCATTCATACCTCGTGTCGTTCGACATTTGTACCTATCCCTCGACCTGCTATGCTGAATCAAAGATAATGCTATGGACGCACTGGTGTACGAAGACTCACCGTTGGCCGAATATCTAGAAGGACAAGCAGCACCGTTCGAGATTCCACGAGAAAGCACACCTCCACCGTCATTTGCTCCTCAGGGTCTGCCCAACTTCAAGGACAGGTTACGAAGCATACGAAGAAGCGCGACGACCATACAGCCTGCCTCAAGCGAGCAGATACTCGAGCAGTTCCGGTACATCATTGTTGCATCGCAACTGCTCTCAGACGAGGGACCTCCGAGACCGATCGAACATGAGCCGAGGGAAGGAGACAAGAGTCTGCTATATGGCGCAGTAGCGACAGCTGTTCTGTCCTTCGTTGCAGCATGGATTTTGCATTGGCTGAGGTTGCGTAGGAGCACAATCATAAGGTCACTGTCATGGGTTGAGCTATGCACATATTGCACCGCTACGTTCTGTTTGGGTGCTGCCATTCTGCTATCCTCGAGGCGGCAGTATTCCAAGTACGTCCAGAAGCTGGCTGCGACTAGCCTGACGAGGCTTGTGAACGATTCTCACACATTCGACATGGCTGCAGGCAAGACATTGAGGTTCATACAAGAGGTTGAATTGGTTGCTCGTGGCTACGTGCTGAGTACCCCTCTACCTCCCGTCAGCCGCCTGGAAGACAAGAAAGCCATCAACCGGTGCCAGAACTTACGATCGGACCTAATTTCGACCCTGACCGTGCTCATCGCTTTGTATGTGGAGAGCCATAACGTCCTGCAATCATTTGTTGTGCAGCAGGACTTGCAACGATATCACGACATTTACGAAATTTCTTTGACCGAGTATTCAGATGCTATCAAGGTAGCCAATGAGTCAGCAGCAGAGGGCAACCTAGCGCTTAAGGAGTTAAGATTTGCTCTACGCCTGCACGCAGTCGCCAGAAAGGTCTTTCTATGTGATCTTTTGGCGCTTAGAACATCAAATGGATGGCGTCGGGTGCGGCAGTGGCAGGCGGTACAGTCGGTTTTGCGAGAAATCGAGGAAGAGACATGGTCACGGCAGCAAGGTTTGAGCGCACGCTTGCACGAAGAAGAGTTTGGCCTCGAATCGGAGCAAAGGCAGGCGCGGAAAGACACGAATACGTTCGGCACCCCTACGGCAGCGAGTCCTGCTCGCTCCCAGCATTACAGAATGCAGACGCGTCGGTTCGAGGACATCGCACACAGCATACGCGCAATGAATGCCAAAATCCATGTTTTGCGAGAAGAAATATCCGGCTTGGAATCAGCAAAGACGGACGAGGCTGTGGTATTGGCAGCGCTCAACAAGCATTACGAGACTCTCGGCACAGATATCAGGGCTTTACAATACGATTGGGAGCGGGGCAGAAATGCAATGCTTCTCAGTGTAGCTACTGATCGATCACGAGCAGGCAGTCTGAGCCCACGGACACCGATGTCGCCTTCTCCAAGCACTGGCGGATTCTCAATTGTGGATGGCGGTCCCGCCGAGGCACTTCGCCTGCTTAATGGGGACAATCGCTCTTCAAGATCTTCGGATGCAACACTATACGATGAAGAAGTGTTCGAAGCGGTCTCCAAGCCGCTGCCTCGCAAACGGGTATCGATGTCCGCAGGCATGACGCGAGAAGAAAAGATTGCAAAATTGAACGAAGATCGAAGAAAAAGGGCAACACTGCAGGAGCAAGCTGACACAACCACCAATATGCTGAGAGAGCTCCAGATGGTAATCAAGCATAGGCCCCATCAACGGTCTCCGAGCACGCCCGTGGGACCTAGGATATCCTCACTGTAGCGGGTCAGGCTTCTTGCAAACGACTTGGGTCAACTCTCATTGGAAGCGACGGCGTTTTGGGCAGCACATAGATGAGGAAACACAATTTCACGAATCCACGTACGAATTTCTTTGACTTTTGAGGCTAGAGGAGCACGGACAAGTGCATTTCAGGAACAGTCACTGGGCTGCCAAATCACGACGGAGGAATGGGCGAAGCAGGACTGTATCAATATCTTACCATTGTATGACCACATAGTTTATTGTACACATGTCTGCCATTTGAGCCACATCTGAAAATTCGAGACCACAGTCGATAAAGAAGATATTGTTCTCAATCAATGATCTTGTGAACTATGAATGAACAGACAGATTCATCTCAGAGGAGCAGGGGCTGATGCTTCTTGGGGTGGCTCGAGACAACTGCGGTTTTGGCTGAACAAACGTCCGTATGATTTCACGAAGCCATTGTGACGTAGATTTGGTGGCAGCGCAAAGCGAAAGGAAGTCATTGTACTCGTACTTCCTTCTCTGGGAGTATCCCAAGATGAGAACGGAGATATCCTTACGTATACAGCATTCCTAATCTTTTGCAATCAATCTACAGCAAACTGGTTTTGTTCGAAGCCACCAGGAGGACGCCTTTGATCACGTATCTGCGCCTCAATGCGGGACAAGATCGCATCCCGATGTTGAACACGATCGAATTCAACCCGTCATGACGGTCGATCCATTGTTCCTGCAATCAACCGAAACCATCGCATATCCAGACAAGTTCTATCCTGCAGAGATCGAAGTCTCACACCACCAGTTGCGGAACTTCATCAGCACTGTCTACAAGGACAAGGTCTTCTACGTCAACAGATACGATATCTACGTCCTCGACCTTGCGACCAACGAGCGATTCGTCCTTGTCACGGTCCCCTTCGAGGCAAGATGTTTGACAGCAGCCCATGGCTGGGTGTGTGTTGGAGGTGAGACCAAGGGCGACTGCGCCTTCATCCACATCGGTGAGAACGATGGTCAGCCCGGCACTTCTTGTCATGAACTATTGGTGGAAATGCTGGGGAAAGAGATTGTGAACGCCATGGCCGTACAAAAGTTCAAGCCAGAACGGGAAGAACACAAGGAAGAGGTGATCGTGCTTATCAGCAATAATGATCATACTGTGACCATCTACTCGTTGACCCAGAGGGAAGTTCTTGCCACCATTGAACACCCGCAGCCTATGAATTACGCTGTTCTGTCGCCTGATTCGACCATAATGGCGGCGGTCGGGGACGAAAACAAGGTCTATTTCATGAAGCGTATACTGGATGACGAGACCCCCGATCTATCACCGAACGCTTGGCAATATCCGAACTACGACTGGCGGCCTCTGTCAGCACCAGATGTTCCAAAGGGTATAGTTCAACCCGAAGATTTCAGCTTCGCTGTGGCTTTCTCGTCAGACGGCCGACTCTGTGCTGTCTCTTCCCAGGGTGGCGCAATCACCGTCTTCGACATGGAGGCTATTGCCGAGGAAGTAGGTCCAGCAGAAGACGCAATTCTGTGTACGTTCAGATCCTCGAGAGCTTCTTTGTGGGGATGTGTAAGGTCAATGGCCTTCTCCCCTGCACAGTGGGATGTCCTAGCTTGGGCAGAGGACCACGGTAGGATAGGTGTGGCGGATGTACGTCAGGGATTTCGCCGAAGACAGCATATCGAGCTGAAGAAAGATAGCACGGTAAAAGTGGATGTTAAGGATGTGACACCTCCTGACTGGATAAGTCTGGACGTTAAGGAGCGGCTACGGCGCCAGCATCAGCAGAGGATGCAAGCTTTGAGAGGTCACCCACCCCTTGGCGCTAGATCGTTCAACGACGGGCAGCGGCCTACTTCAAGTACAGAACATCTAGTGCCAGATCAAGCACATACACTCTCGGATAGAGAGCGCTCCGTGATACAAGCACTGGAAACCACGATTGACGAGATTGATAATGCGCAATCACCTTACAGTATTAACTATACTTCGACACAGCCCAGGGTTCGCCAATCCGCCTCCCATGCAGAGTCGAGAAGGGAGTATGAGGTACAGCTTCTCAACCCTAGCACGAGGTTGGCCAGCTCTCATGGGCCCCGAAGGAGACAGTCTGTGATTCTCTCCGAGTCTCAGCCTTCGCAGCATTTGACGGTCGACGAAAGTTCACGAATGACCATGACGGCTTCACCTGGTCCGATGTCTGATGATGGTCTACCACCCCTTATACCCATCAACGATCTGACACCAGCCGCTGATTCCGGCTCAAGCCAGCCAATGCCGTACAATATACCTTCTTCAGACCCATGGCACGTGATAGAAGCTTCGTTAGCAGCTAGGCGTAACCCCATCGGTAGCCCTTCACGCCCATCTTCCAGTTTGCACCACATAGAAAATGCTATTCTTGCTGAAAGACAGCTTGCCAACCGTCTGGCTAGTGAACGAGACCACGGCGAGCGGAGGTCCGAAGAGCTTGAGGTCGAAATCCGAAACATGAATAGAAGGGTGCACCAGCTCATGGATGAGAGAGACTCGCTTCTTGGACGTTACAGAGCAGTCCAGGGTCAGCCGAGCAGTTCTTCTGGGCACACTTCAGCTCTGCCTACAACACTTTCTCGCCCTCATCATACGGAGCTTGAGCACCGAATGCAAAGCATGGACGAGGATCGGAGAATGCGAACCCAGCGTATATCGGATCTGGAGCACCAACTCCGAAGAGCAGAATCACGAGTCGAGCTCGCCTCCATCCAGAGCAATGTTGAATCGAACCGGACACAACCTCGACCGCATGATCGAGAAGAACCGTCGATCCTCGCCTCACGTATTCTTCCCATACCTACGCCATCCTCAAGCGATAATACCTCAGATACCCGGCGTCTACTAGATTCCTTCGACAGCCTGCCAGGCCTTTCACCCACCGCGCGCCGTCTGCGGCAACGAACAGCCGCTGAAACAGGTCTAAGCAGTAATCGCGCGACCATACCTCGTATATCAGAGCTCGCGAACAGAGTCACAGACAACGATCTTCGCCTAGCACGAATGATGATGATGAGAAACGCCGCGGATGGAAACGGGAACTGGACTCCAGCTGCCGCACACCGGTTCCTCACCGGGCAGGCACAACCACAGAGCCAGAATGGCGGCACTTCTTCTCTCGAAGACATTATTCGGGAGAGTGGTGTTGGTACCGCCGGTATTGGCTGGAGTCCAGATGGTCTAAGATTGTGAGTCCTATTTACCAATACCGAAACGGATAGCTGCTAATAACTTTAGATATGCCGGCACTGAACAAGGAATATTCGAGTTCAAACTCAATGTCCAAGATCGGATGCAATGTCCTGTCGTTGAGATGCGGTAGCACGACTTGGAACCAAAAAACTATCCAACCTTACCTACTATCAGTATCAATGAATTATGATCATCTTTCATCATCTACGCAACCGGTCACGATCTTCACTGCATGGACGAAGCCTGCAAATATACTGCATTGTATGGTAAATCAATCTGATCTTCTCTGTCCGTTCATGGCGCCGCTCGATAACGTCGATGATCTCAGACAATTTGTCGCTCGAGTCTACCTCCCGGCTATGGTTCGTTACCGAAATGACATGCTACCGTACCGCTCAATACCACATGTTCGTGCACACACTTAGTTTACATATTCGGTCGCACCTCCTTGACACCCCGTCGCTACTCTACTTCCCTAGTCTCGGATTGCTCCTACCCTCTCACCTTGTTTTTCTGATCGCGCCTCCTTCGACGGCAGACACGGTAGCAACGGCTCAACCACGATATCACAGGCGGCATTCCTCTTTGGTGCGCGCGTGTCTGGCTTCTCTTCTGGGTAGTACTTCCCGTGGCAGCCTACATGGCACCCTCCTGCCCTCCTGCCTCTGGGCTCGTACCTTCCTATATGAATAGTTTGGTCGTACCTTCCATGCTAGTCTCAACTCCGTCGCGCCTTTTCCTCTTCCAACATGTGTTCTGCATCGTCCTTTCTTGTTCAGGATCAGATTTTTCCGCTTCCTGACTCGTACCTTCCTCCTTCTAGGGTTACTCTCTTGAAGTTTCTTACTTGGTGCACGTTTCATGGCACGGGGCTTTCACCCGGGATGAGGTTGAGATGATGTGTGATTCTGGCCTCTGAATGTCTTAATACCTACCTGTCGAGCTGCAATGGGCTATGTTTGTCTTTATGTAGCTGTAGCTATGTGCAGTACTGTGGTGTGTGACGTTGGACGTCCCTGGTCAGCTATTGTACCTAGGTCTTTGTGTACAGTATCTTTGAGCTGAATTAAGCGGCTAGCCATGGAAGTTTTGGGATGGACTTGTGGCTAGGGGATAAATGGGTAGGTTCAGGCTCGAGTGAGCACCAGTAGTGTCAAAGGAAGTCATGTTCAATACATACGGTCGGTTAGACCAGACTACATGTCACTCACATGGCCGTCATGCTGGCTTGGCCCATTCAAATGCGGTTATTTGATTATGCGGCATCCATGTGTTTTGTGTTTTGTAACCGTAGACAAGGAGGTGCATTAGGAGTAGAGATGTCATTGGGTGGGAGTAATCGAGGCTCAAAGCCATGGCAACAGATGAGCATACATGTCATGTCATGTCTGATCATCAAGGACAAATGGGTATCATTCAATCTGAGAAAATACTGTATTGTACAGCCTGTGTTGTGTTCCCTTCCCACTCCCAGCCCTCGATTCAACAAAGAAAATGGTTGCCAGTGCCAGCACCTTCATACTCAATCAGTCCCCCACATCTCATCACCCCCCACCACCAATCCATCCTCCCTCTCCCGTTCCCTCACAACCCCCAACGCATAACTCTTCTTATTCCTCTTCAACTCCTCCTTCCCCAGCATCCGCCGTGGTGTCACCGGCGTCATCGGTGTAGTCGGACAGTACGGACTATATGGTGTCTTGGGTACACCTGTCTTCGGCCCATTGAACGCGCTGGCACGTCGATCGAGGAACGTTGTTTTGGTGGGTGGTGCGGATTTTAGGGCTTCTTGGTAGGCGCGGAAGGGGAGGGTTTTTGTTGGGTTTGTGGTGGTTGTTGTTGTGGGTGTGTTGGTGTCAGTGGAGGTGAGTTGTGGGCGGCCGTGCATTTCGATGGATTCGGAGATTTGGGTTCGCTGTGGCTGTGTCTGAGCTTGGGTCCTGCCTGGAGTTGGGGGTGGTGGGCCGGGACTGTACAGCGTGCTGGACTGGAAGGATGTTTGCGAGGGGGAGAAGGCTGATTGGCGGAGGTCTGCTGAGCCGAGGGGTTTGGAGATTGGTTGGCCGCGGATTGTGATTGGTGAGGGACGGGCTTTGGATGAGTGGGAGGAGCCCATGCGGGAGGCTGTGTTGGAGATTAGGGAGAGGGCTGATGGTTTGGCTTTGCGGGGGGAGGTTTGGTTGTCGAGGAGGGATTCTCGGTCGTTGTCTGTTGGGATTGGCATTGGTGGTGGTGGTGATGGTGGCATGGGGTCGTATGATTCTTGGCGGTAGTGTTGAGGGTAATTTTGTTGCTGTTGATAAGCCTGTGCTGGCTGATATGTCTGTTGACGTTGGTATGATTGTGGCTGTGGATATTCTTGGTGGTGTGAATATGGTTGATGCTGTGAATAGGTCGGCGATACTGGTGGAACATATGCTGGATGAGCCAGATTTGGTGGACATTGAGGCGACTTGGGCGTGACTGGAGTAACATCGTCGGAGATTGGGGACGAGTCGGCACTGCTATGAGACTTGTGCACCGCTCGCTGTTCGTCGTGTGCCATCACTGCAGCATACAGCTTTGCCATGTCGTCCAGGTTTTTAGCTCTATCATTTTCTATCACTCGCTCGTCCACCCTTGTGTTCACTGTCGAGATGCTGATTTCCGAATGTCTTGCCTTGTCTCTTCTTGCCCACGATCTTATGCTCGCCATTTTGCCAGGGCTCTTAGGACTTAATGGACTCTTCGGACCGGCCTGAAGATCTCGAATGGTGACTTGAGTGGGTTTGATGGTCTCCATTTGCAGCGTCAGATTTGGTCGTTGTTGTCTCCTTCTCAACCGCCTACCAACTATGAGTAGAGCAATACCCGTGAAAGCTAGCCAGACAAGGTAGGCACCTGCTATGCCAATGGTCTCGTATTTGAGCTTGCTCGGGTCGCGGAGTGCGTTAGCAGAAGCAGGAGGACCTTCTTCAGGCGGAGGAGCAGGACCGCGGAATATGCTGACAGTCCAGATACTCTTCGACTCGGTCGCGGGGGCAGCGTAGGACAGGTTTACGAAGAGAAGGACGGCGATAAGTGATAGCAAAGCCGCCAGCATCTTTGTAGAACGTGAATCTTATGAGGTACAAGGCACAGTGATCACCCTGCGCTTTTCGAAACTACGGAGACCCCTGAGCGCAGGGTGAGCGCTCTTGAAAACATACCTTTGCTCAGATAAAGTAAGAAGCGATTCCATGATGTTTGAACCATTGCGACGGATCGTGGGCTGAGGGTGACTTGAAAGATGATTGGGAGATGGTGGTTGTGAATGCGATGCAGGTCCGTCAGCAAGAGCACACCCCGCAGCGAATGAGGAAAAAGACCTGAGTTGAGCTCTGAAAGCTGGAATTTAGTGGCTCCAGCGGTATCCATTCTGAGCTGTGGGCGATGCCTGTGCGAGCCGTAGCGCCCATTTTTAACCGCCCTTGGCATGGTCGTCGGGACATGATCGTGCAACCATTCCTCTTTGAGCGCATTCAAGACTCAGCTCTAGAAAGCTCATGATTTGGTGCAGGTTCATCGCATGGTGAAGCAGGTCATTCGACGTCTAGAACAAGTCACGTAGTCATCACCTGTGATATGCGCCTAGACCATGTTCGACTAGCATTTCTCTTCGGAGCCCAAATATGGCTTCTCTCACCTGCAGCAACAACTGGAGGGTTTCGGCAGCATGCGGACTCGGTTCTGCGGTTCCCTGTAACATGGAACGGCGTTTCACCTTTCCTTCCGGGCATGTTCCTTCGAGACCAGGCCACCAGCACGAGGAGTATGGTCCTGGTGGCATTGTGAGCGCGTATGCTCTCCTGGGTCTTCACGATGGTCGCAGCTGCGTACAAGTTTGTGACAAGCGCACTTCGACACTGGGTTGATCTGGCTCTTTCGGGCAGGATGTGGCTCGGATATGCCAGCTCAAGATGCTTACCGTCAGCAGCCACCTCGATACGGCTAGAGATATATGTGCAGCTTCGAAAGGCAATGTGCCTGTACAGGCGTGACATGAGCTCGGAGATATCACCTCCAGCCACTGCCTGTGCCGGTAGCCCATCCAAGGCCGGCAAAGCCAGAGCTCTTTCCGAGAGAACCGGAAGACGAGGCATTCACAGCCCTTCTCTTGCCCTTTGTGCCCTCACTTTCCTTGACGCCAGCAACAATCTTCTCCAGGCCAGTCTCTATGACTACTCCGCCGACGACCATCTCGCCCAAGACAGCATGGAGTGTTTCGAAGCCGAAGATGAGATCAAGCTCGCAGACGTTTTCGAACAGCCTATCGAGAGCCTCGACAAAGACTTGTATGAAGTCCAAAAGCGCCAGAGGAGACTCGGTCGATGTAGAGATCAAGATGAAGTAGAGCGTAGCATAGTGCCTGTAAGTGATCTGCGTAGGCGCATCCGGCGAAGACGAAGTACTAGCGGGAGCGAGCAGCGGTGGTAGAGGGAGGAAATTGCAAGCAGATTTAGGTCGCGCAGAGACTAAATCGAAGATCTGACGAAGCAACGTTTGCTGGGTCGCAGTATCCTGCTAGACATTAATCACTGCTCGTGTTCCTGTCCATATCGTTGACTTGCCAGCTGAGTGTAGAACTTCGTTAACCGGGGCTGGCCATTGTCGTTGAAGACCAGGATGGCATTGATCATCTTCACACTTCGTTCATCGGCCTTGAAAGAGTGCCTCGTCCATCAGGTAGGCAAATGTCAAATCAGGCGCAGTCCGATAAATCATTGACCTGAACATGGGCCTGGTGCTCCCGCAGCGTGGGGAAGGCGCGATACGAGCCAACAAACACGACAAACATCGTGCCTTCCTTTGCCTCGAGCAGCCTATTCAGGAAGTCTTTCCTGGATCTAATATTGGCTGCTCATATATGTCATTCAGGCCTTCGATTTGGTTTCCTTGATCTCTTATGCTTGTAACAAGATGGTCCAGGCTCTTGGGCTCGCCACGTGATGCGTATCGTGCGCTCGTGGTTTCGAATCAATCACCATGCACTCGACACATCCATAGCACGCCTCGAGCGTCTCAGGATGCGCTGACGGTACCCTCCGAACGTGGAGTCCAGTCATTGTTCACTGACACTGCACCTGCCACAACACAACAAGCTGCGGCGGCAGCGCTCTTCTTCAAGACACACATCCCTCTCAAGTCATGGACGGCCACCGAATGGCGCAAACAACCACATTCGGATACATCCTTCCTGACACCCGAAGTTACCTTCCTCGGCCGCAGTAACAGCGGCAAATCCTCTCTTCTCAATGCCATCCTACTGAACCCGACCCTATGTCGAGTTGGGCCGAAGCCTGGAAAAACGACTACGATGCATGCATGGGCACTTGGTCCACATGATCCCAAGACCAAAGGTGCTAGGGAGGGCTGGCAGGGTGATATAGAACCGAAGTTGACTGTGCTGGATATGCCTGGGTATGGACATGGTAGTCAGCGGGATTGGGGCGAAGAGATCATGAAATATCTTACAACAAGGAGACAGCTAAGGAGAGCTTTTGTCCTCGTGAACCCAGCGCATGGGATGAAGAAGCAGGATCTACAGATGTTGGAGTTACTGAGACGGCACACGATTCCACATCAGCTGATTGCTACCAAGTGTGACCACGACTCGGTCAAGAGATTACCTGAGCTGTTATTCGAGATTCAGAACCAGATAAAGTCGCATTTCGGTTCTGGCAAGGCTGGACCTCTCTTGCTAACCATCAACGACATTCTAGCCGTCGCCGGCCTTGGTGACGGTCAGGCGAACAAAAGAGTCAAGGCAAGTCACATGCGGGGACTTTCGGACGTCAGATGGGCTGTCCTTCGTGCGGCTGGACTGGAGGAATATGCGATGGCCCTATTTGCAAATGGAGGGCTGCCACCGAAGAAGAAGTCGGCACAAGCGGTGCAACCTGCGACTGAGGATGAATCGAAGGATGAAGAGAACATCATGGCACACCCAGACTTTCGAAGCTTTATTCCTCGGGACGCGCCTGAAGATGGACCGAACTCTGAAGAGAACATCAGGGCACTACCAGAGACTCGGAGGTTCACGCCCTCAGCGCCGACCGAGACTCGAACTACCACGCCTGCGACACAGCCAACGGCCTCGAGTACAAAGGCTGCGCAACAATCAAAAATTCGAAGCATACAAACGGCGAATGAGCGGAGGGTCCCAAGCACAGAATACCCAGTACGGCGAAATCCACCAACACCCGAGACTGGCGCACAGGTATCCGAAGCCTCTCAACCACCCAACATCGGCATCGGCATAGACGAACTCATGGCTATGGTCACAACCCCAGAAGATGTCCGTCGAGCAAAAGACAAGAGGATGCAGACGGGTGGGAGAGTGCGTGGACCAAGGGCGTCTCGACAACGGTTGGGTCGAACATAGACAGAACAGACATGTATATACGAAATTTGTTATTGTAACATACTGTAATATTACGGCATAACTGAGTCTCATTTTCGATTGATCGCAAATCATGATGATGGGCACAAAAGGGAGGGTCCCTGCTGCCAGACGGACGATAGACACTTTGTACGCCGAGCTGGTTGATTTTCCGTATGATATGTAGCATGGAACACGGCAGCTACGCACCAGATATGGCTGAATGCACTGTAGTCATCTATGTACAGCATGAGGGAGGAACATATGTACATATGACAGTACAGTGCGACCAATAACAGATCTGCCCACCTACCTAAAGTAGACCTGCTTCGAAAAGAGTTAAAACTGATCAGAGACGATTCACTCACTACCACCACGATTTTGACTTGCAAGCTCTCGGTCAAAAGGAGGGAAGAGAAAAGAAAACAAGATAAGTCATAGGACAAGGATGATTCCTTCCTTCTTTCGAAGCCAGCCGGACCCAGTGAGTACATGTGGAAGGAATTAAGGAGGCAAAAAGCAGCTTCGAAGAAGGTAGGTAAGAGGTGAGTCGCGATCGTGTAAGCGTAGGGGTGGAAGTAGTACTAATGGGATGCAGATAGGAGGTTAATTAGGGGTGCCATTGTATGCAAGCGGCGAAGAGGCCCCGGACGCATTCGACGAATGACCCAGGACGGCGCTGCGGTAAGTAAACGAGGGATTATACATAGACAGGATAGGGGTAGGGCATATACGGAGAGTGCCGTGGTATGCTTGCGTTAGCTGCAACAAGAGGATCGATGTACTGCTTCAGATTATCTCAGGTTGCATGTCATGTCATCTTTGATGCTTTGAGGTGAGGTCGACATGGTAGGAGTACCTGATCGTTCCTTCGTGACTCGCTAGGTACCTATGGCACACCGTCTATCCCCCAAGCCGCAAAGCTACGCTAGCCAACACTGCAGCTTACCGTCTCCCACCCAATCGACCAGCCGCAATCAATCCTCCTCTTCTATTGTCTCTGGCCCTCGCAACCCATCCCATCCCATCACTTCACACCACAGTCATTCATCCCATCTTTCCTTTCTCGCAATCTCTGCTCGCAAAGTGGTATCTCAAAGCAATACTCCCTCAAATAACAATACAAGCGCCTGCCTGCCTGCCCAAAAATCAACACAACTCCGCTTCCCAACATAACATAACAAACAGACAAAAAACAAACTCTTCATATCTCAGCTAGCAAAAGGGTATCTTGCTCCGTCCGTTCGTCGCAAACCATATAGTCATATCGTCCGTAAGTAGCATGGCATTATCAATGCTTTTTGAATCGTTCGTTCGTGGGTATCTTTTTTGTTGTAGACAGACAGTCAGACAGAAAACCGCAAAAGCAAAAACAAACTCAATGGGTATTTTATCGTAAAGGCAAATGTAGATTTGGCGCTGATCCGTTCATCGTCTGATGATGATGCAGCTTTTTGTTGTTGGTGGTGGTGTTGGTGTTGTTGTTGTTGTTGTTGTTGTGAGAAAAGAAATTACGATTCTGAACATGCGAACCTTGTCCTTGGGGTGGTTGGATCGGAGCTGGGAGGTTCGTGAAGGAATGGGATGTGAGTGGTCGTCCGGAGTCGAAGCTTGCTCCTGAGTCATGACGAGGTGTCTTGTCGCCAGGAATCGTGACGCCGCTGCCGAAGGGAAATTTGTTCTCTGTGTAGCGTGAGGGCCAGCCGCCGTTCTTTGAGGATATGGAAGCGGCGTCTTCCTCGGGGAGGTTGACGCCTGAGTCGTTCCAGAAGTTTCTGTAACCACTTTCGCGACTCTCCATGGAAATCAAAGATGCTTTGCTGGCGTTGGACGAGGCGTATTTGAAGAAAGTGCCAGGGTTGTTGTTGGTGTTCTTGCGACTCATGAAGGAAGAAAAGGAGCCGATGCTTCCTGGCTTGCGCAATTTGTCGAAAAGGGAGGATGATCTTTCCGAAACAGGTGTAGTATCTCCGTCTAGGAAGATGGATCGTGTTGGTGAGTCGTTGAGATGCAGTGATGGCGCATTCTGCAGAATTTTCGACTCAAAGAAGGGCAAGGAGTCCTCGAACGAGTCAGACTTTGGTCGCGGTATGGCGCCTTTGATGGTCGACGCATCAAGGCCTTGCGGGACTAGCTGTGAGATTAGAAAATCAATGGCATCCTTCAAACCACCAGCGTTGTTGCGGGTGTACGTCAGCACTAGTCGACCTTCCGCTGACGTGACGATTCGTTCGACTGATGCTGTCGCTGACTTCGGAAGACTTCCAAACGAAGGATTGAAGTGTACGTCGACTTCGTATTGGCTTCGCATCTTGTGACGTAGATCGTTCGAGAATTCTGCCGAGTCGAAGAACTTCTCAAGCTCGTCAGACTTCTGGAAAGCGATCTCATGGCTCTCTGGCACCATTCCAAGAAAGGCGTCCACAGCTTGAGGCACTTGATATTCGGGTCCAGAAATGCTAACGATGTCGCTCGCTTGCTCGGTACTAGGAAAGTCAACTTTGCAGTTCCATTTCTTCTCCAGTTCTTCGATTTCGGACAGGCGAGCAATGAGTTCTCGATGATAGAGCCGGTTAATAATGACTGTTTCCGAGACAAATTCCGCGTCCTTGGGCGCATTTGTTAGCTTTTTCATAAGACACAGCAAAGAGTGACTTACGACTTTCTCAACCATATCCATGATCTCCTGCTTCACCGAGTCAAGGCTTTGCGCATTCCGTGCAGGAGTGCGACAAATAACGTTGTCAATCTTGACATCGTCCTCGTCTTTCCCCACACCACCTCTGTCCATGGCATTTGAGAACTTCACGAAAACAGAGTACTTCTTCATGATCCTTTGGATGTGCTGGCCACCAATACCGATGATTCGTTTGTGATACTGGTCGGGCACGTGGAATGAGATCGAGGCTGGCATTTCTTGTTCCACGAGATCAAGGCCATTCTTGGTGGCTTCGTATTGACTGCCAACTACATCGATGTAGAAGTTGTATTCATTGAACCCATCGAAGATGATTTGCACGTTGCCTGTAACCTGTTAGTCGTATGCAATGGGCAGCACATTTGCTGGCTTACTTTGACCCATGATCTTGTTGATCTTGCCGTTCTTCTTGCCGCTGACAAATTCCTTGTGCTCGTTCGCCAGCTCGATCTTGACGCGGATCTGGTAGGGGTACCTCTTGACGAATGGAATCTGATAGATTACCATCATTGCATCTTTTACAGCGTCGTCTGATCCATTGATCGTGAAAGTGAGCTTGTCGAAACTCAAATCGGCTCCTGAGTTACTGCAGACATCACCAAGCATCACTCGGATTTCCTCTGCCGAAGGGGGTCGTAGACCTGGCGCTTGCGACGGGTCAGGCAACATCAGCCACCAAGAGGCGCTGTAGAATTGTCCTGCTAGAGCCATGATCTCTTTCACTGTACGCTCAACGTGCAGAACATCGGTACCCTGAACCCGTACAAGACCTCGTTGACTTCCAAGTTGTGGGAACAGAACCTGTGATGCGTTTGCTTCCATGATTTTTCGAACCTTGTCGAGCCGATCGAGTAAGATACTGTCGATCTTGCTGGCAGACACCATAACATCTTTCGAGAACAGCTTGATGCTCATGACCAACTCTCTTAGCTTTTGTTTCGCATGATTGATTCGCTCTTGGGTTTCACCTGTAACGAAGATCTCGTCCGGAGCTCGTCGCGTCGCACCAGGAGGAACGTAGGCAAAGACACCAGGGAAGGGAGGCGGAAAGTAGATCGCAGTCTTGGTCGCAGATTCGATCATCTTGATGTTCTTGCCCGTACGACCAGAAACCAAAGTGTGCATGGTCAAGTCGAGCTTAATCACGTCAATCTTGTGTTTGAGCTGCCAACGGGTCAGTCCACTGTATGCAGTATGTTTCTTCTGTACGCACGATCTGATCAATCATCATCAGTGTTCTTGTCTTCGCATGTTCCACACTTTCGGTGTCACCGTAGATGTTCAACCGGTACCTTTGGTCAAGGCCACTGTCAACACCGTTGCCGGAAGATGTCGTGGTTAGTTGAGGGCTTGCATCGGCGCGCGATTTGAGGAGGAAGATATCGGTACCAGTATATTTAGCACACAAGTCAATGTGGCTAAGCACGCTGGACCTGATCCCGGTTTCAGCGCCATCGAGGATGAGGTTCGGATCGATATCGACAACCGCGGATTTCTAGACAATCGTCAGCCAGGAGTTATTGATGCACCGGGGTGTGTCTAAGTACCATCATGATGGGTGTCTCATTGAGGACCTTGGCTCGCATCTTGTGCACGATATCATGATCCCCGGAGATGCAGACGTTCGTGATAAGACCCTGACCCTTCTGATGCATGGCTTGAGCTGCCTTGGGCTCAGACGATGTTACCAGTGCCTCAATCCGACCGCCACTCGAGTCACTCAGGTATCGGCACAGGCCACGCAGCCTCTCTTCGTTCTGCATATGCACCGGTAGCTTGTAAGTCGGAGTCCCATCTGGTGTTCCTGTCGCGAAGGTCCATCGCTGAAGAGCCCCTGGACTCGCATGGAGGACTTCTTCTGGCTCCGGACCTGCTAGGTTCGAGGCAAATGGGACGTTGAAGGACAGGTTCACGGTCGAATATTCGCCATGATTGGGCGTACCGACATTGGCGGAAGCTGGAGGGCGTCTCAATGGTTGCGGCTGCTGAGGTATGTCTTGATGGAATCTCGATATGCCAAAGGCCGCCGGAGTCATCCGACTGAAGTTGCTGATCTTATGCATCGTTGGATGGCTCCCCAGGTCATCGACGCCGTGCCGGGAATCAGAAGCGAGGAAGTGTAGAGAATGTGTTTATTGCATCGAGGGCAGCTGATGCTTGGAGGTATCGAAGGGAAGGAAGTTGATAGATGTCGAAACAGGTACACGTGAAGTGTCGTGACAAGCAGCATGTGAGATATGGTCCGTCGACAATTCAAGGTCAACAGGTCAACCTTCAACATGCCGGTGCGCATGCATGTTGGCTGAGTTGCAGGCCAATCACGACTGATCTGAGGTGGGCACGAGCTCGCTCAGCTCGAGGACACGAATGGGAACTTTTACAGGTACCTTCGACCCTGCAAGGCCTGCTCGCGATGTTGAACCATTCTTTTATTGGTTAGTCGTGTCTCTGTATGTTGGATAATCGCTGGGCGTGGCTGGCCTTGGATTTATGCAGTGAGCCGCAGAGGCCGGAACTGCACTCAAGCCTATCACAAAAAGCCATGAACAGCCCAGAAATTCCATGTCTGCTCGCTTCATTCTGGTGCTTGTGTCCACCAGTAATCACCTTCGGATCCTTCTGTTACCTTACATGATGATACACCAGAATACTATGTCAGATGAGGAAGGTTTGGCATGACGAGACGAGTGATGTCGATAAGTCGACGGAGTTGGCCCGATGCAATACAAAGGATTGTAGCAGAGAGAATACTGTGTATACGATCGATCTCTGGTTACGTTCTAGTCACGTTCGAGATTGTTATTACAAATTCTTGGTACCTCGAGTCTCAACGCTAGGTAAAGCTTCAACGCATTTCGAGTCAGCGACTACATTTCGCCTTGTCTCTGATAATCTACCAGTAGACCAAAGCAACATGGACCTTCCCCCAATACTCCCTCCGACGCCCCCGTGACCACCAATGTGCCTTCCGCTGCCTAGCTATTGTCACGGTCGGGACAGCAGACTCATACTGATAGTTATGTGGCTGAGTCAATCGACCCGTCCTGCGTCGTCGCCTTACTATTGGTGGCATCGAGGTGATAGGCTTTGAAGATTGGTATGGTGCCATGTCTGGTAGTGTAGAACCAGGGCTTGCTGAACGAGCCATGTTTGATGGATCTGTGGCCACGTTTGAGCCGAGTCGGCTGTAGTTTGATTTCTCACGCACAGTCCTATCGGGTTGGTCGAGGTGAGTAGGACAGGGACAACAAGTATGGTACCTGATTTCCCTCCACAAGCTACAGCACCAAGAGCAACAAGGTGGGACTTGATTTCATTGTTGACTTCGAGTTCAGATGCAGCAGTGGTTACAGCTGCTGCACACATTGTCCATGGTTCATCGTTCCACCATCGATGAGCAAAGGATGAACCGGGGGCGCTCCGGTAGCAACCTCTGTTGCAACATTCGCCGTTTGCCGATGGATAGTTCGGGGCATCCTTACCGTTTACCAACACATGTACCTCTTTAGTGGCTGCAAGTTTCGTCGAGCTGCGTTGGACCATCCGTCCACACCTTTTTGACTAGCTTGTCGGACGGGTACGTCCGGACTAGCTGTCGCGTGGGTTGATGTGATTTCTCCTTTCTCGGCACTGGGCAGTCCTCCATCCAGTGTTGGCCTGTACCACAATTGGTGCACGGACTGGGTGGGGGCAGCCCTGCCTGTCGCCTTTCATCAGCTCTCCCGATACCATGGGTTTTCCGTAATCGAAGCTGACCCTCCATGGGGTCATGTGTCGTTGTCTCCTTGACAGGCCTGACGCGAGCAAATTGAGACGTCGTCTCCATCCTCTTCGCGATATGCAATGCTTGTGCCTTGCTGCGAGACGTGGTTTCTAGCTTGTCTGCTGCTACCGCTGTACCGCCGTAGACAAGAGGTGCAGGAGTTTTGTCCGTTGGCACCAATGGTAAAGGCTCAATGCTTTTGGTCTTTTGACGAAGCTCATGAATGCTCTCCACCCCATGGACATGTCGCATAGTCATCATCACAAGCGCAAGCAACGTATAAGCAGCATCATTGCCGCCGTTGTGCGTGTTGGTGGCTTTTATACCCAAACAGTGCAGCAGCCGACCCAAACCCGCCCGTTGTCCCTTCGATTCAGAGGCAAGTAATTGCGTATCAACAGTAGCGGCACCTTTGACTTCATGCTTTGTGTCGTAGCCAAGTTTTCGCAGGTACGCGACCTCATTGATAAAGGCATGCCCTACAAGAACGATTTCGCGTCCCACATCCTGTATGTCAACGTCGAAATTGGCTGCTCGATGTAATTCGAGTGGATTCATGCAGATCCTACGCATGACTTTGGCGGCATCGTCGTTACGAATCATGGTGCTAGAGCCGAAGCAGAATTCGGCTTCAGACCTAAACCTTCTACCCTGTCTGCCATTCTCTCTATCGTGCAGTATGAAATAGTCAGCACATTTGAACTTCGCCAGCCAATCCTCAGGAGTAGCATCAATCAGAGCGGGCTCAAAAGATTCGGGGTCGAAAACAGTGATTCCTATCTCAATAACTGTGCCGTTCGCCAAAGTACTTGTGGGAAATCTAAGTGCTTCGCAGTCTATGCTGATGAAGATCGGCTTTTGGCCACTAAGAGGCTGGTACTGCATGAGATCTGAGAGAGACTCCATTCGCTCGTCTAAACGTGAAGAGTAGTCCCCAGCAATTTCGACATGCTTGATTGCCCCGACGCTTCTCAAATCTTGAGAGCTTGTTGATGTGGCGACCAGCGGCCTCGCAATGTGTCCGACATCGGAAAGCACTGGGGCTGTTAAGGACGAAGTCTCCTCATCTTTTGGTGTTGGGGATCCTGCTTTCGATGCAGCATTGTGATGCCGGACTGATTGCCAGCGATACACAATCGGAGTGTTCTTGCATGGTAGCCATCGACAACGACATCTCCACTGCGGGACGAAAATCGTTGCTGAAGGGTGAAGTACCTTACGTGTCGTGGTACGGGAGTAATGCAGCCATCGCATCTGGAGGATGCTGCAAAGCGCGAGATAGGGATAAGGTCTGTCAGTCAAAGGACCATACGATGAACGCGATGAGCAGGCATACACGCTGGATAGAATCGAACAGTCCCAGGCTGGTCGAGGTGGGTGAGGGTGAAACTAATGGGAAAAGGTTGTTCCGACACAGACGTTCATAACGTGCCCCGACTTCCTATAAGCGTGACAGTGACCAGATTCCTTTTCGATGAGATGCGCAAGCTGTTCGTAGAGTGCGGTCTGTGTGTCAGGGCGGTGAATAGGCTTTCCTCATGCCATCCTTCTAGCAGTGTTATGTTCTACATTCAAGTTGCTCGGGTTCATAGCAGCAAAGTCACGTGACTAAGCAGTCTCCCCCGTTAGCACGTGCTACCGCGTCACTCGCGTACCTCTGCCTCCGCATCGCGACCGGACGCAGGCGATCGTGCACGAAGGCCCAACGAGTTTGCGATCCTTGGTGCTTGGACATGAAACGTTATGCTACCACCAATACTGTGAAATGAAAGCACAACTTCCAACGGTAACGACATGGCAACGTCCAGGCTGAGGGTTGGACAGACAGTGAAGGCTACCACAGACAAAGAGACACATCAGGGCATTTTACGATATGTTGGCGCGATCAAGGATGGCCCACCAGGCACATTCTGTGGAATTGAACTTCCAGATGCGACGGGCAAGAACGATGGGAGTGTTAGAGGCCAGAGATACTTCAAGTGTGCGCCGGGACACGGACTGTTCGTCAAGGAGACCATTGTCACGCCCGTAGCGGCTACAAAACCGGCCGCAAAGCGTGCTTCTGTGGTTCCTTCGACCGCTTCAAGCTCGAGAGCAAGCACCATAAACCCTGTCTCCAAGCGTGCCAGCACAGCATCAATCTCTAGGCCGTCGAATGTAAGACAGTCGATTTCCAGTCTCCCTCCTAAGAAGACCCCATCATCTCGTCCCTCCTCACAGATTGTCCCACGAGAAGTAGCTCCTTTGAGACCAAAGCGCGCCAGCATTCAAAGCGTACCCCGAACAACCTCACCTGAAAAGCCTATCGAAGAGGAACCAGTCGACGAGCACGAGGAGGACGTAGAAGAACAGGAGGTTGCAGATGGAGAGGACAAGGACAACGATGAGGCCGAAGTCGATCTCATGGCTGCTGAGCCTCCTATGCCACCACCATCGGAAAGGCCGAGGCGTCCGACAGCCTCAAGAGATTCAATCAAGGAACAAGCGAGCGTGGCAGCGCAGACAAGCCGAGAGGTAGAGTCGCTCAAGGTGAAGTTGCGAGCCATGGAGAAGAAGCGCATAGAAGATCGAGACAAGATCAAGCAGGTTGAGACTTTCCAAAGCGAGAACGAACGTCTAAGCAACATAGTCAAGACTCTGCAGACCAAGCTAAGGACGACGACCGAGGAAAGGAAGGATGCACAGTCTAGAGTTCAAGAGATGGAACAGCAACTACAATCCATCGAGTCCGAGAAACCTGCCGCTCAGCTCGAATCTGAGCTGGAACTTGCAACTATTGACAAGGAGATGGCTGAGGAGAAAGCTGATGCCCTACAGCATGAGTTAGATATGCTGAAGGCCAAATTTGAAGAACTCGAGCTTGAGACAGACATATTGAGAGAGGAGAACAAGGAGCTGACATCAACCATGACCGAGGAGGAAAGAGCTGGTGCTGGCTGGATACACCTGGAGCGAGAACGAGATCGACTCAGGGATGCTCTACTGTTGTTAAGAGATAACAAGCAGGAGGTCGAGACTGAATTGCGCGAGGAGATCGAACACCTCAGAGACAACCTTAATGCTACCGAAGAGGAGGCTGCAAAATACTTGGAAGCAGCGGAACAGCTACACCGTGTGGAAGACACGAATGCGCACCTCAAGGAGCAATTGGAGGCTGCCGAAAACCAGGAAGAAGTCATCTCGAACATGATGCTGGAGCGAGACAGGCATCTATCGCAAATTGAAAACCTGCGCGGTACGCTTTCTGAATTGGAAGAGCTTGCGCAAACGAACGAAGATCTTGAGCAACTATACCTTGACAATGAAAAGGGTCTGCTTTCACGACTAGATGAGCAGGAGGCAGTGATACAGGAGCGTGAGCGCAAGACGACTGAGCAGGACAGAGCCATCGAAGACCTCGAGTACACATTGAACAAATTCCGATCTGTGGTTCAAGGACTGCAAAGCGACATCGACGAAGCTCGAAGGACGAGAGAGATCTCCGAGCTGCAGGCACATGAGATGGGTTCGAGGTCGAAGGCCATGATGGAGCTGAACCTCAGACTACAGAACAACGCAGCCAAATCTCAGACCAAAGCAATCGAGATCGAAATGGTGAGAGCCCAGGCTGCACTTAGAGAACGGCATGTTGAGATGCTGTCGCTGTTCTTGCCAGAAAGCTTCGACTCAGAACGGACGCCAATTGCTGCGCTTCTCTCCTTTTCAATGCTGAAGACCAAGGCGCGTATTGTAGCGAACATGCTGGCAGAGCGCTTACGTGATCGAGGTCATCTAAGCTCTGGGGAGGAGACGCTGACGGGCTACCAAGTCGTCGAGGCTATGCAACGGATATATCAAACCGCTGGCCGCTTCGAACAGTTTATGTCAGCATGTTCACCTGCCGAATTTTCTGCCTTCAGCAATGCAGGACAAGAGATTGAACCCGTAGAACGAGCTGTTACGAATTGGCTAGAGGCACTGAAGACCGATGAGTTCGGCCCAGACAGTCCGGATCATCTGAAGCGCATGCAAAGCATTCTAGCGGACATGACGGAGAAGCTCCTCTCGTCTGGTGCAGAGACCAACGCTACGTACTTGTTAGCTGAGAGCCAATTGACCATGTCTCATACCGAAGTTGCGGCCTCACTCCTCGACTGGGTAGCAAAGGCCGTCAAGACCAAGATTGGTGAGCCAGAAGACGATGATTCTGACTCACTGGACTTTGACCGCAAGGTTGACCAGCTGAGCACACGTGCCAGAACAATCAAGCTTGCTTGCAGTAAAGTCGCGGCTGAGCTCGAGAAGAAACGGTCGAAGAACATCTGCTTAGATGAGACCACCTGGCCGCTTTTCACCTCTACTGAACAGCATGCCTCGACCATCAACGAACAGATCCATCAGCTATGTCGGGTCCTTATCTCCTTCCTCAATGAGGTCGACCAGGACGAAGAGCTGTCTTACGCCAACCTCTTCGAGACCCTCACAGAAGAAGATGACGTGTTCTCTGACCTCCTCAATGACATGAAGACCCTGCAAGACCAAGTCGAATCACTGTCCACGAAAGCCCTCGAGCAGAGCTCGAATCTCACCTTCGAACCACAACCCGCACCCTGGACAATAAGAGCCAAAGAAATCAAAGCACAGCGCCAGATGTCCAGCGAAGTCCAAGAAGAGCTTACGCAAGCATCCCGCAGAAACCACGAACTCTCAGCAAGGATATCCGACAAGGAACGTGCAATCGAAGAGATGACGATCCGCGCCGAGCTCGCCGAAAAGCGCGTCAAAGATAACAAGTCGAAGGAAACTCAGGACAAAGCTCTCAAGGACGATCTCGACAGGCTCAAATTGGAGAAAAACGAGCTAGAAACGCAACTATCAGTGCTACGAACCGATCTCCTCGGCATCCAAGAAGAGAACAGAAAAGACAAAGACCAAATCGCAGCCTTGCAAGCAGCGGCGTCCGAAGAAGCACCTAACGGCACGCATGTACCTTCCACGCCCGGCATGATTGACCCAGCCGCAAACGCCGCAATGTCAGCACATATCAAGGCTCTCCTCGCAGAGATTGAAGCCCTCCAGGCCACAGTCCGCCATCTCCGCTGGGAGAACCGCGAACTTAGCATCCCCCTCTCCGCGACGAAGTTCCGAGCTGCATCTGACGCATGGCTTGATCCGGCGAATCTGAAGACTTCGAAGACGAAGTCCAGGGCAAACAAAGCTAGTCGTCTGCAGGTTGAGCAGAATGACCAGCTCGATGTTCTCCTTGATGTATCGAAGAGCATGAACATGAGACCTGTGCGGCTGAAGGATACATGGCAGAAGGACGATACATGGCGCAGCGTAAAGGAGAGTACGAGGTGGCAGGTCCTGCGGCAGAAGGAGGAAGTTGAGAGCTGGGAGGCTGTGCGTGATAGAGCGGAGGGTGGGTTTGTGGTTCGGGTGAGGTGATTGGGACGAGATGAGATGGTTGTGCTCGAGGTACAGTACTTACTAGTAGTCTTCAAGATGAATAGTTAGATAGGCCTGTCTACTTGCAGCATGGCCCGATCGGTGTCTGAAGTCATTGGACATCGGGGTTCCCTGCTATCAACGTAATATTGCTTTCCGTGCTGCTCCAGCATCAAGAGAAAATCATGAAGCTCGGACAGCCTGAACGTCTGGAGCTGACGCCCGGACATCGCTTATTTGCTGCCCGGACGAGAGCGACTTTATGCTTAGACTTCGCTGCGCCTTTCTCCGAGCACTTCGCCTCCCTAAACCAAAGTACTACTAATAATTGTTTGGTCGCCTACTGTAAAATCCGCCGTCCGCTACACCATGTCTTCGTGAAATAGCTGCGTTCCTATGGACGGTGTATTGATGCTGGTTAGGGAGTATTCGATGCCGCCGGTAGGAAACGTTTGGCGTTGCGTTGGTGGCTGTTGTGGTAATTATGGTGTTCGGGATGGAACAAATTTATTCGAGTGCGGGAATCCCTTCTCCAATATCATCACATACCACAGTCACCCACGAGTGGTGTCCCATTGTACTGGCATAGACTATCTGTTGCAAGCAAGTGGACTCATGTAGATACTATGATGAGTACCAATATTGACGATTCAATTGTGCATGTTCAGTACGACGAGTGCATGATGTAGACAGAAGTGTAGACGACCTAGATAGGTGTTGCAGTGCGTGGGTGCTGACGGCGACCGGGGCGGGCGCCGTAATTACCCTTTACGTGTTGATTGATCGTCTGTGTAGGCAAATACAAGGTGCAACGCGATCTTCGCTGGAGACGGCACGCTCTGCAACGGAAGGTCAAACGGATGCTACGGCTTGAATGCAAGTCGTGACTACCTATACAGAGGGAGCAGAAAGATATGCTACACGAAGATTGTGGACACTGCACATGGCGATTGAAGAAAGTAGTCTACTATGCCCCCGCAGCCTCAATCATCTCTCCCACCACCCCGTATTTCTCCCTGGGCTTGCCTTTGACCTCACCTGCACTTCTTTCCTTCTCGTCTATTCTATGCCAGCCATCCCAATTGACGACTTTGTCGAGTCTGTGTCCATTTGCTTCGGCCTCGGCTTTGACACCCTCCCACCCTTTCTTGGGCTGTCTTATCGTAGATTCAGGTGTAGTCAGAGCATGTTTCCAGTCCTGCACGATGGCTTCAGCTGTCTGAAAGGCATCGGTCATTGTGCTTGCTATCACGCCTGTTGGACCGCGTTTCACCCAACCAGCGCAGTAGAGACTTGCTTGTGCATTGGCTGCGGCTTGTGGTTGCTCTGGTATGTCGGCTGATGCGGCTGAGATGGGTGCTTTGTGTGCTGGCGCGTCAAGTGGGAGGATGCGGCCTACCCCGTCGTGGCGCAGGGTGCCGGCACGATCGTCGAAGGTAGCGCCTATGAGTTCCATGCCTGGTATTGCTTCTGCTCTGTAACCTATGCTGCGGAAGAGCGTTGAGGTTGGCATTGTGAGTGTCTCGTTTGTGTTGCTGACTTTCGAGGAGGGAGATTTGTAGTCGGCAAGCTGGGTGCGGGTGAATGTCACTCCTGACAAGGTGTTCGGGTCCTCGGCCGACCATTCCAGAGAGGAGGGGGAAAGAAGAAAATCAAGGGACCAGGATTTTGTTGCGTTGGGATCGTGTGGTTTGCCCTTCTGAAGGAGTTCCATCAGGCGGCGCTTCGGCCTTTCGAGTAACTTGATGTCCTTCGGGAAGAGCTCGGCAGAAATAGACTCGAAGTTGACACCAGGAAGTTGGATCAATTCCCTGACTTCTTTAATCGTGAAAGCTGCCTGCATAGGCCCTCGTCGACCGACCACATGTACATGCTTGATGCGACTGCTTTTCAGGGTCTCAATAGCGTATGCTGTAAGATCTGTTTTCTGTAAGGCCTCGATGCTGCTGAGTAGGATTCTGGCAACATCCATGGCTACATTGCCTTGACCAACCACAATTGCGGTTTCTCCTGCTTGCAGATCTGGATTGAGGTTCCGATATTCTGGGAGACCATTGTACCAGCCCACAAAGGCTCGTGCAGAATAGATGTGTGGGTTGTCTTCTCCTTTCAGACCCAGTTGCTTGTCCTTCGACGCGCCGTATGAGAAGACGATTGCGTCGTAGTGTTTGGCCAGGATGGGTAGTGGAATGGTTTGTCCAAGTTGGACATTGCCGACGAAGGTGTAATCTGGTGATGAGGCAACTTCTTCAAACTCGTTCTGGCAGTTCTTGACTTCTGGGTGGTCTGGCGCCACACCAAATCTGACAAGACCGAACGGAACTGGCAGCTGCTCGTACATGTCGATCTTTGTGCCATGGACCTCCCTCATCAACTTCCGGGCAGTATAGAAGCCTGCTGGACCGGAGCCGATGATTGCGACTCGTGGAGCTGGTCCATCGTGTTGGGTCGTACGCTGCGACTGCTGTGCCCTAACTGTGGCGATTGAAAAGAGGCGGATGCGAGCTGAGAACTCAGCTGTTCGAGGGGAGCATCTCAAATGGTAGTGAGCATGTGAGAGTGTCGTAGGCCGAGCATAGCTTCTTGCAAGCCATGCTGAGTGCATAACCCCATCTAGTGCTGGTGCCACAATCAGACTGGGACTTCATCGTTGAGAAGTTGTCTCTCTCCACGGTTGCGGCTCGGAGATGGTTTCCGGTTGATGTCGCCCTTATCGATAAGGGAGCTGGTGCAGAAGACACGAACGCATGGAGGCATGAAGGCGAGGAAGGCGTCCACGGGCGTCATCGCTGAATGCGTAAAAGATTGTGTCCAATTCTTCGATAGAGTGGTGGTCATTATTGACAATGATATTCGCTGCGACCTCTAGATCGAGTAGCCATGACTAGGTTCTCAACGAATGTCCAATTTTCGACCAGCTTGCGGGCACGTAACACGATCACGTTGTCCCACAGGACATAGAATTGCTGCACCATATACACAATGTCGCCAGCAACGCGTCTCATGACAAACAATCAGCTGACTTGGGCTCACTCAAGGCCAGCTCTCTTCCTTGTTAGCCATATCGGCTATCTACAGTACATTCTCGTGTCTTAGCCCCGGTCACGGGCTGTGGGAGCAGATCATGCCACGAGTTCATAGCGCTCTCTCGGAAGTCGCCGGAATTCAATGCTTCGACACGCCATCACTGTCGACCAGGCTTTTTCTGCCTCCGAGATCTTCATCCCTACGTATCCTAGACAAGATGTATGATTTTCTCACTCATCTCAACGCGACATCACAGGTAGCCGAGCATTGGTGGTGTGACTATGGCACAACTTGCAAATTTCACACCACATATGCGGCATACTTCAATGAGGTACAAAAGGACACTTCCAGCACCAGCAGCGATGTTCCAGCGGCAGAGTCAGTCACATAGAGATCTCACAACACAATCTTCGACCAGCTATTGACGAAGCACCTATCACAATTCAGCAACTGTGTCCCAGTCATCTCAACCTCTGCCAGACAAAACTCCCAAGTCTACCTGATCGCCAAAATGAATCCTCGTGTCTGGGCCACATCCCCTGTACCAATGTCGACTCACGGTCTGCGCATGGCCGCTTTCTCTACAGCATTCATATTACCCATGATGTGGTTTACCTGGGCCGCTCGGGATCCAGCAAGCATTGCCGAAGCAAGGAGAAGAGCCGAAAGGAGGCGGGCATGGCTGTCGTGATTACCAGAGGCAACGATACTCTGCTGCGTCATCACTATGCGGAAGAGTGAGAAAAGAAGAAATTATTTCGGCCTGCAGTTTAGTGGAGCTATTGTGCAGCTGCTACCATTGTTTGCATTGACCCATTGCCGTGTTGAGCCTTCAGCATTAGGTATGGCGATGTGCATGGCAGCCATGTGGAAGAAAAGTCAACCAAGAAAAGACCACGAGGCAGCCCAGTAGAGGTTGTTATTTAACTCTACAGAAAGTGTGTTCTGATGTTGCAATTCATATCAGCTTCGGTGCTTCTTAAGTATTGAAAGCATCTTTCTCGGTTTACACAAAATCAATATGGTTCGTAACAAGAGCTGTGACGAATTGGACTAGCACTTGCAAGCATGTATATCGTACTTGCTTGACTGGACCCTGTTGCTAGTAGAAAACGTCACAGCACGAAAGCATAGCCTTGTGGCCGTTCGCCTACTTGTGTTGGCTTGCCACAACTCTGACGGGTCTTAACCACCTCAAGCAATACCCAGGCCACCATGCCATTGGATCGAAGTCGCCCAAAAACTGAATTTTGGAGTCTCGGGAACACCCCAGAGCACGAAACGAGACCTGCTTTCAAGCTGGCCACCGTGCCATTGGATTGAGTTCCCCATTGACTGAATTCAAAGTCTCGAGAGCAACCTGTTGCACAGAAAGAGACCTGCCACTAACTACATCACGATGCCGTTGGATATACGCTTTACTGAGAGCATCCTTCGACGTCTCTCATACTAACCTATGATCCCTCTCACACTGATATTTAAGTTCCCTTACACCGTCCTTCGACTTGGCTTATACTAATCTTCGACTTCTCTCACACCGTCCTTCGACTTCTCTTACGCGAACCTTTAACTTCTCTTACACGCACCTTCGACTTTCCTTGTATGAAGCTTCGACTTCTCTTACACGGACGTTTAACTTGTCTCACTTCTATCTCTGAATTCGCCTGCCTCAGGTAAATTCTACAACGATATGATACCTAACGATGTGTTGGCTGCCACTCCTCTCACTGATCATTCTTGGCCACATGCGACAAACTATGATGAGTAAGGACAGAACGTGCTCCGTCCTGGAGTTTGCCGTGATGACCGGTGATCAACGATCGATCTACTGGCAAGCGTGATCGGCAGGGTCCCACCTCGCGCGATGCCGACCAGCATCTTCCACATTGCCCTCTGCTGGACATGTGCTTGTTGCGACAGCTATCAAACTGCGAATTCGGGCTTAACAGACAAATCCGAACGATGCGACGACGCACTGCACACGGCAGAATTACTCCAGCTTACACCTCTGACGATGCGAACATTGCAGTGGCCTCTACCTGAGGCATTCCACCAGCAATCGCAGCTGTCCGCATGCGCATGTGCATCATGTGGGAATAGCATGTGCATTTTGAGGGGATAACATGTGCATGTTGCGGAAAACAGAACTGTATGCAGCATAGCTCTTATGCGCATGTGGACACGACATCTACCTGAGCGACTCTCTGCACAAGCAATGGCGGACAGCTCTGGTTTTGCGGGTACGCTAGTACTTGAGACTTGCCCCGGCTTGTATAGGGCTGAGTTTACGTGATAACGGCTTGCCTGCATTAAGAAGTGGAGTTTCGGCACGAACTGTCGATCGCTGTGATCGACAGAGGCTCAGCTGTGTTGCGGCCCACAACACCCGCACTTTTTTGCTAGTATGGGTGGGCCATTGTACGAGATGTTATGGAGATGGAGCTTGAGAGAATGATCTGAGGTACGTTTTCCCAGCAGAACTAAGGTATAACTAGGCGTGAACATCCCTCTCACTTCTCACTTTCTTCTTCATTACTTTCAGACAGTTCACAAGCAGTTCAGATTGAGTTCACTTTACTTTCACAGAGCATTCAGAGATACTTTACTTCCACACCTCACTTCATCCTCACTATCAACTCACGTCAAGATGGGTTGTTTCTCGGTTTTCGTCTCCGCTGTTCGCCCGCTGTTCTGCCGAGCAAGCCGGCCGGAGCCCGAGCCCGAGGTCAAGGAGGTCCCTGTTTAGGAGCCGGTGTGCCCCCAAGACTGCCGGCACTGCTACGAAAAGGCAGTGCGTGCCCATAAAAGGGCCAAGAGAATTCGCTTCGCGGACGACAGCGTTCGCTCCTCCCTTTGGTCGCAGCCAAGCAGAGCTGCAACCCCCTCGGTCCGGTCCCCTGCCTCCTCTCAAAGGAGTGCAAAGAGCGCCGTTTCTTTCGATTCGGCCAAGTTTACAGACTGCTCCCTCGACAGTGAGGGACACCGAAAGCAGCCGGGCCCAGCCCCGTTCATCCCTGGCCTATGAGCCATCCGAGCACCTAGAGACTCTCTCCTCTCCCTAGATTTCCTCTCACTCTTCTCTCACTTCCTAATCACCTATGTTTCCTCTCTCCTCTCCTCACATGTGGGGGGCCGGGTTTGGGACCCGGCTCACGATTTTTTTTGCCTTGTGCAAGAACTTCGGGGGCCGGGTGGGTTACAGGAATGGTGCTGATGGAAATTCTACGGAACATCTCTAGCGAGCTCAAGCAAATCAATCATGGGATATCGGCTTGGGGGACAACGACCAAGACTCAAACTCTGCTTCTCAAACACAAAGGCCACTCAAACGCCTGCAAACTCTGCTCTGAAAGCTCGCAAACAAGGCCACTACAAGCCTACGAACTCTGAACTCTGCCCGGAAAGCTCACAAACAAGGCCACTCAAATGCCTATGAACTCTGAACTCTGAACTCTGAACTGAACAACTCAAAAAGGCCACTCCAATGCCTTCGTCTGAAAGCCAAACAGCGACAACATACTTGTCCGCACAAGCAAGGCCACTCTTATGCCTGCACACCAAAACACAATGGCAACATCCACGCCAGCTACATCTCATGGGTCAATACTACATGCCCAACATTGGCAACTAAACACAAGCCAAGCAACAATATTGTCATTGACAACTAAAACTCCTGTCATTGACAACCAAAAATCATGTCATCGACGACCAACAATCATGTCATCGACGACCACACACAAACCAAACAACAACACACTGTCATGCACCCAGTCTTAAGGTTGCCGTTGGAATGCCTGATTAGTTCTTGGTTAGCTTCAAACCATTGCCGGTTCTGGGTTCACCACGAGAAAACCCTGCTGGTGCCTCTGACAGTGTTGTTGCCACAAACAAATTCAACGCCTCTTCCTTAACACAACCTTCTCAATCCACGAAGGGAGGAATGCTACTACTACCACTACATACACAAACACAAATACAATCACTTCACAAACAAATGGCACATCTGCACACAAGCAATGCCACCACCAAACAAATCTACAATACAATACCACAAAACAACAAGGTCATGCACCAGGTTGCAAGTCAACCGTCGTTCTGGGTCAGCGGTAAAACCCTGGGTGCATGGCCTCGCCTCTGCCTCGTGTCTACAAGTCACTACCATCAGCAGGGGCATGCTACAACCAAAACATCATCACAAAACTATCATTCATCATCACAACACCACACCACCACAAAACTGCAACACTGCAGCACTGCAACACTACAAAAGTACATCGCTACAGCTGTACACCATCACAACGCTGCATCACTACCAAAGCTGCATCATCACAAAACAAACCAGTCCCTCCTTGTGGGGAGCCGGAAGGAGAGAGCCGGTCAACACTACACTGCTGCATCACTACCAAGCTGCATCACCACAAAACAAACATTCACCCTCCTTGTGGGGGGGCCGGAGCGAGAGAGCCGGTCCATAATTGCTTTTGCCTTGTGCAAGACCTTTGGGGACTGGGTGCCACGACAACCATGATTGCCGATGACGAAGATAGCGCAGACATGAATTGGGTCGAGTCGAGGATGAAGTGAAGGATTCTTTTGTGGCGGTCAGCATCCTATGTGTGAGACGGAATGCGGCTACGCTGTGGATGCGACGGTTATTATAGGTGTACAGCGCCTACAATGCGGGCATGCTTCAACAGTGTTAGGGGTACGTTGCGCTCCAACGTGTCTTCGCGAACTTTTCTTTTGGACTGCAGTGATGCCCTAACAGCACCCACAAACCCCCAATTCTTCTTCTCTCCTCTGATCATTACTAACAACCTATTCGCGACGCATATCGACAGACATGATGCCGTACTGCTCTGATGCTGGACGTAGATTATTGCATCAGACTCGACTGTCCACTGACGCACTACTACACTCCTCCGATACATGCCAGAGGATGATATCTTGGATAGCTGTTAACGTCCTCGACGTGTACACGCGATGCTGATGCCGGTCACTCTTGTAATACCTCGTTAATGAACGTGCTGTTTCAGACAAACAACAAGATGACCTTTCGCTCATTCAAGTTATCCTGCTCTCTCTTTGCCGCATACTGTTATCAGTTTTGAGCATGTGAGTATATACCAGGTATCTTGCCATTGATCGCCCAGAGCGACCACTACGAGCCTCTTTAGTCTAGAGTGTAGCCCCTAAACGATAAATTAGGCATAGATTTGGGGCTCTGGAGGCCTAAGAGGACCCCAATGCTCGAGTAGCGGCTACGGCCCAGGGGCCATTTCCTTTGTCCAGACGCGCACCGGAAACTGTTATCGATAAGCGACGAATACTGTGGGCATGGGAGTCATGCCCGCATGCCGCATTTTTGTGAATTCGTGTTTCTCGAAATTGTTTGTTACTCTAGTTGCGTACATTGAGGCGTCAAGATGGCGCTTCAGCTTGAGAATACGCACAACCGAGATGTCCTCATCGCAATCGAGAAGAAATACCAGCAGAAATGGCAGGACGACCATATCTTCGAGTCAGACTTCCCAGAAGACGACCTGTCACCCACTGAATTGCGCGAAAAGTACCCAAAGTACTTCGGTACCTTTGCCTATCCTTACATGAATGGCTCTGGTCATGCTGGTCACTTATTCACCGTGTCGAAAGTCGAGTTCACCATCGGCTTCCAGCGACTTACTGGCAAGCGTACACTGTTCCCTCTAGGTTTCCACTGCACTGGCATGCCAATCAAGGCAGCGGCAGACAAATTGATTGGAGACATCAACAAGTTCGGACAGAATTTCGAGCGTTTTGAGGAATATGAGGCATCGCAAGAACAGGCAAATGGCACACCCACTCCTGCGCCTGTGCAGGGAATCAACAAAAATGCAGATATCACAAAGTTCTCAAGTAGCAAAAGCAAGGCTACAGCCAAAAATATAAAGACGAATTACCAATTTCAATCTATGCTGGCCATGGGCATTCCAAAAGAAGAGATTCACAAGTTCTCAGATCCCTACTACTGGACCGAGTACTTCCCGCCGATATGGAAGCAGGACCTGATCAACCTTGGCGCACGTATGGACTGGCGCAGACAATTTGTTACAACCGATGCAAACCCCTACTACGATGCTTTTGTACGCTGGCAGATGAATCGTCTGAAGGAGGTGAACAAGATCCTGTATGGCAAGAGGTACACAATCTACAGTCCTAAAGATGGTCAGCCATGTATGGATCACGACAGAGCCAAAGGCGAAGGTGTTGGCCCTACAGAATATACTGCGCTGAAACTGAAGGTCAAGGAGTGGTCGTCCGAAGCTGCAGCTGCGGTAGAGGGCAAGATCCCAGCAGATGCTAGTGTCTACTTCGTGCCAGCCACTCTGAGGCCAGAGACTATGTACGGGCAGACGTGCTGTTTCGTTGGTCCAGCTATCAAGTACGGCATCTTCAAGGTTTCGGACAAGGAATACTTCGTCTGCACAAAACGAGCTGCCTGGAATATGGCCTTCCAAGGCAAATTCTTTGACCTCGACAACTTTCCAAAAGACCAGAAAGAGCTAGAAGCTGTTGTTGAGCTACCAGGCTCTGCCTTCGTTGGCACTCTGATCAATGCGCCACTTTCGCTTCACGAGCAAGGCGTCCGAATCCTGCCCATGGACACAGTCCTGGCTAGTAAGGGTACCGGTGTGGTCACATGTGTGCCTTCTGACAGCCCTGACGACTTCGCCACCATCCGAGAACTGGCCAAGAAAGCCGAATACTACAAGATTCAGAAAGAATGGGCAGAGCTCGAGATAATACCTGTCCTCGAGACGCCGGCTTACGGCAAGCTTTCTGCTCAACATTTGGTTGAGAAGATGAAAATCAACTCACCAAAAGACGACAAGCAGCTTGCCGAAGCTAAAGATCTTGCTTACAAAGAAGGGTTCTACAATGGCACCATGCTTGTGGGTGAATTTGCTGGCCAGAAAGTGCAAGATGCGAAGGAGAAGGTCAGACAGCAAATTCTCCAGTCTGGCGACGGCTTTGCTTTCGCCGATCCTTCAGGCGAGGTCATAAGTCGAAGTGCTGACGAGTGCGTTGTTGCCTACATCCCACAGTGGTTCCTCAACTACGGAGAGAATGACAAAGAATGGCGGGATATAGTGATCAACTATGTCAAGGCAAGCGATGGACTCTACACATATGGTCCAGAAACAGAGAACCAGTTCGTTGCAAACTTGGAATGGCTCAATCAATGGGCTTGCGCTCGAACGTATGGTTTGGGTTCGAAGCTACCTTGGGATCCAAAGTTCTTGGTCGAATCTCTCAGCGACAGCACAATCTACATGTCTTACTACACAATAGCGCATCTCCTGCATACTGAGAAATTCGGCAAAGAGGCAGGTCCTTTAGGAATCAAGCCTGACCAAATGGTCGATGAAGTCTGGGACTACGTCTTTACGAGAACCAGTGACCTTGAAGCAGTGTCGAAGAAGTCGGGTATACCAGAGAAAGACCTTAAGACTCTGCGAAAATCCTTTGAATACTGGTATCCGTTAGACTTACGATCGTCAGGCAAGGATCTGATACCAAACCACCTCACCTTCTTCCTTTATATTCACACTGCCTTGTTTCCTCGAGAGTACTGGCCAAAGTCAGTGCGGTCGAATGGTCATCTCCTGCTCAACGGCGACAAGATGTCGAAATCGACCGGCAACTTCCTGACCATTACACAAGCAGTTGCTAAGTTCGGTGCAGACGCAACCAGAATAGCTTTGGCCGATGCAGGCGATGGCATGGAAGACGCAAACTTTGAAGAAAAGGGCGCGAACGCTGCGATCATGCGAATCTACATTCTGAAAGAATGGATAGAGCAAACAGTCGCCGACAAGTCTTTGCGAACCGAGAATGATTCAAAGGTTCTGTGGGACACTCTCTTTGAAGATGAGATGAACCTGCTTGTCCACGAATCGTTCCAGCACTACGCCGCTACAGACTACAAACTTGCCCTCAAATCCTCCCTTTACGACTTCCAATCGGCCCGAGACTTTTACAGAGAGTCCTGCCTCAGCACCGGTGTTCCCATGTCACGACCTCTCATTCTGAGATATGTTGAGCTCCAGGCTCTGATCATTAGCACGATCGCACCTCACTGGGCGGAATACATGTACCTCGAAGTCCTCGGGAAGACCACAACAATCCAGAATGCACTGTGGCCAGTCGTACCAGAAGCGAACAAAGGCCTCACAGCTCAAAGAGAATACATCAAATCTACATCGAGCAATATCACCTCTGCCGAAGCTCAAGCCGGGCGCAAGATGGCGAAAGGCAAAGCCGCGGCCTTCAACCCGCGTGAACCAAAGATACTCACCATATTTTACGCCGATTCTTTCCCCGAATGGCAGGACAAGTATGTCGATCTTCTGAAAGATGCCCTGGAAAAGGCAACGATAAATGACGACAAGGCTATCAATCAGACCGTAGCCAAAACAGCAGGGAAGGAGATGAAGAAAGTCATGCCGTTCGTGCAAGAGCTGAGAAAGAAGGTTCTGTCTGGTGACAAGGCGGCACTCAATGAGCGAGAGATCCCGTTTGATGAGGCTGCAACATTACAGGAGATGTTGAAGGGCGTGAAGAAGGTGACCGGATGCCAGGATATTGACGTTGTGAAGGCGAGTGCGGATGTGAAGGATCTTCCTGGTGTGGCATACACAGCTGAGCCAGGAAAACCAACGTTCAGCTTTGAAAATATCAAGGCGTGAGGAAGAACGAACGAGCGATGTGATCCATGAGGATCTGATGACGATGATGAGCACTGCGCAATGAGAAGCAACGGTTCGACAGCTCGAGACATTTGCATGGCGTCAGAAGAAATGTTGACTGGTGTCAGCGAGCTAGATAGGTTATCTGTCAAGATCGATCATGCCTCCCCACGAGGCCAGAAGGTTAGGCTATCGAGCGGAACGGATTGCACACGGGACTGTTAGCTGAGAAGCGCAGCTCCTTCGAAGCATGTCTAAGACAAGAGTAGAGATAGATAGATCTGTCAAGGATAAAACGTTGAACAGAAAATGGCTACATCTCAACAGGAGCCATTCAATATTCTAGAAGCACGCTAGAAGGTCAGGAACTACCCAAAAAATGCTTGGTCTGCGGCTCTTCTGCAAAGGAGATGCCGAAGGTCCTCTTTGCTTCCTCCTTGACACATGCTGGCCGTCAGGAACAGGCAAAATCATCTTTGCCATCCCATCGTCATGCTGGGTTTGTGGAAACCGTTGTGAAATGTTCCATGTTCACACGGCATGAGCCATATCCAAAGCCAGCCATGCCCAAACATGGTCAGTCGATGTTGATATCGATAGCAACTCGTGGCGTGAGTCCAGAAACCATGTGGAATCAGGACAATGTGACGATGAATTTTTCTTTTGCCATTATTGTCAGGAGGTACTCATTCTCATTTCTTTCGTGTGCGACACAGCTCACCACCAAACATACTCATACTCCTTCTGTGGCCTGACCAGCAAAGATCTCGACGCGTTCCTTACCTAAGCACAGGGTCTTATCTTATCGCGGATTATTCTTCAGATTTTGGAGTGTCTTTATTCGCCAGCGTCAAGATCCCCCACACTCCTCACAGGTACTCAGAGTGTGTTTCCGGGGCCTCACAACCCTGTTCCAAACAGCAGGACGATCTCTACTGCGCATCATAATACGGGCCTGTTATTGCTTTGAGACCTGACAACCGAGTCGTCCAAATTCGAAGGATCTTGTGCTGACCACACCCGATACATGTCCTTTCTACCAGTACGTCATTTCCCGACCGTGTACCTTCACATATGCAAGCCATGTCCCGACCCGTCAACAACCCCGAACACTCTCGGACATGCCACTTGTTGTACCACCAAGATGTGTTTGCTTCAGCATTGCCTTGTTAAGTTCTAGCTAATACAGGCTGCATTTCCCCAGCATCGTCCTGACCCTAGACCATATCATCGAGCTGCAACAACGTCTGAACTGCTGTGCAATGGTAGCTTCAGTTCCAAGCCAAAGATGCCGGCCCAGACAGTTCATCTTCCCAATGGCCAAACCTATGCAGTCACGCCCATATTCGGTGGGTACACCTTCAAGAGCAACGATATGGACATACACCATTCAGCCATGCCGCCCGGCTGGACGGTGAACCTCACAACCGAAGATGAACTCGATGAAGATGACGAGCGCATAAGGAGAAGGAGCAAGATATACATAGGAAGAGGAGAAGAACCACCAGAACCAAAAGACCACAAAGTCACCATATCTCATCGTTTCACCCGGCCAACACTACAGAGCGACTCCCTCTTCATATCCTCTGTCTCCGTCCCCTCCAGCAGCGACTTCAAGACCCCAGCATCGCCTTCCCGCCATGTCGCCATGATGCTGTGGGCAACTCTATGCTGGTACTTCCACAAGGACCCGCCCTCTCCACAGCTCACCACAGCTGCCTCCTCACAGACCCCAGAGTGCGCCCGTCCAAAGGGTGACTGGCGCATCAAAATCCGCAAGGAGGGGATTTTCAAGTCTCGAAACATCCTCCCCAAGCTCGAGCGTATGGGTCTAATAATGACCGAAGACTCGACTGTAGGCACAGAGACCGACCCACGCAGCTCAGAAGGCTGGACCGACTGTTTCGTCTCGCGCCGCGCATTCTGGCAGATCGACCCGCGCCTCTTTCTTTTCACGCTGGCGCCCGTTCAGCATAGTCCGCTCCCCTCACAATCACCATTTCCCTCACGCCCAGGAAGTCCCGAAAGAGATCAAAAAGGGGGCGCAGGTGCATCGCGCGGCTCTCCACGACCAAACTTGAATTCCGAGTTGTCGTCTGCTTCCGCCATTCCCGATTTCAACCTCAACCCCGGTGTAGCCTCCCCAGGCGGCCCTTTTACATCTGGCTCCCATCTGCCGACTTATTACCCGGCACCACCAACGCAGTACACCTTCTCAAATAGTATCCGCCATCCCATCCGCCCGAAACCACCTCGCCAAGGCGAAACATTCTATTCTCGGTACATTCCCTCTCTCGACTCCTGGCTCTCCTTCCGTGTCCCTACACTTTCTCAAAAGCCAGTCCCGTACTTCGGTCCAGGTGGCCCAGGAACAGCGCCGAACCATAATCACAACGTTGCCGGTGCTACCAGTGGAATCAACTCAATATCTGTCGCGACGTTACCAACCCTCGCCAATTTCAGCGAGCGCCTCTCGGATACAGAATTGTTGAATAAGTGGATGAACAATCCGCGCGTCAACGCCGCATGGGGCGAAGCTGGTCCGGTCTCTCAAACCAGCAGCTTTCTTGCCAACGCGCTTTCTTTGCGCCACTCCTTCCCAGTATTTGCATGCTGGGATGGCCGACCTTTCGGCTACATGGAGGTGTACTGGGTCAAAGAAGACAAATTTGGACAGGTCCTTGGGGGTAATGTGGGAAATTGGACTAGAGGTCTACACGTCCTGGTCGGTGAGGAGGAGTTCAGAGGCCCGCATAGGGTTAAGGTTTGGCTTACGAGTTTTGTGCATTGGGCATGGTTGGCGGATAGTAGGACTGATGTTGTGGTTTTGGAGCCGAGGGTTGATAACACGAAGTGAGTCGAGCTCCCATTTTATGACGAGAAGTGGGTTGCTAACTGCGTGCAGATTTATCCAATACTTGAAGGACGCGGGATTTTACAAGCAGGGTGAAGTTGCGTTTCCACATAAGCAAAGTGCTGTCATGAAGATTGATCGCGATACTTGGGAGGCGCCTTGCATATAATTGATTGGATTTGGTTGCTGGGCATGCATGGTGTTTGGATATGCGAAATCTCAGGTATGAGGGCCTCGAGATACACAGCACGCAGGTGGCAGAACTCGATTTACGTTGCATTTGGTGGGATGTGCTTGGCTATAGTGCATGGTACATGCAAAGAAGATTCACCGAAGAAGCTCGATACCATTTATCAAGTGGCTTGTATGGTTCATCTGTTCTGCTGCAACCTTAACGACGGCCTAGAGACATTGAGTCGTCCCTCAGCCCCGTCCGACGACCGTACGATGAATGAAACTTTTCACGTTTGCAGGACAACCGTCACGGTCAACACCGATCTATGTACGTTCCCGTTCCAGGTAATCGAGGACTACGCTGCAGCGTGCTTAGTAATAGTCTTGCTGCATGTGGTCACTGAATTGTGATTGGTGTAATGCTTCGATTTAGCGCAATATCGGCAAGCATGAGGTGATCGAGGAGTACTTGGTCTGGAGGGGCTGACAGCATGCCGACGGCAAGGAAACATCAACAGCGTCACTATCTCCAGAGAATTTGCCTTCGGATACTTGCAGACCACCTTGCACAGAGCCCGGCAAAACCACTCACGGCACGAACCACAAGGCAATGTCAACATAAACTATCCCAAGACTGACACCAACAAGGTCACCAACAACCAGCTGAGCGCTTAAGAGTCAAGCTGGTGGCGTAGTAGCCACAAGGTCGATCCTCCACCATGCCCCTTTCCGTCCTCACAGACAGCGATGTCAAGGAGATCCTGCAAAACCTCACCTACGACGATGTAATCGACCTTCAGAAAACCCTAGGCGATGCCCTCCACGGGTACTCCACAGGCGACACAAACGCATCATGCTGCGCGAGCTTTCAGCCCGAACGCACAGTGCTCAAGAAGAAGGATGTGACGTCCCTGTTCATCCCTTCTTCAGCTGGCGATGCTATCGGCGTGAAGGTGGTCACGATGCAGACCCCAGTGTCGACGGAGCCACCGAGCAGTGCCAGCGCTGGTGAGAGCGTCACGAGCAAGAAGTCATCCGGATCCGTCAGCTCAGCATCAACAGGGATCGATGCTCTACAACTGACGCCCGCGTCTACGACTTCAACATCGACGTCAACGGGAGATACTAACAGTACCACCACCCGCTCCTCCATCTCTAGCGCCTCCTCCCAACCACCCTCAACCCCCACAACCCAAACCACACCCCCAAAAGGCATAATCAACATAATGGACAGCCACGGCACCCCCCTCGGCATCCTCCCCGCCACCGAACTCCCCGCCTTCACCACCTCCCTCGCCTCGACCCTCCTCCTCCGCCGCCGCCAAACAGTCCACACCCTCACGATCTTCGGCGCCGGCAGAATCGCATTCTACACCATCCTCCTCTCTCTGCTCCTCCGCGCCCCCGAAATCCACCACATAAACATCATCAACCGCTCCTTCGACAACGCGATAGCACTCATGAAACAATTCCTCCCCAGTCACGGCGGTGACCCAAGCTGGTCGCACGTAAAGTTCAGCGCTCTATCCCCCGAGTTTGTCGAGTATGACCGTCTACTGAAGGAGGAGGTGCGAAAGGCAGATGTAGTTTTCTGCTGTACACCGTCTACAACGCCTCTCTTCCCAGCCGAGTATCTAACCAGTCACGAGGGCCGTCGGAAGGGGAGGTATATAGCGGCAGTCGGGTCATACATGCCACATATGATAGAGTTACATCCGCAGATCATACAGGCCGCTGTGAAAGACGGGAACCATAAGCGGCATCACCATCGACATGCGAGGCAGGAGGGCGTGATAGTAGTTGATAGTCTGGATGGGTGTTTGAGGGGGGCGGGGGAGGTGGTGTCGGCGGGGTTGACGGGGGAGCAGTTGGTTGAGATTGGGGAGTTGATTATGGTTAGGAGGAGTTTGGAGGAGGAGAAGAAGGGGGAGGGGGAAAAGGGGCTGGTTGAGTGGTTGACGAGGGGGAATGTGATTTATAAGGGTGTTGGGTTGGGGTTGATGGATCTTGTGGTTGGCAGGGAGGTGGTGAGATTGGGGAGGGAGAGGGGTGTTGGGACTGTTATAGCGGAGTTTTGAGGTGTACTACCCATGCGTCGAGCTGCCGGTCCGGAGTACAAATAACATGAGTAAGCAGAGTGGCAGCCGTGATCGAGGCGAGGTGTGAGGTGGCGCGAATGCTGGTCCAGGCATGTCTAACTGTGAAAATGGAAGAGTGTTATCGAGCAGAGTTCATGGCTGTAGCATGATATACCGCCCTCCTTTACTAAGAACGCAGGTAAAGGACCAAGCCTCGATAATTGTGACGACGACCTTGCAAATCAAGAAAAGCTTCATGCATGGTATCTATGTTAAGCTCGTAAAATATCTGACATGAAAGACATAAAATATTCCTGCTGCTCTGTGGCATAGTCCCAAGATCCTACTTCGGCCATGATTCCGTCTTATTTCGTATTCGTGTGAACTCGACACCTGCAACATAATTTTGACGGCCGAAATTTCGACCAAGACTCCTCCGCTATGCCAATGCGATTCGTACTTGCTCGTTGATGTCGTTTAGTTGATGCTGCATAAGCTCATTTCTTCGTGTCTTGGTAGATGAAGGCGTAGACTATTGCCCAAAATCGGGCAAAGGCGTGTCGAGGAGATATGCTGTCTAGACGATTGCTCCTCCATCTTCATCGTCATTCTCTATCACCCCGCCGAACTCGTCAACAACAATCCTTCGGCCTCGATCTTTCTCAGCGATACCGTCTCTGGCAGCACCAAAATCCAGTACCTGATACGCGTTAGTTTTTGTTTAACAAAAGTCTGTCAGAAAGGCCCACCTCAATGAACGTCATACTATCCCGCTGCACCGCAGCAACACACCTTCGGTCATTGAACTTAACCTGCCAAACACCGCTGAGATCGGAAAGCAGGTCTTTCTTGCAATAACCTGTCTTGATATCCCACATCTTCAACGTCCGGTCAGACCCACTAATGACTTTCTGCGAGTCATGTTGGAAGCACGTGATTGCACCCGTGTGTGCTGTCAATGTCGATTTACATTGCCCATTCTCCGGATCCCAAATTCGAAGGGTCGAGTCTGCAGCTGCTGACACGAGTCGATCGCAGTTGAGGTCAAGTAGTCCGACAAGCGATGAGTGACCCTCCAGGGTATAAAGGGCGGATCCTGTCTCAAGCGACCAGATCTTGACCAAATAGTCCATCGATCCGCTTATGCATCGGTTCCGAGCATGGTCAAGAACCACACTGTACACTTTCTGTGTATGGCCTTGTAGACGATGCACCGTTTCACCTGTAGATATCTTCCACACCCTAACGGAACAATCGTAGCTACCGCTGACAAGAGTATCCGCGTGAGCGGCGATGGCTCGAACGGAGTGTTGATGGCCAGTCAAAGTGCGCACGTAGTATGGACTATCCTCAGCCTCCGCATCAGCCTCAACTTGAATGTGATTCGAGTCTGAGGGTTTCGGCAGTTTCCAGATCCTGAGCGTCGAATCCCTTGAGCCCGTAATGATAATCGGTTGTTTTGGCATCATGATATCCTTACCATCCGCTGCTTCTCCTATTTTCGTGGGTTGTAGTATTTGAAGGCATCGGACAGTGCTAGTGTGACCTCGGAAGACGTGTGTCTCCCGCCCTGCATCGATATCCCAAATACGGACAGATCGATCAGTGGAGCCGGACACCAAGGTGTTGCCAATGTATTGCAAAGCCCAAACCCCACCCTCATGCCCTCTAAGCAATTTTCGAAGTTTTCCGGTTTTGGTGTCATATACATTAATATTGCTGTCGTCGCTACCAGTGAGAATCTTGTCTGTATCGAATTGCAAGCAAGTGACCACATGGCTTCCATGAGCTCTGAATGCGAGGTGATGTGGTTTTGCCTCCTCTGACATCCAGTTCCGTTTTATTAGATGATGGCGGCGATAGAGTGATTTATAAAGATGAAGTCCCTTCAGAGTCGGTACTGGAAGCTCTGGGTTGGGGACAGCGACAATAGCAGCATTGGCAGCATTGTTGGGTCCCTCAGCTGTGGAGAGCTGTGACATCCAGTCACCTGTGCTTAGATCCACTGAAGTTTCTCGGGAAGTGGCTTGTCGTTTCGCCATCTTGCTTCGATTCGTCAGTTGTGTTGCAGCCTTTCTCTTTGATCGCCGCAATGAGGTTGATGCACCAGGCTTACGACTTGTAGATGGTCCTGGGGAGCCGATTTCGCTGTCGCTTTTTACGGAATGGGCTTGACTCATGTTTACCTCTCGAGCATCGGGTCCGAAGGGGTCCTGCCAGCCCCAGCCTTGAACAATAGCTTGTTGCAGCTCACCTTGCGGCAAAGAATATCCATCAGCGTCGAAAAGTTCTTTCCAAGCCCTTTCATCACTATTCAGCATCTGCCTCCACTTCTTCGAAACTTGAGATGCACGACATAACGATTGTACATCTAGATGTCGGACTATGTTCATTGACAACTCGGGAGGTAACAGCGTGAGAAAGTCGCACTTCAGCACAGGATTGACCACATCTGCCACCACCTGTAGTGTCTGCTTTGGACACCTTCGCAACAGTTGATGCATTACATAGCTTTTCATAGCGTCGGGCAGAGCTTCGAAGAAGTTGAGCATAGGAGGAATGTCACGAACGGAAGACGCGTGAGAGCGTCCAACGTCAGATAAGTCGTCGTCAGATAATGCTGTTTCTGTAATGGCTGGTGATTCATATCCCCCATGGGAAGGGGAGTCTTCGTAGTGACTGTCTCCCGTGCTCCATGGCCCATGTGGATGGCCGAACTGTGAACCAAAATCTGAACGGTCGTCAATATCGGCGAAATACTCGTTATGCTGAGTGCTCGCACCTGCGGTAACAGGAGACAAACTAGGACTAGGAAGTGTTCCATCCTGTATCGAAGGGCTCTCTGACACATGTAGACGAGTCGGTATGGACGATAGTGCTCTTGGACTAAGGCGTCTTTCTTGCAAGCTCAGATCGTCCGGTTCTATTGGTGGGGTCGGAACCGCACTATCGTATGAGGCTCTGGATATGGTGCGGCTGCCTCTTCGTTCAGAGTGTTGGCCGACCGGAAAGTCGCCATCACCTTGCTGTATAGCTAGAGAGGATCCTGCTTTCCGTGGGCCATCCTGTTGGTGCTCGATGGCTGGCGTGGGAAGGACATCACGAGCGACCCTCCCCTCTACCGAAACGGCTTGTGGCCGTTGCTTGGAGGTACGTTCGGTCCTGGTTTCCGGCGTTACAGGATTTGAGTTTCGAACGGCGCGAAGACGAGGATGTGACCTTGCAGGTGGGTGGACAGCTCTTTGCTTGCCGCTGCGGCGTGTTCGTGCTGCTGGCCCCTGTTCGGCCTGAGAATCTAGTTCGGCTATGGATTCTGGCGAAGCTGGTCGTTCGCTCGCCTCCTGCAGAGATCGGATGGACGGGGCAACATGCTCTTTCTTGATTGGCGGCACAGAACCAGATCTTTGTACCGTCTGGATTGTGCCATTCTTCCTTGCCAGCTGACGTTCCTCTTCTGCAATTTGGTCGAGCTCTGCCATAGTGTCAGTCGCTTCTCGGAAGACGACAGCTTTTCCTCCCAGCGAGAAACCAATGTTCTGTAGGGTAGCGGGGGTTGGGCTCGCAGCGAGAGGATATATTCTGGGGTCCAGGTCATTGGCGTGCTCAGGGTTCGGCATAACAAATGGAGGAAACTTGGTGGTAGTAGTTGTGGTAGTCGTCACGACAGTTGTCTGTGTGGCAGGGCCAAATGAGAACTGGCCCAAAGTGCTCTCTGGGAGGACTCGCTCGCGAAGCATCTTCCTCCTCGTGCTCTGATTTGAGCCATTCTTTCTCTTCAGATCTGCGCTCTTCGGACGAGTAGAAGGCGTGTCAGGTGTGCCATCCATCCTTGCCTCGTGCCAGTGTCTCTACAAAACTCCCTCACGACGTTGGCTCTGCCTCCTCAGTCATCCGCCTGTTCTGCTGCTTATCACACGGGCACAGTTTTCTTTGTTTCTGTCGACGCGAAAGGGATGGCCAAGCGGCCGAGGAAGTGGTCGATCGGTTGGCGTGATATGCAGGCCTTTGCAGCGGCAAGTGCGTCTCTGGTGAACGCGTCTAGCAGCAAATGCCCGTTTGTCGTTTGTCGAAGAAGGGCTCGGAAGGCACTCGAGGAGTGGTTAGGAATGATTTCGGGAGACAGCAGTGGGGTCTCGGCGGCAAAGGACAGCGCCGGCGTCAACTTCAACTTCCTGAACCTGCCACTCTTGGTCTGTGATGCAAGCGGCTGACCTGCAAATAATTCCGAGACAACTTCAATATATTCATACACCTCCCTCGGAGTGATATATTACTCTCCTTCTAGATTAATGTGCCTGCCCAGTTTGGAAACGTCGCAATTACATGTTATGGGAGAAGGCGGCAGTACCGTCACTTCCTTTCAGGCCGCAGCTATTGTTCAGCACATACGCAATCTGTTCGGTAATGGCATGCACCGCAGCCTTAACACCGTCGCCACGAACTTGCCTGCACCATGCACACTGACCTTGGCAAACGAAAACCTTTCGACGTGCAGCAGTAACTAAGAGTAACAAATAAAGGGCAGGCATGCTTTCCACATACCGGTATTGTCTACCATCTGGCATCTACGACATATCCTAATGTAAAAGGCATCCTGACCCCCTCGTCGGGATTCGCGTTACACATAAATCGCTTTGTCCAAGTGAAGTTGTCCGAGCACATCGCTCCTTTGAATCTGTCGGGCTCGGGTTTGATTGACCACGGATCAGACTTTTGTGTGCTAACAACAGAAACTGTGAGCACCTCTTCGCGACTGCAAAATATGCACCTGCTATGGATCATGATATTTGGGAAGGTTTTGTTATTCGGAAGGTGCCAAAAGGTGAATAGCGTGAGCATCCTACCTCCGTAGAAAGAGCAGCAGCACCAGGTCGTTCCTTCCATCTCCTGAACGCACAAAATTCTGAGAAATCAACACAACGAAAAGTCTTGATGATCCACATCAGAGTCTTCCCTTGCAATGTCTACCAGATGAGATTTTGAAGACTCTCGCCCTGGATATCAACTCCTCTCCCCAGCGAATCTTCAATGGAGCAGGTGCAACTTCGACTGCCGCCTGCAGACGTGCTCAAACAGCTCAACCTCGGCTTCGTCCAGATCTTTCTGAATGCGTCCATCGCCTGCATACTCTACACTCGACGCCTCATCAATTGGCAGTCAAGCTGCTTCCTTGCCCGGAACGTCTCCCAACTAATACTACCCGAATCTTTGCCGTATCTTGAGGACGCTAACAAAGTCCATGACCGCTTTTGCTCTGCTGAATATGACCTTGGTCCAGATCATGGAGAGTCTGAGGAGTTCAAAGTAATGCAGCGAGAATCGCACAGATGCGCTGACCAGGTTCTTGACATGCTGGTGAGTTTCACTCACCACTCATATCGTACGCGGGACTAAATGTTGTCAGAGTTCTGGAATTATGGACAGCTTGCAACAGGACCACCTCAGCATCATGAAGCTCTTCATACTTGGTAAACGACGCCAGGTGGACTCTATCGTCGAGACCTACACCTTTGTCTTCCAGGCTTCCGGCAGAGCTGCACCTTCTGTTAAGCTAGCTGAGACGAACGAGGTCTTCAACGTCGACAACCTCCAGAAGAGTTTCAAGAGGGGGATCAATTCTTTGCTTCGTTCGATTAGAGACCTTCCACAGTTACCAAGGCATGGACGCAGACTAGGCGTTTCTCTCCTGTATAGGCAGTCTTGCCCATCACCATATCAACCTGTTGGCTTTATAGCGTCTACCCACGATCATACAGCATTGTGGGATAATGACCATGACACCCTACAGGCGACTATGTTTGACACAGGTGCTATTACCATCAGCATAAGTGTCCAGCGGTCTGAAGGAGAGTCTGATGCAGATCGCCGACTCGGCACATACCTCAATACACTACAGCACACATCGTCTCGAGACTCGAATTTACCGCCTACAAGGAAGCAAATCATACCCAGCAGCAAGCGAAAGCGTTCAAACACAGACATGGCTGGCCCAAACAATCGCTCACGCACTCAATTCTCGGCGGCTCATGTTGCCAGCGTTCCGGCACCGACTAGTGCGCAAGAGGAGGCCCCAGCAAGCATAGAGGACGCCCTCACAGAGAAACAGCGCAAGATCAGTGATTCCAAAGCACTGGTACACTTCAGCAGCCAGTCGACTCATCACACTGTCCCTTCTGACAGCGAAGCTGAAGCATTCATGTAGTACTGGAGAGGGACTTCTACCGCATGTTCGGAATCCAAAGTGATGCGGAGGGAGGAATAAATGGCTAGACCTGAGGTTCGTTGGCCCTTCAGTTACTCGTACGAGTATCTGTACATGATCATCGCAATACCACGTGCCACTCATTGAGCATGGACGATCGATTGTGATCCAAGAGACATGCCTTCACCCGCTATTCCACATTCAGACTGGCCGACACCTTCGGGCAAAGATTGTGCCAAGATTGACTGCACCGTTCCCCAGAACCCATCCATCGTTCGCACATCATGTACTGTATCCGTCCTTAGTGATCCATCGCGACGATAGTGGACTCAATCAGCAAGCAGGCGGACGCACCATCAACCTGTTTGATCTGTTTCCTTTTCTCCAAAACTCATTTGCACATCCTAACTCTGACTCTCAGCATGAGAGATAACATGCCCTGAAGCCCCAGGAAAACAGCTGCAATAGCCTTCAGGAATGCTCAATCTTATGGTGGTATAATTATCGGTCCTGAGCACGGCACGCTCGGCACAACTGACGAAAAAGAAACATCTTCCAAAACGCCCACTTGGCTCATGATCGGCACTGCTAAAGGCTGTCATCTCCACCAGAATTTCAGGGGAGTGGCGCTAGAGCAAGGCACCCTCGGTAACCGAAAGCCTGGGAGTCTCTGTTAGTGATCTGTAGCGTTTGTCACTTCCCTTTCCAGACATTTGGGCTGGTCGTTCTGCAAGGAACAAATACATACCCTGGCCAACCGAAACCGACAACGACATCAATACGCACAGAACCATGTAGCCCGTGCGGTTTTCGCAAGATCGACATGCTCGAAACAATGGTGAAAAAGCAAAACCACATGGCTGAATCGGCGCACCTTCGGGACCCAAACTTACAGTGTCATGTTCGGGCTTCTGTGTAGCCTCGAAAGTGCCGCATCGCGAGTCAGCTGCCACATTTTGCACATGTTATCCTACACCGACCATTCGGACGTCTGGTATTATTGTTCAGTAGTCCACTCCCATCTGCTATCTCGATGACTATCATGCTCGGCAAACAAGATTGTGCTCGGCAGAGGAGGATAGCGTCAGCAACGAGTGCTGGACTATGGAGGACTGCACCATAACTGTCCACCGGATCCGAAGCTAGCCTTTTAGCACGAGACGCCGTACACATCTTGGTACAGTTGGTTCTCTTAGCTCAAGATCCTAACCCACCGGGGTGCCGGCGATGCGCCTGATCGACTGCAACCACTACCATCATACAAGATGTGGCTTCGTTCGACATACGTGGACTGCTGCTCAGCACTTTCACTTGTCGCTTGTGCCGCATCCCAACGACCACAAGAAATCGAACATCCATTAACCCTCGCGATGCCACTGACTCCTCGAGAGGATAATTGAGAACGAGCCTCCGTCTGGCTGCTACATCATTCCCATTTGGACAGACTCCCGTACATTTGTCGCACAATCGGACATGAATCCTGGGACGTGTACGATTGCTATAGTTTGTCGTTACACAAGAGAGGGTACAGTGGTTGACCACAGCGCTTCTGACGCACAGCATATGCACGTACTGCAACGTGGTCAGCAAGACGGAACAGAAAAAGCAATTTCGCTTCGAAGATTCACCGAGGCGTGCCAACATGAGCCTAACTTTGGATGTGAAGAGAGCTTTTAGAAAGAGCAAATACGTCAAGCCGGTAGAGGAACCTTGTATGAACCATTTGGTAGACACCACGGATCCTAAAGCCCGTCATATCTTGGGGCTAGATGCGACAGATGTTGGACCAGCTCGCAACAATAGCACCAGCACGACATCCACGACAAAGTTGCGTAGTACATCATTTTCCGACGCAACAACTGCTGCTGTCTCGACAGGAAGCGCTACAGACACATCCAAGGACGACCCTGCGCTGCCGGATGCAAAGGTGAAGACCTCTTCGGTGCTGTTGAAGCGGAATCGAAGGCCTGAAGTTCATCAAGTCCAAGTCAAGCCTCAAGTATCCGATACGTCCTTGCGCTCATTCTACGACAAGAGCCGTGCACCTCTGAACGTTTCCCAGCAGACTTCAGACTCGTCCAGTCGAGACTTCGCTCTCAGGCTTGGTGTGCCATCAATCATCAGCTCATCTAGTCAGGAGATGGAGCATACTAAACAATTGCGATTTTTCTCGAAATCTCCAAAATCCAAGTACGACAAGAACAAGCTTGGACCACAAGATGCAAGACCAACCACTAAATCCTCACAAAGGTCTGTCGTCTCATTCGAGACTCCATCAGATGCTGGAGATTCAGTGTTATCTCAGTCTACCAAGTCTCGCATTTCGGTCGCCAGAGGCATACTGAAAGCAAGCCCGAAGTCCCCAGTGCCTTCGAGATATCAGCAAGAGGCAGATGAACGATTTGCAGCGCCGAGGGCCACAATTGACCCTGCGCGTGCTAAGGTCAACGTGAGGAGGCCAAAAGCGGGCGCCAAAAACTGGTTCGACGGCCTGGATACCGACTCCAGCGACGGTGAAAGCACAACATTGGAGCCTCAGATCCTAGGAGATTTTGCTACTGAAGTGGAAGCGGCTTTCGACACTGCTCGCATAGATAGTTACCCCACCAGAAGCTCTTCCAAAACCCCAACAGCATCCCAAACAACGACACCAATGCCACAAATATTACAGACCACAGGTCACTCGACGATAGGAAGGCCGCAAGAACTAACGTCCAAGCCCCCATTGCCAAGAAGAAGCAGGAAACGGAAGATCAATCGTTTGGCGGTTGCCGATCTCACACAGCAGAGCGTCTTGCTGAGTTGCTCCTCATCCGATGACGAAGAAGGTCCTATGTCGGCGCCAGAGTCTTTCCAGGAGCTTGCACGCAGGGAAATCAGGGAGAGTTTGATGAACGGGCCGTGGGATGAGTCTCCGATTGAGCTGGGACAAGCAGTAACATTCAACCCTAAAGAACCTGAGAGAACCTTGCAACAGATCAAAGAAGACGCACCGAGGAAACCGAGTGTATCTGGGCGAGGCAGTAGCAGGCAGTTTACTTATCTCGATGACCGGTCATCTGGCGCACCGACTCAACATGACGACCTAATAACCTCGTTCCCTCGGACACCTTCAGATACTCCGTCTCGAGGCACTTCTGTGCGAGAATCTATCCTCTCCGAGAATGCAAGTATCATCAGCACGAAACTCATGACAGTGACACGGCAGGAGGAAAGCCTGATTGCAGCGATGAGGCTGAAGAAAACAACCATGAAACGAGCACAAGCTGCGGCGCACAGACAAGGCGCATTGAAGCTGTTGGAGCTCGAAGGCGATAGGTACAAGAAGCCACCACATCGCGCAGAGAGGCGCTTCCACAGCCCACAAAGTTCCAACTCACCATTGAGATTGTCATATCTAGCATCTCCGGACACGTTGCGACACGGTCTCAGGCCTGATTCGGGCACGACGTTCCAAACCGACCCAACTCAGCAGCCAAGTGTTAGGAGTTCAATGGCGACATATCTGAGTGAGGGATCAGAAGACCTGCAACTTCCTTACTCATCCATCGACGGTTTACCAATGGGCTCCTCAACTGCCATACCGCAAAGTACCCACCGACGGCCAGAGATGCCGCCCCGGGGCACCTTCCTGTCTGATACGACGACTACAACGACCAACACTGCACCTCCCGCCCAATGGCCAACAAGCAGCCGAAGTAGCGCCCGAGACAGCCATGTCGTGGTTCTTGATCCTCTTGAACGGCATTTACTACGTGAGGAAATACCATCTCAGCTGTTCATGGAGGCTCCGTTCTTGGGTTGGGAGGCGAGAGCGAACATGCAGACTGCTCATTGAGCTCACCTAATATTCCACTCCCCTGGTTGGGAGAATGACTGTCACTCAGCGTTCTGTTTGGGACTTCTATGATACCCGTATGTTCCTTATGTTTACTTAGCGGAGGATGAATTAGATTCCATAGCCTCAATAATATGAATCGTAATACTATTCATGCTGAAGAAAAGCTCTTACCAACATCCAAGATCGTGATGCAGTGAATTGAACCACTTGTCTACAAGGAAATAGAGTACGAGTTATGTCGCTACCCTACCCTTCCCGTCAACGGCCAGACCGGTCACCTGGGTCAGGTCATCCTTCATGCAGCAGCAGCGCCCGAGAAAAGACCCCTGCCCTGTAAACGCAAAATAAGGCTAAACAGCCGAAGCCAGGCTTCCAAGCCAATCTTGCAAGCCAGTGACCGCATTTCTGGGGAGTGCCATGGCTAGATGCGGGTCTGCTGACCAGGTTCATCTGAATTATGGCTTGATGTGCTGCTTTTGATGTCCAACTCTGCTGTGATCACACGCCCACATAGACAAAAGAATAGTTCATACACCATACGCTCATTAGACCTCGCTGGGGTGCGACGATTGTGCTGCTGTCACCGCCTCGCGACATTCACTCCTTCTGCATCGACATTCCGCGCTCGACGACTTTGTATCGGGCTTACATGTGCAACTTTTCTGGATACACTTTCGTACTCCTATTCGGAGACTAGGGCTCCTTCTACACATCTCAATACACGATGTCCAGGGCTTTGGACCGGCGGAAAGGTGGTCCACCATCGCTATGGGGGATACCATTGAAGACGCTGACGCTGGTAGTGGTAAGGTGCCCGATTCAGGTCGAGGCAGGGACATAGGGCTAACCGGTATTGCGCAGTTGACTTTCCAGTTCTCTGCTTTCATATTGGTACGCATGGCCATACCAGGACGAGTGCGAACCAAGACTAACACCAGAGGCAGTTATTGCATTATTCAAGGGTCATGCCCACACCTGACGGCCATCGTTACCTTCCCTCAACTGCAGTCTTCCTCGTTGAACTGCTACGACTCGCTGTCTGCCTCACGATAGCACTCTACGAGATTTCTAAGACGATACCTCGATCGATGCCTCTCACAGCCCTCTTTGACGCGCTCGGTAATGCCACGTTCTCCGGAGATAGCTGGAAGATCGCTTTGCCGGCAGGGCTATACACACTCGCAAACAGTCTTCAATACGTTGCTATCTCGAATCTGGACGCAGCGACTTTTCATGTGACATACCAGTTCAAGATCATTGTTACAGCAGTTCTGAGCGTATACATGTTGAGAAGGACGATCACCGCCCGGCAATGGCTCTCACTGATTCTGCTTATGGTCGGTGTTGCGATCGTCTCATTACCGCAGGAAGAACGACGACTGGCCTCAAGCCACCATTCCCGGGTCTACGTGCCGAGATCCCTCAATCCGCTGATGGAGCATTTTGGATTGAAAAGCACGGAACCACAACTGCAAAAAAGGTCAGCGACATATGAAGGCATTACAGAGGATGAAGATGCCATGTATGCGCCCATCATGGACGCGTCTATCGGGCTAGCGGCTGTGTTTTGCGTCTGTATGTGCTCGGGGTTGGCGGGAGTCTATTTCGAAAAAGTCATCAAGGAGTCACACAGGCCAGTGTCTATGTGGGTGCGAAACGTGCAGCTTTCGCTGTACTCGATGTTTCCTGCCTTCTTCATCGGCTGCCTGTTTCTGGACGGAGAGATGATTGCGAAGCACGGGTTCTTTGCAGGCTACAACTCGGTCGTGGTCATCTCGATTTTGGTGCAGACGTTTGGCGCCGTGGTTGCAGCGTTTTGCATGTTTTATGCCGACAACATTTCGAAGAATTTTGCTCTCAGCATCAGTATGGTCATCAGCGCACTTGCAAGCGTAGTCCTTTTTGATTTTCAGCTCACTACTCATGTAAGTCGCGGTCTCCCAGTGGAGAAAGAACACTGGCTAACGAGGAACCAGTTTGTAATCGGAACAGCGATCGTCCTAGGCTCGACATATCTATACACACTCCAGGGTTCTCCTGCCCGACCACCGCTCATCAAGATCGATTCGTTTCAAGAGAAGGAGAAACTGATGAGTCCTACAGAGGCAAAGGATGCCTCGATATCCATACCTAAGACACCTCTGAGTCTTGACGATACCACGATAACGACATCACGACCTGGATCACCTGCTCCGCATAAGAAGAGGAAGAATGATTCGGGAGGATACTTCCCAAGAGTTCCAGCCCCCCACTAGCGTGTTGTTCTCACGATGTAATGAGACAACGAGAGAATGAATATATTAATACTTGCCAAACACAAAACATGCCGTTGCAGCGTTCAAATGTTGACCTTTGAGTTGTGGGCTGACGGTGAGCGACCGGAGGGCACCCGTGAGTTTTCATGAGAATGGAAGGCACGACTCTGTTCGGCTGGGCGACCTTGCCACCACAGTCAGAGCTACATCTGATTGCAGACTGACAAGGGACCTCTGTCTCCTCTCTATGCTACAATGACAGAACAATATGGCTCTTTTTAATCCTTACGCACCCAAGCGTACGCCATCTCATCCACTTCAGCCAAACTCACCACAGAAAGCTACACAAGCAAGCTACTCTCGCCATTTCCAGCAGGCAAATACTACTCCGCTCAAGCAACAGCTCAGGCCAAGCATTCAACATGAACAAGATGTGCCTCTTGATGACTTTGGTGAGTCGAGATATCCGGCTGTGTACTGGCATACTGACGAGCGCCTGAGACCGGGAGCTGCTCGCTCAAACTACGCAGGGGCGGCAACGGCCTGCTGAAGATCGACCTGGGAGGACTACAATACCTCAAGAGCGCCAGCAAGGACCTCCTGCCCTTCACACCAACCACTTTACTCTGGGTAAGCAGAGCGCCCTTGCTCTGTTCTGGCTGACAAGAACTAGATACGCAATTAGACCCGCCAAAACAGTTGCTTCGTGCATCCTCAGACTCTAATCCATTTTCGAGCCCCACTGTGTTAATGTTGGAGAACAAGCAGAAGATCCAACAACAAGGCCCACCACAGGGAATGCGGAATGCTTTCAACAACAGGATTGCCGAGCTTCAAGAGCAGGGCAATACGCTGGCAGATGGAAGAGGAACTCGATCACTCCCTCGAAAAACGCAAGGAGACCACAAGACTGTTCCTACCGTTAGAGGGATTCAGCTTGTCCCTACCACAAAGCTCCCGGACAAGCAAAGAACCCTCTTCAAGTTTCCTGTATTCAATGCAGTTCAGTCCAGATGCTTTCCAACAGCATATGAGTCGGATGACAACCTTGTGGTATCGGCGCCTACCGGTAGCGGCAAGACTGTTATCATGGAGCTTGGTATCCTCCGACTAATGGATCAGCTAAAGAGTGGTAAAGCTAAAGCTGTTTACCAGGCGCCAACGAAGTCTCTATGCAGCGAGCGGTATCGCGATTGGCAGGCAAAATTTGGCATATTCGATCTCCAATGTATCGAGATGACGGGCGATACGGACTTCAATACGTTACGAAACGTGGCCAGTGCAAGCATTATCATCACTACACCGGAGAAGTGGGATAGTGTGACCAGGAAATGGAAAGACAATGCCAAGCTGATGACCATGATCAGATTGTTCATGGTCGATGAAGTGCACATCCTCAAAGATCAACGTGGTGCTACCCTGGAGGCTATTGTCTCGCGGATGAAGTCTGTCGGCAATGATATCCGCTTCATTGCCTTGAGTGCCACGATTCCGAATTCTGAGGACATTGCCACCTGGCTCACAAAGAACCAGCAGGCGCGCCATTTGCCGGCAATAAGAGAAGTCTTCGACGACTCGTACCGCTCTGTGCAGTTGAAAAAACATATTCTTGGTCACGATGGGCCATACAATCCTTGGGCATTCGAAGGTGCCCTGACAGAGAAGATGCCAGAGGTGGTTGCAAAATACAGCAAAGGAAGACCCGTCATGATCTTTTGTCCTACTAAAGACTCGACTCAGAAGACGGCCGAGAAACTGGCTGAGTCGTGGTCTACAGGTACCCGCCGTGCATAGCATGCACCGCGTCAGGTTGCAAACGTCGAGAATGAACAGCTTCAAAAGATGCTTCCAGCAGGTGTCGCTTTTCACCATGCCTCTCTTGGTCCTGCTGACAGAAAGGCGGTCGAGTCGGGTTTTCTGGAAGGAGATATTACCATCATCTGCTCGACCTCAACTCTTGCAGTTGGCATCAACCTGCCATGCTACCTCGTAATTCTCAAGGGCACTCAGAGTTATACAGACACAGGTCTGCAAGAGTATCCTAGCCTGGAGGTCATGCAAATGCTCGGTCGGGCCGGTCGTCCGCAATTCGAAACAGAAGCCTGCGCTCTGATTCTGTGTCTTAATGACCGGGTTGCCAAATACGAGAAAATGGTTGCTGGCGAAGAAGTGCTGGAGAGCTCGCTGCACCAAAATCTCATTGAACATCTCAATGCTGAAATTGGCATCGGCACGATCAGCAGCCTCACAAGTGCGAAGCAATGGCTGGCAAGCACGTTCCTGAACGTCCGTCTTCAGCGCAACCCCAAGTATTACAACATCAACTCAGAAGACACTGGCGAGTCTTCGGATGATTCACTACTAAAATGGTGTGAAAATGACCTTCACCTTCTTCATGAGGCCAACATGATCGGCGACATAGGCATATTGCGATGCACCGAATATGGCGACGCCATGGCTCGATACTGCATCAAGTTCGACACCATGAAGACATTCATGGATGCACCAGCCAAAGCTAAAGGCTCAGACGTGCTAAATATCCTCTCACAAGCAGTTGAATTTCGTGATTTCAGATGGAAGCAAGGGGAGAGAGGCTTGTTCAAGGAACTGAACAAGGCCAACGAGATTCGATATCCTATACAAGTCAATATCGATCTACCGCAACACAAGATATCCCTCCTTATCCAGGCCAGGCTAGGATCAGTTCAGATCGGTAAGGACAGCAAGAACAAAATTACATCTGGTCAGAGACGTCAAGTGGAGATGGACACCAACAGCGTGATCGCTCACAGCAAGCGTCTCATCCGCTGCATGGTGGACATATTTGTGCAACGCAACGATTCGTTTGCTGCAAAAAGTGCGCTCGAATTAGCTCGAAGCCTTGCTGCCGGCGTCTGGGATGACACGGTCATGCAGTTGAAGCAGATACCCGGCATCGGTGACGTGTCGGTTCGGAAGCTTGCAGCTGCAGGTATCAAGAGCATCGATGCAGTCCTCAATTCCGAGCCACGCCGCCTGGAGGTCGTCTTGAGCAAGAATCCACCATATGGTCATGACTTGTTGAAGAAACTCGCTGACTTTCCGATGCTGCACATTACCGCAAAAGATTCCGGCAAGAGGCTCAAGCCACAGAAGGGAGCTGAGGTCAAGCTGCAATGTCAGGTTGGCTTCTTGAACAACATTGTGCCTTTGCGCTTCGGACGGATCAAGTACAGCGTGCTCTTCTTGTGCGAGACATCATACGGTGAACTGGTCGACTTTCGTCGATTTAGTCCTTCGCGTCTCAAAAACAGCGAAGAGATCTTGCTCACGGCTCTCGTTGACCGCCCTGGCGCGAAGCTTCGGTGTCATGTCATGTGCGACGATATTGTTGGCACACACAAGTTTGCAGAGGTAGAGGTCGATTGTCCAGCATCCTGGTTCCCACCAAGGACATCTACGCCAGAAGTCACTTTCCAGAGACCGAAGTTGAATTTCAACGCACCACAGGCGCAGAAGCGTGAAGACTTCGACGAAGACCTGGAGGATTCGGACCTACTTGCTGCTGCTGCCCAACCCCAAGCGAAGGACGAAATCGAAATCGTCGAGGATATCGATGCAATCATGGAAGAGATGGAGAAGGACAAGAAAGCGAAGAAGTCTCGAAAGCGCAATAAATCGGTCGAGACTGTTGAACGCGAATTCAAGGAGCCACGACAGCTTCCTAATGGCAATTGGACATGTCAACATTCCTGCAACGACATGGGCAAGGAATGTAAGCACAACTGCTGCAGAGAGGGCACGAAGAACAAGCCGATGAATCCAGCCAAGAAGAAGCAGAAGAAAGAGCAGGCTTTGGATGGTCAAGGGGCGGCCAGCAAGTCAAAGACGGATAAGGAAGGCTCTGTGAAACAGGCGAAACAGGGAGGACCTCTGGACCGGATGCTGCCGAAGTCCACTTCGAGAGACAAGAAAGAGTATGGGAAGGCAGGTACACGACAAGCACTCCTCGACCCGTCTGCCTCCACAGGTCGAACTAAAGACGCATCAACACAGAAGCACAATACTGAAAGACACATCAAACCGTCAGATCTTCATGATTCGCCAGACCCACAACAGGCTGTATCAGATGCCTTTGACGCCGGAGATTACGATTGGCAGGCTATGGATGATATTGCTGCGATGTTCGACCAGCCGGTTGGTCCTCCACACAGCTCAGGCGATCACGGTTCTGGTTTGTCGCGCAACGATAGCATGTCGTTGATCAATCCTCACCAGCGGCTGGCAAAGGAGCAAGCCAGTAGAAATGATACCCGGGATCTACCAGAGAAGGGTCTTTTCTTAACAGCAAGCAGCAGTCCTTTCAAAGATGGAGATACGTACCGTTTCGAGGAAGATTCGCAGTTTGTGCCGGCCTCAAAAACTCTGGCGGCTGGCACGAGCTACCAAAACACTGGAAACGGACAAGAACCGGTCACTACCCCGTCCTTCAGGAGCTCAACTTCAACGCTGGCAAGCTCATCCGGACAGGTCCCAGGCTACTCTCTGGACCGTTCTGGACCGTTGTCGACCACTGATACTGTGATGAGCAATGACCGTCAGCATGGCGAGACGGAGGACGAGCGGGACAAAAGACTGTATGATGAGGACCAGAAGAGGAGGTGGGCTGAGCTTGACGATGATTATCTGAACTATGAGAATTTTGGGAAGTGGTTCAAGATTGTGGATGATCCTCCTGAAGAAGGTGTTGGAGGCAATGTTGTGTAAAGCACAGGCTGAGGTATGGAGGCTGCACGGTATGAAGCAAGACACTGTTCGGTCATGTTCGGGCAGGATAAAAGGGAATCTCGACGTATTTATTGCATCTCGTGCTGTGAAGTGCCGAGCAAAGATCGTGGAATAAAATCGTTATCTACGCAGGAGGCCAACCTCGTTGCAAAGAAGTTATCGCATATCATCCACGACATGGGGTTTCGAAACCTGAAATTGCTTGGATCATAGATTCCCTTACTGATCAATTGACGTGCAGTGAGACACGCAAAGGGGTAGCATATGCAATCGACCACAATATATCTCATTCTAGACGTGCTCATGGCGGTAGCTGCCTGAACTTCCTTGTTCCTGCCTGGGCCAGCGTTGATCTCGTACGAGATCTACTCCACCTCAGTCTCTTCTCCTTCTATGTCGCATACTGGTCGCCGACCGGAAATAAGATTGATCCGGGCACAGCAAGCCCCACGCGAAGTCCTTTCATATGATATTGAGGTGGTACCTGAACGTCTTGGTGAGCGGCACCCTGACTTGAGCTGCAGGTAGACCTGCCCACCACTAGCTTCACCTACAACATGCCAGCATCATGATGCGCATTCGTGGGAAGCGCAACCGTCGAGAAAGGCCCCAACGCCCAGAAACATCTCAAGGCCGAGGCCGACCCCTAAAGCCAACAGCGCAACTTGCTTCCACCCAGAAGAGGACCATACTAGACAGACTCCAGAAACACCATACTGAAGTCCAGCGCAAAATGGATAGCGAGAGCGACAAGCTCTCCATGCTAGAAAAGCTTCCAGTCGAACTTATCCAACAGGTCTTCTTCCATGCTCTTGAGGTGAATATGCCACGTGCATCGAATTACTTGCGGCAAGTGCTGTCTACCGAGCAGATCTTCAACTCCTTGGTCACTTTTGCCTACTTTGACGATGATGGGGAGAGCCCGGTCGAGGCGAAGCATTTCTTGCCTGCCGAATACCGCATGATGAATTGCGAGGAGAAGGTAAGATTACAGCAGAATATGTTCACTTGCCGATGGTGTACGTACGAACGCATCAAGACATGCTTGCCTTCGTTGAGCCGGTTGGTTATTGTGCAAGCATGGCATCGAGAGCGCTCCTTGGATGAGTCACACGGCCAAGGCACCGATGTGGTACACGAAACAACCATGATGGTGCCCAATGAAGCGATTCGTGGTCTGGCTACGCTACCGAGTCTAGACGAGAAGGCTAAGCTCGAACAGCATTTTCTGGCTAGAATCACAGTCGAGGATCTAGGCAGCAGCGATTTCTCCTTGCAGCATGATGAACGGGCTTACCTTCCACGTATCATCACGTGGACATCTTCATTGGACAAGCAAGGTGTCATACACAAGAGCACAGACCGGTCGTTAACTACACTTGCAGCACGGCATATCCCGGACTGGTTGCTTCGCAGCACGCCATGGACAGACGAGCAATTACGACTGCTGCAGCTTCTGCGGCAAGGGTACACCTTCATTCAGGATGATCATGTGATGAGCATTTCTGCAAAAGCCGTCTTCGATGGTATGCGCAATGCCATACTTGAATCGAACATAGCTGCACTGACAACACTGCTTGAGATGCACAACGTGTTCTTCAAGTCAGGAGCCTGGACCTTCCAGCAGATGATGACTACCAGTTTGACACCCCCTTCACACCACCCCCTTCCTATTGAATTATTCCACTTGGCGGCCGAACAGGACAACAGAGCAACACAGATGATATCATTGCTTCTCCGAGCAGGCATTGATTCGCTACCCGAAGACGATGAAGTCATTACTGCCTGGGCCGTCCATGGTTCGCAACAAGGCAATGTGCTCGCATCGTGGCTACTCAAGCATATGGAGGGAACGGCAGATTACGGACTACCTAGGCGTGGTCATCTGTTTGTGGATGGCTGTTTGTCGTGGCGGGCTAGGGCGCGTGGAAACTTTCCTTTCCCGGAAACGTCGTTTGCGACTGAGTTGGGGTACATTGCAGGCACGCCGATTGTGCCTGCCTCAATGGACGGTGGAATCTGTGGCAGTGATGGGCAGGCGTGATGGTGCTTGATGAGCCAGAGGATGTGACGACGCAACGAAGTAATGCTGCCTCAGGATGTTTCACGTGCGGTTCGGAGCAAGGATTATGCTGTCTCGGTTAGCCATTGGCACCTACTCGTTGGCATGTCTACGACCTTGCTTCCCATGCACGACTAGACTAAGGACCAAGTATTAATCTGCCAGTCCAGTAAGTATCAGGATTTTGAAGTCAGTAGTGAAGTATACACGTGTAGAACTAAATGCTTTGCGATCTAGATTTGGTCCAATAAGGCAGCAAATCAGGCTGAAGACGCGCTGCCCAATGATAAAAGCTAAGACTCATGCATCGTGGCACTTCGTGCGACGGCGGCCTTGCTGTGATTGCTTGCTATGAAAAGAAGCGCATAGCGATCAGGCGGTCACGCATGCCTCACGGTGCAGAACACTATCGCTAACTCACCGAAAGTACGGCGCATTGATGACGCTCGATGCGAGACCATATTTCAGCCAGATCTCGCATGGGGCGACGCCAAGGCGGGCGACAGCGAGCTGGAATAGGCGTCTGACTGTTTCCTGGAGGCGACCTGGAACTGTGCCTTGTGACTGCGATGTAGCTAGGATAGTCATGCTAAGGCTGTGATTTCAGTCAAGTTCAGCTGCTCAAGTGATCAAAGGCGTGGCAGGAGAGATGGCGAGAGCGAGTCGAGCTTGATTTTGTACTCTGCGCAAGAGTGGTCCGCTGACCTGCAATCAGCGATTTGACTCAGCCAGACCTTCGAGAAAAGGGAGGCTTCAGTAGAGGGAGACGTGATTGGTTGATATCGTTCACTCGGAAAAGCTAGCCTGGAACTAGCCTGTTTGATCGTAGCTGCAGGCGCAGCGATGGGGTGTTATGGAAACCTGAGGAATCCATCACCCTTGCAACTTGAAGCTCGGCAAGTGCCAACCATCAATTGCAGCCTTAAGGCCGTACTATTTATTTAGTGGTGTCACTGCCGCTCCTACTGCTCGCGTTAAATCTTACGTTCACACGGTGGCGACGAAAATTCCAGCTACTGACACTTTCCCGACTCGCACCACGCAAGTCCTGGTCTTCGCCTCGTTGAAAAGTGCACAAAGTTGTCTACGTGGACATCTTTCATATTTGCCATCCTCAGGCATCCAGAATTCTTTCTCTCAACTTGAACTTGAAGCTCTAAACACTCGTGACACGCACGCCGTTCAGCTTCAGCCACAAGTACCAAGACTTTGGTTTACTATCACGGTCGCGCGCTCGCTCTCTCGACTTCAAGCGGCGATTACACATTTCAGGTCGTGTCATCAATAAGTCGAAAACCATTAATAGATACCTGGTTTCAGGCTCCTCGTTTCCTTTATTGAGGCCTTAGACCCCGCCCTCATCGACTCTCCGAAACTTTTGTCTTCTGGAAGGTCATCCAAACAATGGCACCCCATACACACGTACCGGCGCCGCGGAACACCATAGAGACTTACTCAGCTCGTCCTGAGCGCGAGCCACCTCGAAATGAGAATGGCGAAATCATCTGTACTCACGATGCCTGTCGCGACAAGACGGAAACCTTTCGACGACCTTGCGAATGGAATAAGCATATGGACAAACACGAGCGGCCTTACAAATGCAGTGAACCAACTTGCGAACAAAACCCTGGCTTCACCTACAGCGGTGGTCTTCTAAGGCATATGCGCGAGGTGCACAAGAAAGGCGTTGGCCCAGCTAGAAGACCTCTCTTCTGCCCCCATGCCAATTGCATTCGAAGCACTGGCGAAGGATTCACTCGACGCGAAAATCTGGAGGAGCACTTGCGTCGCAGGCACTCCTACACTGGTCATTACTCACCGCCACCTCAATCGATCTCTGATCAGAACGAAGAGAATCCTGACCAGCCTCGAAAACGTCGCAAGACAGTCGATCCAGATTCACCAAATGGCGACCAAGTCAATCAGCAGGCACAGCAGTCAGGCCAGCAGCTACCAGATCTGCAAAGAGACTCGCTGAGGGCTGATCTCCAGCGAGCGTACCACATGAATGGAGACTTGGATCTGGATCAACTTGAGGCCAATAGACAATTGTCCTTGGCTCGTCAGACTATAGTCGAGCAGCAGGAGCTCATCAGACGCCAGGACGAAGAGCTTCATCATTTGCGCTCGACTCTACACGGTGCTGGCATGCCTGTGCCATATCCGACACACGCATCAGAGAGAGGCTACCCACCACCATCGCCAGTGCCTGCGTCGCTGCCTGCGCACCTGCAGCAACCAGAGCAGTATCAACCAGAATCGCCATCTCAAGCTCCACAGGTCGATGGAAACATCAACGCCGCAGCTCAGAACGCGGCCCTTGAGGCAGTGACCGATCCAGCTCTACGAGACCTCCCAGTACCAGCACCAAGCGCGAGCCCACAACCAAAGGTCGACAAGGATATGCTACTGAATGGCAATGGCAGCGAACCATCTCGTCGAATAGAGATCGCCAGAGATCTGGTTAGTGAGAAGCTAGCTGCAGCTGCGACCGCAACTGCAACGGCTTGAACAGGCATAACAGCAGGCAGAAACGAGCGATGACGAGGCCTCAACAGCGTCAGCTTTGCCATCCGGAGACGCCGACAAAAGAACGGTATTCCATTACTGTGCATATCTATCTCAAACAATTGATTGGTTCTGAGCATATTGCCACCGTCACAGCTAAGCATTCCGAAACATCTGGAAGAGTTTGTTCTTACAGCAGCATGTGTCGGGTCACATGTGCGACAGTTCTCTCAACTCAGAATACCCTGCCACCGGATCACGGTGGACCATCAGAGCTTTGACCATGCTTTGGTTTGTGCCTCTGCATCAGATACGGAAATATGAATCTCTACTCTTCATTGGTGTACGCAATGGGTCGCGAGACTGTTAAGGGCACTCGGTTCGGATTACTGTGGAGGCAATGTCCTCCACCTTGACTTTGACCCGATGAAGGTCCATCCCCGAGGCATCACGGTGGACTACGTGTGGAAATGGCAAAGCACAAAAGAGGAAATCTCGATGTCAAAATAGTGATGCTCTCAAGTACTGCTGTTGCATCGAGAACACGAATTGAAGGGAGGATGTGGTTATCAGTGACAAGGCGCGGAAAGCGGCCCCTGTGGAGGATGACCGTTGATACATGCACAGCGATGGAGTTTGTCGGGTTTTGGCGATCTCACTGGGGCACATGGCAGTCGTTACAATTCCTTATGTTTATCGTATCACGTCCAACGGAGTTTATGGTTGCTTTTTCTTACGGTACAATCGCTGATTGCTTTGCATGATAGTCTATTGGTGAGACTCACCTCACCGAGTCACGTTCATGGCGAGGACAGTACGAATGGATCTCTCACGTCGAAGAGAACCCAGAAGATCATGAAACGAGAAATATGTACTCTATTCTACACTAATACAACGCTCTTTAGCATATACACGTGGTCATTGACTGATACGAAACGTTCTGCCGTCGCGCCCTGCTATTGACGACTAGTTACAGTATGCTGACAGGCGCAGAATTACTCGTACTCGCGGCCGCTGCAACGCTGCTGAGAAATGCTCGTACCGTCACTCGCGAACCACAGACCTCTTTCCTATTTCCTTCTTTTCTCCTTCCACCCACCCCTAAAACAACCTGTTTCCTTCTTCTGGCAAGATGCGACCCATCACTGCAACCGCATCTGAAAGCCTGACAGCCCCACCACTGTCCGCGCATCTTCTCATCCAGGCAGCCAGCCAGCCAGCTTCCTGTTGCCTTACTCGTACATCACACCCCATCTCGCTCACGGCGTTAGTGCCTTAATTTGGCTGATTCCTGCAGGATCGGGCATCAAGGCCAGTAATCCTGATCCGAAAGGGGGCCGAAACGTGAAGGCAGCCAGCAACTTGGACTTGGAACCACGCCAATATGCGATGTACGAACGACCCAGGGCAGACTGATGAAACTGCCCGCCACGAACCGGGTGCATGTTGGAATGAATGCATAATGTAGACGCTTTTGGAACCGGTAAAGCGAACGAAGGTAGGCAAGAGCAGACGTGACGGGGAACAAGTTTCGTTTAGATACCTACCCAGGTAGCAATCCCTGGCCAATGGCGACCTGAGGCATCAAGGCATGGCCTGGTACTTATATCTATTCTCCTAGTAATCCAAATGAACAAGGTAGAAACCAGGCACAGAGATCATGAAGTTTCGTAGAATACCTACAGGGTTATGTGAGTACGGTTCAACACATGTAAATACGATTCAAAACCTCGAGCAATATTTCTGAACTACTAATCCAGGAATGGTGCTCCTACCTCCTTCAAGGATCACTACTCACTCCTGCTACTGCGTGTCGGGTGAACCATGAGTACGCGTAGGTACTCGGAGCTCCGGGTTTTGGAGGAGGGCTGTCTCCTGAGCTTTTTGACAGGGTGCCGCGTCCTGATTTAATGGCGCAGTACGTACTTGTGAGTTAAGTTCCTGTAGATATGCGTGCTGTATGCGGCGCATAGCCTAGATATAGCTTTGGTCTTCCAACAAGGAAGTCAGTACCTGCGAGTGAATGATGCCCAGATACGGGATGTAGGAGGACACTGATGTTGCTGCGGCTCTGGGCGTGCTGCCTTATGCGGCTTGGCATTCGTTGCGTTGCATGTCGATACGATCAGGCTTCAACTGCATATCACACGACCACAACGGCGTAGCTTGCGCGTAGCCCTGCATGCATCTCGGCAGGTTGACTGCCATGGGTGCCACGAAGCCAGGGTCTTACCGCGGTTGAATGTATCCTGATTTAGTCATCCATCGTGGCTGAGCTGCCGATCAAGAAGCAAGGCTGCAAGCTATTCCAGCAGCAACCCACAGAACGGACGCACTGACGCATAACAGACAGTGCAAGATGCAGGGTGTTGCATGAACGCGCAATGGCTTGGTTCAATGCCCAGTCGTATGCAGCTAGAAAGCAGGGTATCTCTGTTCCTTAGCATCATTGCAATAGCCATTTCTCGAACCCAGGCGCGCAAGCCACTCACTGGCCGCAAAGAAGTCGTGAGCAGCTGGACGATCCCCAACCAGTCTGGCCGAAAGGCTCCAGATTTAGGAACTTCAGCACTGAGATCTTCGAGAACAGCAATTGACCTCGCCATGAACGTTGCATTACAGGGACACCGCGGGTTGCTCTTCACAAGCCGCAACAGTGACGGACATGAGGCGTTGTATGCTTGAGCTTGTCAGCTTGGAGGTAACTTGCGGAGGCCGCCATGCATGGACAATCGAATGCTGCTGTATGCTCAGCGGTTTTGTCGGAGCCAACAAGTCATCAGATAGCCTTTGAGAACCCCAACATGAGCGCTTCCTGTCACTCGAAGCTGATGAGAGCCTCGAGCACATACCATACCTGTCTTTCCATCGTCGTTGGTAGCACAATGTCAGCTTACACTGCTGTGATCGCCATGTACCATGAAAGAGGAAAGACGCACATCGCGACTGGACAACCTCAATAGCGCGATTTAGCTGTTCTAGGGACCGCCGTTTCTACACCCGCTGCCACATGCAAGGCGACAGTGGACATGATAGTTCTCGTCTGCAAAAGTGGAAGGTGACAACGTTTATTCCGAGATTGAGAAAGTCATCAGACACCAAGTCCCCTGTGTCTCTGAACGGAGATGACTTTCGCCCGAACCAGGGTTCCAAACCATCGTTATCCGTCGTGAACTGGGTTCACTAGCTGTGAAACATGGTCTGACCATCAGAAATTACTTCGCGTCAGCTTAGGAGATCCGTGCCCTCGCGCATCGTGCATGCTGCTGCATTTGGAGTCACAACCAGTTACCTCTTCCGGCCTCTGTGATCAAGACCACGAGCTGATGAGAGAATTTCGTGTTTGACAGAAGTCGTGTCCCCAAGCAAGATGGTTGGCTGCATATTGATGTCATGAGCGGGTTGACACCTGAATTTCGCCTGAGGTGTCAAGGCGAAGATGACGCTAGCGCTGAAATAGTGCCTCGGTAGGGGCGGACGCGCCGGCCGCTTACGCATTGGTGCCTCGCCACAAATAGTCCGGCACATGGTGCACAGGCCCAAAGCTGAACTCGAATTTCCAGATTTCGTTCTTCGAGGCTGGCGTTGCTGAACTGAAAATGCAGTGTGCCAGCCACCTGGTGTCCGACATCATTAGTTTTCAGCTCGATGCATTATGCACGGAGATTTCACCGTCCGAGACAGCAAGGGAACCATGTGACCCTAAGTGCAGATGCAGACATACACAGTGGCGCCATGCATATCGAATGATTCCTCAGGCACGCCACATATTGCCTCTTGCCACGAGTTGATGCATGAACGGAAAGGTTGGCGAGCTCCTTCAACGACTCTTGGGTCGACGGCATCCCCTCAGGGTGGCGGGCAGTGGTGCCATAATTAATGCGATGTCTGCACACTGGCCATGAGACCACCCAATCTCAGCCAACGAAGAGCCAAGGATGTGACAGCTGAGCTGTCCCGTGCCAGATCTCACCACGCTTCTGTCATATCAGCACGTGAGATACTTTGCGAGTGACTCACAGTCAACGCGTGATTTTCAAACTGCCTGTAGCTCACTAACCGACCAAATCTTTGCCGGAATGCTCCCCAACGACGAAAGTTCCATCTCGGACTGCTGTGACAACCACTTCGTTCTTGGTAGGACTTCCTCTGGATCAGAGCGACCCGAGAAATGTGTTCAGATGCTGTGGCTTCCTGACGCACCGATATTGGCCACTGAGACCATGCCTTCCGTGTGGTCGCCTATATTTGATATTGCTCTTTTGAGCGTTGAGCAATTGCGTGGAGCTGGCACGATGCAGCACGCCTTGGCCTTCTACACAAAATAGAGTCACGGCTCGTAGAGGGTTTGACACACTGTGCCGCAGAGGACTCTGCTTCACCATGTTCCTTGCCCTCTCATCCGTAAAACCCATCGCAAAGTGACTACCTACTCTAACGTGACCTATGCTGTCCTATTTCGGATCTGCCACATTTGTCGTTCTCATTAGTCGGGGAACATCGATGGCCTTGTGAATGCTATTATCCATTTGATACACCTGCCTGAGACGTGGTGACCGCCGATTTTGTCCAGACGCCGTTGCCACCATACGTCCAGAAATCCCGTAATGTTGCCGATACGTGATCGAAGATAGTGTCTCTAATTGCCTCAATCTTAATATCGTCAATGACAAGTCTCTCCAGTCGTCCTTCCACAGTCATGTATCGAACAGTGTGGGCAACCAATGTGTATGCGGTGGTAACCCTGAAGTACCCGTCAGTAGAGTCAAAACTATGCCAGGATGGGCTGCCAAACTCACTCGTTCCACGGGTCGTTCAGATCAATGTGGCCTTTGGCAGCCTTCACAGCGTCGTCAAGGGCTGTGCTCTCAGGGTCAGGGCACAGCTTGATGAACAGATTTTCTAAGTTCCTCATCCTGCGAATGCATTTCAATATGTCGTCAACATGATTGTAGTACGGGAAAACTGCTATGAAGGAGAAATCTCGTAAATTCCGGAGCATTTCCTGGGTCAAAGTAATCTGGATAGATGCACCGGGAGCAGTCTCGTGCAACATCTCGGGTTCTGCGTCGAAAGGAATGGTGTTGAGACAGTCGTTGATGTTCGATATCAAGGATGGAGGCTTTTTGAGGAAATACTCGTAGCTAGTGTAGGCAGCAAGACTACTGCCCTCATTGACCCTAAGAGATCGCCAGTGCTTCGCTCCGAGCAAACCGGGCAGATAATCGTAGGAGTTCTGTCGTGTAGCTTCCCAAGCATCCTGCCGCAGCTCCAGATACTGGTATGGGATATCGAAAGCCCACATATCAGCCAGATTCACGTGGATGCCTGTCAATCCTGTAAGAACATGTGACTCGCACCCGACGGTCAACCGCAATACTGGAACCTCATTTAGCAACCGAACATACCACGCCGGGTGAAAACCATCGTTTAGCTCGGAAACGTGAGCTACGATACTCTCGATGCTGGAGGCTAATTCATTCCGATGCACGAGGTCAAGCCACGGGGTCAATTGACACGGATCGAGTCTGGCGTGTTTGAACAGAAGCGTCAGAGAAATGGCTCGCAAGCGGCGTGATACTGTTGAAAGAGCCTTGAGAGGCGCTTGATGCGAATCAGTCCAGTCTCTGGTCGGAAGGTGATTGAAGCGGCGCTCCGAGGGAGGTGCATTGTCAAGAAACAAGAAGATATGATTCAGAAGCTCGTTGGGCAAAAGAAGGAGACCCGGGACGGATGGTCCAGAGGGGATGTTTCCAGTATATGTGCGAGAAGGCAAAAGCTCATCGACCGGTGCACGACCGAAATTGACAGAGTCATCGTTGAGGGAAGTGATGCCTGTTACATCGTCGTTCCTGCCGTATGATTGTGTCTTAGAATCGTCCATGTTGGATGCTGCTCATTATACTTCGCGATGTGAAACCTTCAGATATCAGATGGTCGACTCAAGGTCATGTAGACTACGCATAGCAAACTCCATCCGCTCCAGAGCCACGACGCAAGAAACGTAGCCTGGTGTTACTCGAGGATACGATGACTGGCACTTAGGCAGGTCCGCGGCTGAGCTGCCTCTTTCGTCACAAACCGACAGTGCGGTGCGCTGCCTCGCTCAATAGCATCACATCGGTCGATAGAGCCTACCATACAATAACTCTGGAGTATCTACATCAGCAAGCACCCTCTGGGTTCATTAGACCTCCACAAAGCTGCTGAGCAGTCAAAGCCGACATACAACAACCAACATGCAGCGGTAGCAGCCACCAAAGCTCCTACTGCACCACACATACACAATGCCACCAGCTTCAAGAGGGCCTGTACCGCGCCTCTACCTGCACTGCCGCCGAACACCCCTGCCCCCTCGTCGCAATGCGTCAGTAGCAACCCCTACCGACCATCGCAGATTTGGCAAAAAGATACGCTCCGAACTAACCAAAGCTCGAAACGCACAACCACCTCCATCTCCCTCGACACCCAGACCAACTCCTGCACCACGTTCAACTCCCTCGACACCCGGTCCAGCCCCTACTACACCACCTCCCCCAACCACCGGCCCAACATGGCGCACCCGCCAAACCGCCCGCATAAACCGCTTCCTCATGCCCTCCTTCCTCCGCACCCGCCCCTACCTCCGCCGCTGGATCTTCTCCTTCCTCGTCACCGTCCCAATCTCCGGCTTCATCCTAGTCCACCTCCCCCTCGAACCGCGCCGCGTCACCGGCCCCTCCATGCACCCAACCATAAATCCCGACTGCACCTCCCCCTCCGACACCGACGCATCCTACGCCCCAACCTGGGTCCTCATCCAAAAATACAACCTAAACACCTACCGCGACACCCAACGGCGCATAAACAAAGGCGAAAAAGCCCGCGGTAAATACTCCCGCGGCCAAATGATAGTCTACCACACCCCCCACGACCCGGAGAAAATCGCCCTAAAACGCATCGTCGGTCTCCCAGGCGACACTGTGGTCCCGCTCCCGGGCTACCCAGGCGACCCCACAGACCCAATCGTGATCCCCTACAACCACCTCTGGGTCGAAGGCGACGTGTCCGACCGCAAGAAATCAGTAGACAGCAACTACTTCGGCCCTATATCGCAACACCTCGTCAAAGGCCGCGTTATAGCACTCTGGTCCCCCTGGTGGAACATTCTCGGCATGCGCAGCGGCATTGACCCCTCATACGTCTGGCCCGCGAGGCAACAGAACCGCGTGAAGGAAGACGCGGTGCAAGAGGCGCAGAGTGACCCAAACCACGTCGAGAGCGTGAAACCGTTCGAACGGGCTCAGGGCCAGAAAACGCTGGAGTATCTGAGGGCGCAGCCACTTGCGATTGAGCAGCGGTTTTTGACCGAGAAGACGTATCGGATGCAGGTGGTGAGGATGTATCAGAGAGGGAAACAGGTTGCGAAGAATTATCATGATGAGGAGACGAGGGAGAGGGCGAGGATGATATTGAAGGAGTTGGAGAGGGTGATTGGACGGGATGCGCTGAGGCAGGCTGCTAGTCCGAATCCGAGGGTCGAGAAGGGTTTGCCGAAGAAGAGATGGGAGCCTGCACAGGAGGAGGTGGCGAGTGATTGGGAGAAGGAAGCGGCGGAGGAATTTGTCGATGTTGTTGCGCATCAGGATGAGAGGGAGGCGGAACGGAAGGCGAGGTTGAGTCCGGCTAAGGCTGCGTTGAAGGAGATGTTGGAGAAGAAGAGGGAGTATGGTGAGATGATCGATAAGGAGTTTGAGCAGAGAGATAAAATTAGAGAGGCGAGGGAATTGTAGTTGTGGGATCTGGATATTTAGCAAGCACTGTATAGCATAGCGATGGCGCCGATGGACTTGTAGATCGAGCTTTGAGGGCTATGGATGTTTTGAACAAGGCAGTCCCCAATCAATTGTGGAATGGCTGTGATATTAGGGCTGCGAATGAAGCTAGGAGAGCCCAACGCGTGACTGCCTTCTATTTCTATATGCCGTATCTAGAAAAGCCACTGACTCACATCGACTCGGTCCATCTGATTATGGCAGCACCATAATTAGAACCAGATCCTGACTCTAATGCTTGAAGAGCTTGTTATCAGCCGACGGCAACCCGAGCTCCTTCAACACAATGTCCGCCCCCTTCTCGCCGACCAATAATGCAGTAGCCATGGTATTGGCTGCAACATTCCTGGGCACAATGCTGAGATCGCAGCACTTCAGCCCGGACACGCCGTACACATTCAGGTCCTTGTCCACCACACCTCCCTGCTCCAACGGTGCCATCTTAGCAGTCCCAAGAGAATGCCACGTTGTCTGAATATTCTCCCTCAACCAGCTGATAATGGCCTCGTCGTCCTCGGCCGAGTATTCGATGTCTGAGACTTCGCGATCTGGACCGAAGCCATCAATGTTCTTCTCATCCATAAGGTTGACACAAGCGGCCTTTGAGCCCTCTGGGAATCGTGGATGTCCGGACGCGAGCTCACCCCTGTACATGGCTGTCCGACGCATGATCTCTCTTTGCTTCTTGTACGTCCACAGGTGCTTCTTCAGATCGATATCGCCGGCATCCGTGAAGAAGCCGAGATCGAAATTCAGCGGGTCGTCCCAACTCGGACCGGTGATGTGGATTTTACCACGGGAGTAGGGGTAGGCTGTGTATGCGGCGATGGACATGTATTGACCGCGATCAATGGTAGCATGGTCGCCGACGTAGCTGAGCAAAGATTAGTTTCTGGAACCGTGACAGAATGGCTGTACTCACCTTGATACAGCGGCCAGGCACATAATTGGTCTATTTGGCTTGGTAGCAAAATCACGATCCCAAACCTCCTTGAATTCTTTGCCTAGGGCGGCCGCCTCATCGTCGGTTGGCCGAATCTTGGCATGGACATCGCAAGCATTCCATCTCAGAAGTGGATTGTTATTCGCGATTGCGTTTGCTCGGGAAGTCCTTCCATCGAACAATGTGTCGACTGTTTCGTCTGGCGTCAGAGCCGTCCTGTACGGATAGAAGACTAGATGGTGGTCTTGGTAATCGTGGCCAACACCAGGCACGTCAGCTACCAGATCGACGTGTGCTTTTTGCAGAATTTCTGGATCACCAACACCGGATCTTTCAAGCACTAGCGGAGTTCCGCAAGCACCTGCAGAGATTATGACCATCTTCCGAGCTTTGACAACTGCTTTAGGATGCATTGTCAGGTTGATCTCGACTTGATATTCCGGATTGGGGGTATACTCGACGCCAGTTGCCTTGTTGTGTTCGTCGAAGATGACACGAATGACTTTCGACTGGCATAAGACATGCAGATTTGGATGCTTTCCATCTTGCAGCAAGGGATGGATGAACGTGTGAGCAGCGTCTTGTCTTTTACCATCGCGTGATATCCACCTCATGGCTCGCTCGACGTTGTTTCCTGCATGTAGATCTTGAAGGTCTGGGACTTCGTGATAACCGAGCACTTCTGCAGCCTTTATGATATCGGTTTGGGCATGCTCGATCTTGAACCCACCATCGGAAACCTCTACTGGCCCATCCTGACCATGGAGCTCTCTCTTGCCCTTGCCATGGTAGGTCTCGAACTTCTTCAAGAAGGGTAACAGTTCGTTTGCACTCCAGCCTTCCGTGTTCCAAGTATCAATATCGTCTGCGTAAGGGCGCGAATACAGCGCTATGTTGATGGAAGATCCTCCTCCCAGGAGCCCACCAGCAGGTGTAACGACTTCGCGGCCAGCGAGCTGTGGTTGCTTGGTGCTGGGGTAGAACAGTGCGGTGCGACTTGTTGGCGCTAGATGTTCGCGAAACAGAGCCGGATTGATAACGTTGTCCTTCTGATAGTTGTCCTCTCCACCTTCGATAACGAGGACCTCCAGGCTTGGATCAGCAGCCGCTATCCTTCCTGCTACAACACAGCCAGCAGTTCCTCCTCCTGCGATGATGACATCTACCTCTTCTATGCCCTTGGCAATTCTATTGTGGATTGGCATTGCGGCCGCTTGAATACTTGAGTCTGCCTGAGAGCGCGTTCATTGTCGTAGCAAAATTCATGCTGAAGCTTGGAGAGATGATGATTAAATAGGTCCAAACCAAGTCGTGCTGAGTAGCCATTATTTGGAATTATTCACCTGGCGAACAGATTTGAATATGATGGTGAGGAGGCTTTCCCAAGATAGAAAGGACTAAGTACACCGGCGGGAAAAGGAACTCGAGACAGCCTTTGAGGAGTGTGAGGCCCCCTGACTTCGTGGCCATTGGCGCCATTTCTTACACCAAGACAAAGGCACTCAATATCAGTTGGGCACACTGCAATGTGATTTGATTTCATCCACTGTTGTCAGTCTACCTACCGCTCTCGTTGTTCGACGACAACCGCTGGAAGGTAAACGCACAACCACGAGTGTCCAGTTCTTGGAAAGATCCGACATCCATTGACAGAAGGTCACCTGGAGCCCAAAGGAGTTTCATAGACGACACTCCAAGGAAGCATGCGTAATTAGCCAACATTGAAGTATGTGCTTACCTGTAAGCCTGGCTCCTTTCGGCGTACATGACTAACACAATTGTAGAAACAGTTACATAAACGCACGAGCTGTGCAGCACGGGCCATGGCCGTGAGAGACGAGACATCACGCTGCCTTTGTGTGTTAATTGACGATGTGGTAGTATAACAGCATGAAGTGAGGCAGTAGATAAAATCCAGAACGGTGAGGCATCAGGGGCGACCATAACCGCGGAGAGGGAGCGTGAAGCAAGCAAGAGAACAGATGTGGTGGATGGATCTTTTGCAGAATACGGTACAACATATTGACCTCACGCGCGAAGCTTCTTCCAACCATGGCCACCATGGCGTCACTCGCATGGAAGCTGTTCAAGCTGGAGGACGATGTGCCTGAGCAAACTGCAGCTCGTGCGACTTGTGTCAATCTAGTTTGTAAAATCATAGGACTAAAGAGTTGTAGAAGTGCTCAATTGTTACCTCTTTAATTATACTATAGTACAGTTGATAGACCAGCTATCTGTTGCCGCTGTGCTCAATGAGCTGAACCTAAACAGTGATGCCGCCCAAATCGTGATTAAATCATTACCTCGTGAAATCGTCCATGATGATACGCCGTTGCCAGATCGCACGACCATTTCCTCAAAATCTTTGGCGCTCAGTATCCTGAGTGCCGCCGGTCTCTGTCACTACGATGCGCCGAGCTATCTCGACTATCATAATCCCGACTCCCACTCCTGTGGCGGTGTCCATACTTCTCTTCCCATTTCCTCTGCTCTTTCTGCCGTGTCGTTTCTCTGCCTTTTCTGTGATGACCGTAATCCTTGCCGCCTAGCCAGCCGAGGGCTGCACCACCTACTGTTCCTAAGCCTGGGAAAATCAGGTCGCCTAGCAGTCCTCCGCCTGCTGCGCCGACGAAAGCATCAGCGTTCGTTGATCGTGAACTCGACTTTGACTTCGTAGATCTTGTCTCTCCACTGTCGCGTCTGTGCCGGTGGCTGTGCTTGCGTCTGTGAGGCTCTGGGTCTGAGGAATATCCGCCGTGTTCAAGGGAATATTGAGAAGAGTTAGGGTTCGCGTACGGCCGCATATGCGGACTCAGATACTGCGGCCGTTGTTGTGGCGCGCCGTAGCTGTTCGGCGACGTACCATAAGGCTGTTGTTGCTGCGGCTGGTATGGTTGCATAGCCATGTTCTGCTGAGGATACGGATTACCATATCCCTGCTGTGGCGGATGTTCCCATTGGTTTTGTGGTTGTTGCTGGCCTGAGAATGAGTGTCTCTGTGGCATCATCACTGGGCTAGGTGCAAAGTGTACACCAGGCTTCTGCTCTTGATACGGTGGCGGAGCTTGTGATTGCATATTCGGTCTCGATTGACTGAAGCCCGGACTCGAAACCAGGCCTTGAGGGTATGAGGTTGGCGTTGCTTGATGTGGTGTTGGATGGTGCATCGGAGCACTGGAAAAGTATTCTGCTGCTGCCATGTTTTTGTGATTTCAAGTTGGCAGAACGAGCGGAAGCTAGTCTGAAGCGAAGGCACGGGAATATATGAAGTTCTTGCAAGACTCATGCTCGGTGGTGGGGCGTTACGATCTACATCAGTTGACACGAAAATCAGAAGGCATCCATCGATGCTAGGAAATGCAAAAGTTCTTGATTGAGCCTTATGTTCACGTTGACCACTCAGAGAGAAGCACGCTGCGGAAAAGGTCACCTATACAAGGGTTATGATTGGGAAAGTGGCAACAGCTCACATAATTGGTATCAATCCCAACCACGAATTTGCCTGATCAAAGATGATACCAGCATGTCCTGTGGCCCGTTGCACACCCGCAGGGCTCTTTGGTACACGAGTTCCTGGATGCTTTACGACAGCCTAGATACTAAGTAATAATACGACAAATCATGTTCGAGAGGATTCTGTCGCCGCATGTGAGGCCCAAGTCCCTCGAAGGCTATGCGGATGATCTAATGCTAGAAGGACGAATGAGGAGGCGACGTCATGGGACCGGGGTAGCTGCGCCTCAGTCGAGCTAGCCAAGCAACTACCTCCTCCAATCCCCCGCCGATTGCGCCGATGACTCTTGGCAGCAAGGCCACATGCCACATGGGCTATGGAACACAGCGCTGCAGATCTGTACTGTAGCATCAAACACTCCTTGCTGCCACACTCGAACTGGAGCTGGGGTGATCTGTCATGCATAAATCCAAAACAGGTGCAACCAGCACCTTCACAGAGTCGGGTTCCCCGCAAATTCGACATGACCAGTTTTTGAGGCATCCGGAACCAAAAGTGCCCTGCATTGTGGTTGAACCGCTCTCTGGGCAGACGCTAGATCACTTCTAGCCAGATCGGGCCTGTCCAGGAGCAAACAAAGTTGTCCACACAAAGAGGACTGAGTACTGCCAAAATGCTGGCACCGGATCCCAGAAGTCGTAGTAGGCTTCATCCCAGAACAACAGCCTGTGCCACAAAGTGACGACGTTGGTGAGCACCTGTGCCAGGCTCGTACGGCGCTGTAGAAGTCCTATGCATGGGTCGAGGAACAAACTTCTGATATCCTCAAGCAGAAAGTACCGTTGTACTGCAAGCTGTTTATCGACGGTTGATCGAGTGGTCTTCGTCATTTCGTGGTCTTTCGAATTCGACGTTCCGTTCAGAGCTTGCTGTGGGATAGCTGTATATGCTTGTACCAAATCTGAGCTCTTGCTTGCTGGGAGGACAAAGGCAGGGTCCAACTGATATGTGCCTTTCAACGGCAGCAATTTTGCTTCGACGCCTGCATGCGATACCCGCTCGATCACTCCAAACGTCAAGTTCAAGTGGCTCGAGAAGTCGCGTCCCAGCTCCCGCGCGATGGCATCCGTATATGCTCTCATCGCTTGCCACAGAGCAGAATTGTCGTGAAGGTAGCCACCGTCGATTCTCGGATCTTGTCCGGCCCAGAAGAACCTCACCGCGCCTTGCACCACGATCGCAAAACACTTGTAGGTAACAGTAGGGTCAGCATGCTCTTCAAGCCTCATCGGCGAACCCGCATTGATCTTGACAAGAGATACGTCGTGGTATGTCTGGCTCAGAGTGCGCCGTGGTAGAAGTGTCTGCCGATCGAAGGGTTTGGCTTTCTCCGGTGACGTTAGCACGAACTGTTTCTTACCTCGCGTCTGGTTCAACACGTTGTGGATGTCGCTTCGGCTTCTGACTTGATGCACTTCCGGTGTTGGCAGGCTTCTTCCTCTCAGGAAGTCTAGGAAGACTTCTCCATTCTTCAAATGTTGGATGTTTACCGCGTCCGCGGCAAGGCATGCGCACGAGCTCTTCTCTTGCAACTCTGTGCACGCGGTGGTGATGGTGCTCAGAGGGAGATCGTGCGAGCAATCGATCCAAAGATCAACGTTTTCTTTCTTGACGATTATCAGAATGCACCTAGCAAGATATTCCGCGTCTTGAAGGCTTGGCTGCTGGGGAAGGCCGTAATGCTTTGAGATAGCTCGTGACCTCCTGGCAATACTCAGAAAGCCTTGGTCCGTCAGATCAGCACCAATGACTCGACTGCCTTGTTTGTGGAAAGCTCGCGCAAGGTTCAATCCGTATGCACTGCCAGTACCGGTGATCAGGATCGTTCTCTTCCAGAGTGCTTTGCGCTTCCGAAACGAAACTCGAGCCTTCTGATCTGCTAGCACTATGGCAGCATAATTGAACCATAACAGTAATGTCGTTATCGGTAGTGTCGTTACCACGGTGAGTAGTAATATGATATCGTAGCGACGGGACGCTACCTTTGATGGCGCCATCAGTGGAGGTTCGGGTAGGACCTGTAGGCCGAGATCTTGAACATCATGTACTAGAGTTCAAAGAGCATCTTGCTATCACCAAGTAACATCTAGAAGATAGAGTACGGCCAACACTGAGCTTGCTCTTCTGGCAAAATCTACGAAAACACCAGGAACAGGAATAGCATGTGCTCCTCAACGTCGTGTCGCATGTCTCGCATGGCTGCCAACTTCGCAAAAATTCAGGCAGGTAAAAGTTGCATGGCTGCTTCATTCACCCTACCGTATAGTTACCTGATGTCATCTGCAACCACTTCGTATCGGCAGACTTCCAGAAAGACAGAGTTCGGTGTTGCATGTCTCGGCCTTGAGATTGGAACATGCGTGGTACAGATTGTAGCTTACCAGGCTGAGATGTTCCTCTTGTTTAGCTCTAAACGCAACTGCTTGGGAGACAATGATATGTATCTCTTTCCCAGCTGTGAAGGTGTCAGCGGTAAAGAGCCTAGAATCTTTGGGTTCGCAATAAGCATCCGCTCGTCGATCTGCCTCCCCTTAAACGACCTTTTGACGAGCTCGCTAATCGACTTTAGGCTTAGTTAGTGCTTCAGCAGCACCCACTGCACTCCCTGCACCATCGTCATGATGCCAAAATGCATGCGCAATCTTGCTAAAGTTTGCGATCGTGCGCCGCTGTCAACAAATAATGTGCTACCCGAAAGTTTCACTCTCCATCATCTTGTGTTGCGCATGACTTCTTGATTGTCGTCGCTGAAACCATTTGTATACACTGATATTCATCCATCTTTGCGACAACATCCTTTGAGCCATCATGGCTTCCCAAGGCGAAGCAGCTGGTTACTACCAGCAACCATACCAACCGCCACCGCAGACGCTGTATCAAGGAGGCCCTCCTGCTCCTGCAAACTATCAGCAATATCAGCAAGGCCCTCAACAAGGATATCCGCCGCAGCAGCAAGAGATGTATGATGGAAAGCAGCACTATTCTCAAAATCCTCCCGAATATGGCAACAGCTTCCAAGCTCCCATGGATGACAAGCAAACATTTCAGCAGACCTTCAAAATCGAGAAACCAAAATGGAACGATCTGTGGGCCGGTCTGCTTTTCATTGCGGTCTTCTTGGGCTTCGTCGCGGTTTCTGGCTTAACGTTGTACCAATACTCGAAATACCAAAGTTTCAACGGAGGTGGGATCTATGGCTCATCGAACGACTTCTCGCTGAACACCAACGCCCTTGTCCTTCTGATATTTGTCCTGGTCGTCGCATTCGTCCTCTCATGGGGATATTTTCTAGCAGCAAGAGCATTCACGAAGCAATTCGTATGGATAACGGGTATTCTGAACTGCGTCATGGCAGTAGGTACTGCTGTATACTACTTGTATCGACATCTGTGGGGCGCAGGAATTGTGTTTGCATTGTTCGCCGTCTTTGCGATCTTCTGCTTTATCAGCTGGATTCCACGGATACCTTTTGCTGTGGTCATGCTGCAACAAGCACAGGATGTGGCGCGCATGAAGAGAGTGCATGTTTTCATGGTCAGCTTCATCGGAGGATTCGCTGCGCTCGCATTTGGCGCATGGTTCTCGGTCACTTTGGTGGCTATATACACGGCGTATATGCCATCAAATGGTGGTGCTAATGCCAATCCGTCTTGTGCAGATGGAGGATGCTCGAGCGGGAAAGTCATTGGCTTGATCGTCTTCATCACCTTTGCAGGCTACTGGATTTCTGAGTGGATCAAGAACACGATTCATACAATCGTGGCGGGCGTTTACGGTTGCTGGTATTTCTGTGCTGGAAAACCGGGCGGCATCCCCAAGGGTGCTACCATGGGCGCCTTCAAACGTGCAACGACATATTCCTTCGGCTCGATCTCCTTCGGCAGCCTAATCGTTGCCATTATCAATATGCTCCGACAAGCTTGCAGCATCGCGAAGAGTCAATCTGCTCAGGACGGCAACATTGTTGGGACAATATTCTTCTGCATCCTTGGCTGTCTTATCGGTATCCTTGACTGGGCGGTTCAGTTCATCAACAGATACGCCTTCTCCCATATCGCACTGTACGGCAAGGCCTACATACCAGCAGCCAAAGACACCTGGACGATGATGAAAGATAGGGGTCTGGATGCGCTGGTCAACGATTGTCTTACCGGACCGGTGCTGACAATGGGCTCGACCTTTGTTGCATACGTTTGCGCCCTCCTCTCATATCTCTACCTCGAGTTCACAGACCCAGCCTACAATGAGTCAAGAACTTTCACGCCAGTTATCATGGCATTCTCCTTCTTGATCGGATTGCAGGTCTGCCAGATCTTCATGACACCAATTGGCTCGGGTATCGACACAATTTTCGTGGCTATGGGTTGGGATCCGGACATTGCGGCTAAGGAGCATCCAGAGTTCTTCCAAAAGTTACTCCGGGTCTATCCTCATGTCGCTGATGTTATTCATTCTTGATGGGTGAGGGTTTTGAAGACTTGTCGACGAGAACATAGATTTGTGGATTTTGGGTACACAGCACAAAAATTCTCGGGAGTAATCCGGGATGAGTCAACCACACTTTTGAGCGGATAATTCATGAATAATTTCCACAGCCGCTGCACCCAGCCGCTACCCGGTCTTGGTATTCTTGTTTGGTATTCTTGTTTGGTATTCTTGTTTGGTATTCTTGTTTGGTATTCTTGTTTGGTATTCTTGTTTGGTATTCTTGTTTGGTATTCTTGTTCTCTTCCCCTAGACGAAGCAGTGGAGCAAGTACTCGTGGCTGTACACAAGTGCCTTCTTCAACCTGATGATCACGTTGCCGTTTCTGCGACTTGAACACTTGCTGCCGAAAAGCCGCAGCCCAACCTTGTTGTAGGTAACGTACCTGTGCTCGTCTCACCGTTGCCAACAATTTCAAGCTTCGCGCGCTTGGCGGTGCCTGGCACTGACAGCATAGCGTCGGTTAGTATCCTAGCGATCTTGGCATTCGCGTGTTCAACATCATGAGTGGAACGAACTTGCTGACCCAAATTTGGTGTTTCGAAACGTTCAAACATGGCGCAGGAGGAGGTATAGCCTCAGGATGCACGGTGACGATTCGGAATCACCATGGCCAGCTGGTCGCTGGGTTGTCCCTTATGAGACGCGGTTCGATGTGTTGTCACTATTTCTTCATTCCGTAATCTGCGTACGTACTAACGTTAACATCCGGCATACTCTCGAACGCTGTGACACGCGACTGCCTGCCAATTTCTTCACGGTTGCAGACCTACCACCAGTCGCACCTGCCCAGGCTCACACGGAATTTGCTTAGCGCTTGACAACTGCTTGCGATTCTTGGAACCGGCCTACACCACATCGCCTTTCCTGCAGGCTTATTCTTATAGCGACATTTAATCATGAACCATTCCATGCGGCACTCCTCAGAAGACACAATGGCAGGCCCGGAGCACAATGGCTACAACATGACTAGCACTACGAAAGAGCGCCCCAGGCCGAGAATGGGGAAGCAGACGTTCTCACAGTTTGGACACAAGCTCCTCACGTTTTTCAAGGAGACATGGAGAAGTATACTCGCACTATGCGTTATGGGCGCCGTTACTGCCGGAGTAAGTTCTGCCTCGTTCATGCGATGAATACGAGACTGACAGTATTGCAGGTCTGGACCGCACCTCATACCCACACTCGACTATTCCCAGTCACCTTTTTCCAGGAATCTGGCGATATAGTCTGGACTCAGTTCGCCTACCCCTACACCGAACCGGTATTCTCCTCACTCGCCGCGGCATTAGTCTGCATCATCATCCCTATCGCCATTATTCTCCTCGCCCAGATCTGGCTACGAAGCTTTTGTGACGCAGCAAACGGTATCCTGGGACTAGTGTACTCCCTAGTCACCGGAACATGTCTCCAGGTCATTATCAAGAAGACGATCGGAGGCCTTCGACCACATTTCTTGACTGTGTGCCAACCTGTAATTCCACAGGAAGCAATAGGAGTTGGCTACCAGAATATCATGTTTACAGCCGAGCAAGTTTGCACAGGCGACAAGGACAGAATCCGGAATGCGCTTGAGTCATTTCCGTCCGGACATTCAGAAATCGCTTTTGCTGGGTTCTTCTACCTATCCATCTGGCTTTTCACGCATCTCAGGATTCAGAGCAGGTACCGACCAGGATACTGGCGTATGGTGGCATGCTGCTTGCCTACACTTCTTGCGACATACCTTGCAAGTACGCTGGTCCTGGGTTACCACCATCACGGATACGATGTCATCTTTGGAGTTTTGATCGGGATCCTCACATCTCTTTTCGGCTATCGGATGGTCTACAAGAGCGTATGGAATAAGAGACTGAATGCTGTACCCTCATGCCACGACAACCATGAGGAGAAGGAGACTATCCTGCCTAAGTAGGGTGGTGGTGTCATTGTTGGCTTGTTTGATATGGTGGTAGCGATGGCGTTGCGGTTCATGATGTTGTGTGCATTCCTCGATCGATTTGATCTCAAAATAGCATAGTTCGCTTATTTCTCCTAGCATTCTTTTGGTAATGGGGCTCCAGATGTTCACCTTGCAATGAAGATCTTCTCCACAAGCGGATGATCACGTAGATGACGTAGTTTCCTTATGCCCAAACTGAATTGTCGCGACAACGCCTCGATAGCAACGGCACAGTGATCCAATAACTTGCTCACTCACTTGTCTTCACACTTTCTCTCACGCAGACCCTCTCCGTTCTAGACACAGCTCTCACGACAATATACAGTACACGCAAACCCAGCAGCTTAGGGCATCCCAAACCAACCTCATCCCACCACCCTCGCCTGCAACAACCCTCACAACAACCCCACCACAACCACCATGCCCACCGACCCAACCCTCTTCCTCTACACCTCCCTAACCGCCGGCTCCTCCCACATCATAACCGCCACCTCCCGCATAGAAACGATCCTAAAAGCGAACAAGATCCCCTTCAAGGCCGTGGACTGCGCAACAGACGATAAGGCGCGCATGTTATGGCAGCGGAGGAGTAAAGGGCGGAAAATTCCCGGTCTGGTGAAGTTTGGGGATGTTATTGCTGTATGTTGCTTACACCTTCTTCCTTACTTGCACAGTGGTTTGGAGGGGAGGTGGGAAAGAGTATGTGTGTGATGTATGTGCTAATATGTGATGTGGTACAATAGGACCTCGACCAAGTCGAAGAATGGAACGAATACGGCGAACTCGAAGACCAAATCGAGGACCAAGTCGACATCTTCGGCGATGTGCCCATCAGCGCAACCTCCGCCGAAGCACAAGCCGCCGCCGCGGCGCGCGTTGAGGCACAAAGAGCCAGTCTGGCGAGTCAGGGGAGGACCGCGAGTGAGACGAGACATATAAGTATTAGTGATCCGAAGGAGGGACGCAAAAAGTCTGAGGACGGTAGTGGTGGGAAGGATACTCAGAAGGAGGGGAACAGCCCGTTGAGTATGGCGATGAGGCAGGCTGGTGCTGAGGCTGCGGCGAAGACGGGGCAGAAGAAGGGGGCGGTTGGGGATGTGAAGGCGCAGGAAGCGGCGAAGAGTAAGCAGGCGACGGATAGTTCGATACCTGCGCCTGTGGCGGGGCAGGTGTCGAAGTTGGATGCTGATGCGGAGGATGTGAGTAAGGTGGAGACTGGGGCCAAGACACCGGGGCAGCTGGCGAGTCAGGGTCAGAGTAGGACGAGCGTGGATAAGTTGGGGGGTATTCCGGAGGATGAAGGTATGTTTTCGCGATACTCTGCCACTGCTACTGTGGTAGGTTAGTTGTATGAGAGGGCCGATGCTAACTTGTGCTTCTACAGATTCCAAGAAATCCAATTCAGAACAAATCCTCGATCAGAGACGACAGTCCTCCATCCCACAGACAGGATCGTCACTCGCACAAACGACTTCGATAGACGAGTCGCATACCGTTACGTCTTCGGACGATGTCGACATTGATACCAAAGCAGACAAATCTATGCCACCGTCGAGCAAGGCCGTGAGCGCAGACAAGAAAGCGATAAACGAGCATGAGAAGGCGATTGCGGAAGATGATGGAGAGGATGACGATGAAGAGGAGGAAGAAGCTGGACCGGGAGACGACAACGATGAGCCAGTGAAGAAGGCGGCTAAGGTTAGTGCTACTGATACTGGGGAGGAGAAGGTATTGCAGGGGTCGAAACCACAGGAGCAGGAGGCGGCGGATAGTGAGGAGGCTGGGAAGAGTGTGGGTGATTAATTGACTGAGCACTATGAGTGACAGTTGAGTTGCGGACATGGCATTGTGGTTTGAGCATAATTACGGTCTTTGACACGTGTCTCACGAAGACTGTTTAGGTGATGACGATGCTGCATACCACGACTGAACGGATTTTCGAAGGGAGCAGTACCCCCGAATAGAGAAGCAACAGCTATAAACGAAGCCTACAGGTTGAAGCAATGTGAAAACTGAAGTCAAATAGCTTCGTAATTCCGATTCTATTGTGATTGCTTTTCTTGCTTGTACTATGTGCCGACTACTACCTGCTCTACTATCCAACGCTCACTTTCGAGACCTGCTCTGATCATTACTCATGCTTTATACGCGCTACTTGCCTCTATCTGTAACTCGCTTTCTGCTGCTTTGTTGTTGTTCTTGCTTTCCAAACTGGAAGCTCTTCATCCATTCTCCTGGGAAGTTCGGGTAGGTCTTGCCCACCATGTTCTGTCACTCTGCCATCTATTGCTCCTGTTGACGTGAAGTCGGTGCAGGCCCATTCTGCACAGCCCCGGTGTTGATCTTCTTCGCAGCTGCAGCCTCTTCTTCTGCCTTTGCAGCAGCCTCGGCTTTCCGCTTCTTCGTCATGTATGGACCTCTCTTCTGGCCCTTGTCACGTCTAATGTTCTTCGTTGGGCTCTTTGGTTCGTCCAGAAATTTCGACATCAATGCTGGCGTTGGCTTGCTGGCAATTGGTCTTGGCTCGTCTTTTGCTGGCTTCGTGGCACGCTCTCTGGCTTTCTTGGTCTTTGGGACAGGGGAGCCTGCTGGGACAGATGGTCGGTTTGATGGGGTCTGTACGATGTCGAATGTCGGGAAGGCTCTCTGCTTGACCGGTGTCTTCGTTGGTGATGTGACGGAAACTGGTGTTGTAATTGTCGGTAGCGATGTCACACTCTGTTGAGTAGGTTCCGCGTGCTGTTTGGATTCGGGCGCGACGCTTGCTGCTGCGGCCGCTGGCGCTGCCAAAACTTCCGTATTATTGTTGATGGCCGGAACATGTTTGACTACGTCCTCGTGGTCAACAGGAGCATCGTGGCTGTTGCGTGTGTCAGCTATTCTGGGTCCTTGGGCAGTCTGGGCCTCCTTCACTAGTTGCTGGTTCTGCGACGCCGCGGCGAGTTCTCTCGCGACAGCAGCGCTGTTACTGATCGCCTCTGTCTCCTCGTTGCCCAGTGGTCCAGCAGACTGGTGACCAGTAGGGTTTGGAGGTATCTTTTGAGCCATCTTGGCCGAGAGCCACGGGGTGTTCCGCGGCAGCGACAATCCCAGCCCAACGAGCGCTGAGGATGTCGAGTTTTCTTGTTGACTCTCAGATGCTGCTGCATCGAGACGAGCAGGCTCTGGCTCGATGTTGATGTCGCTTATTGGAGACCACGGTGGAGGACTTGGCGACTTCCTTCCGACAGACGACGAAGTCCTGGGCAAATCTACCATAGTCACATCATTGTCCTCGTCCCGTGCTGTATGGTAGGACTCTGTCGACGGTGATCTGTTTCCATGCTGCCAAAGTCCAGGAACATCCGTGTGGGTCGCTCCAGCATGATCATCCGTCACGACCTGTTTCCGATGGTATGTCACCCAGTCGGTGAGCACAGGCAAAGTGGCATCGGTTGACAGCGTATCACTTCGATCCTTGTTGTGCTGCTGTGGCAGGATGGGGAACTCAAGATATGTGCCACTTTCATGCCCGGTCGTGGGTACGTCAGATTTCTCTGGGAAACTCTGTTGTTGTCGCGGACCAATAGGTGAAATACTCCTGGAGCTAGATTGACTGCTCTCCCCTGTCTCAATGGACATTGCGTCCTGGTCCACTAGAGTAGACGAATCTGCGGATACTGGGCTGGATGGTATCGGTTGAGCCACTGGTTCGTCGATCGGGACCAACCTGGCATTGATATCGCGAAACAGGTTCGTTAGGCACCGTGCTTTTGCCGCCTCGAGCATAAAAAGCTTCTCCTCTCGAGCTAATGGCATATCCTTGACCTCCTCTTTGACGTGTTGTATCTGCGCCAGCATTCTCGTAACGGCGTAGATATAGAGCGATGGAACCTGGTTTTCTCGCCTACCTTGTTGAGAGCGAACGAGCACAGCGGCATGGTCTATGAACAGCTTGCTCAGGAAGTATAGGACGTGATTTTGTTGATATCTGCGTAGATTCTGAGTACCGTCGGAGGGCGCTTCGACAGATGGCTGAACGTCATCAAGCTCGGACGCCAATTGACCATACATGAGCCAATATTCAAAATCACTAATCGCCGATATAGGTTTGCTGAGCAGCTCATCCCGAACGCCTGTAGGGAGATAGGGACTTCTGAAGTGAGCCGCTGTCTTGTCAAGATCGTGCGATTTGTGAATTTGCATGCCTTGCAATGCTGTTCGCCACCAAACCACATCGCCACTAGTCGGACCTTGGGTTCCTGAGACGTACCCTTCGTCAAGATCAACCTCTGACTTCCCAGGGGCTGCCCTTCTGCCCGCTGCTCTATTCCAGATACCAGATTCATGTTTAAGCAGACCGTCCACCCACGGCCCTTCAACGCCGCGTTGCCCAAGGTAGGTCTTCGCGAGCTTTCTCTGGTACGTGGATGCGGACTCGAACGATTCTGCGAAGGCGAAGTAAGGCATGTATTGCTGCAGGATTTGTGGGTCGACGGAGCCATTGTTACCTTCACTCAGCCTCAAGCAGTGTTGCCATAATTGATCAGTATTGAGCGGATGGATTGTTCGTTGGTTGCGGAGGTAGAGGAGGTCCTCCAGATCTGCTGTACTTAAGCCAAGCATTCTTGCCACGACGTCGGTGTGCTTGTGTTGATGCCGTAGACTGTTGAATATGTACAATTGGAGCCCTTCGTCAAGCATGTTCCATCCGACCACTGACGTAGGTGAGAATACGTCATGTCGTGGAGGACTGGTCTGCATTTCGCTAATGTTTCGATCAAGTTGAGTGTCTTCTGAAGGGGTGTCAGAGGTTGGAAAGCTGTCCTGAGTTGGTGAGCTCACTCGATTCTCACTATCATAGACATGATCGTTCGAGTTTTCATCCACAACCTGATTCTGTCTTCCTTGAGGCACGCCAGGGGCTCCCGTCAGGCTTCTCGAAGGAAAGGCTGCAGGTGAAGGTTTTGCCGACGGTTCAACCAACCCAGATTTGAGAAGCAGAGGGTATTGTGGCTGCATAACTCTCCTGGCTTTCGAAGATGTTTCTGGGACGTGATGAGTCGAGTGATCTTCCTCGTCGAATCGAGCGGGTGGGATGATAGAATTTCTCAGCTGCATCCTTTGATACCAGGTATTCTACTGGTACTGATACAATTGTAAGGTTGACGAACTTGAAGTAAGGGCTGCAGAGTGGTACCAGCGGCGACAAAATTTGTTACAAGGAGGACTTCAGACAAACGAAAGCAAGAAAAGAAAGAAACTTGGTTGTTGATGCATCCCAGTAACCTCACTGTTGTGTTGTATCATATTGTCGTTCTCACTTCCTTTCACTTTCAAGCCGCCACCGTGGCAGAAATTTTCGTGGCCACACAATAGCAATTGTCTAAGTGAAGATTAGTGATATTGCCGCGCAAAGCATGGCAGTCGCGGTGGGCACCTCTGACACTTACTGTAACCTGTTGCAGGTCGTACCTGCCAAAAAAATGTAGTGCACATTGTTGCGACTATTGTGCATAGAATTCAAGTGTCTGCTGGGAACTACTCCCGTCCACCAGGCTGTTCGTACCGTCTCTCAGCTCGGCGCATCCTTGTTCGAATCTCGCTCTTCATTATTGCAACATATCTAGCTACAGCCAGAGCATTCTCCTCCTTCTATCCTTCAAGTAGCATCGACAAACGGCGCAATACCACGTCTGATCGACACGTCGTTATCGTCCGTCATAGTTTCATCGGAATCATAGGCATCATCAATCGTCCTTTTCGAAGCTCTTCCGCTGCCACTCCCTTCATTCTGCGCATCGTGCTGGCTCTGAATGCCATTGAAGACGGCAGCAGTGTCAGCTTCTGCTCTGAGCATTCCCTCCAGTGTCTTCAACATTTCATTCATATTGCCCCCGAGAGACACAGAAAACCGATAAGCATGAATGAAGTTGAGACTCTGGTGCCAAGTAATACCGTAGATAAGCATGAGGTATGCAGCGACGAGTACCGGAGACCTATCGTTGCCGCTCTCGCAAAATATCAATATCTTGCCACCAACGTCTTGCAAAGATGATAGAGTAGTATTTGCTGTTCGAGCTTCAAGATGGTCTGTCATAGCTTTGAGTATGGGTTTGATACGTTGCATGACATCGAACGGGCTGTCGACATCGAAGGTGGCGGTTTGCAAGTTGGCGCAAGCAGGAAATCGAGATGGGTCGAGCAATTTAGGTTGTGTTCTGGCCGACTGAGCACTTCGGACCGCTATGACCATAGAAATGGCGTTCCTTGTGATGTAGCTTGCATCCCGAGCAGCGGATGTTGGACCAAGGTATAAGAATGGTAGAATGGCTTGAGCCTCGTGACGTGAGTCGTACTTCCAGGCGTATTTGTTGCCAGCATATGCCGTGGGAGGCAGAGGAATTGCTGCCATTGCTCGTAGTAAAGCAGGATTGCCGTATGTGATGCTATTCAGCTGAAATGGTCTGTATGTAACCTGCAGGGCGCCATCATCGCTGTTGTATTCTGCTGGCTCAAGGATGCTTGTATGAGATTGGTAGGCGATATCTTGGTTGTATGGTTGGTTGGCTGTGTAATTCATTCTGGTATTGTTCGCTGAAGACATGTTACCGCGCTCTTATTTTAATTTTTGACGAGGGTCTGATGTATGGTAATCGTTGCTTAGCCGGATGATCTTATGATGCGAGCGTAATTTGTACTAATGAAGCCCTGTCAAACTCTGCTGATGTGTTGATTGCATTTGGACGCGTCTGGCAATTGCGGTTTGAGTTGAGACTTTGCGCCTCGCATGAGCTCTCAAGTGACTCTGGTGTGAACCCAGTGCATGAAGCAAGGTCGAATGTAATAGTCAATCGCTCCTGCTGTTCGCATCCTGCACTCAGGACTCCAATTTCATTGGACAGTGTCATGAGTTATCTTTGTTACTCTGCCTCATGCACTTTTTGGTAATAAAAGAGGATCCTACAGTGTCCCCGACCATCGTGCTCGTGATATCGTAGATTGAGCTGTAACCTCAAAGTAGAAGGAATGTCTGATGTTGAATATAACGGTCAATGATGCTGAGCCGGAACCAAGTCTACACGTGACGATCTTGAGCATTTGCTAGCCAAGCAGCAGGGATATTGGCATGTACTCGTAGCAAGCTTGCATAAGGACATGAACAATACCAGATCGACGAGGAGATTTCGATCCTTCATTGCACGGTGATATACACAGCCTCTTCTGGATGCAGGTGCCCTCCACTCCTGCAAATGACCAGCTCGACAAATTCACGCAGCCATCACATATACAAGGGTATTCTTTCGTGACCATCATCTTCGTTCTTCATGCTTCTCGTCAGCCGTACCGTCTTGCGCCGGAGCAGACGCTTGCTTCTGTTTCTGATCTTCCTCCGCCTTCTTCGAAGTTCTCTCGATCTGCCAGACTGCACGTTCGATCTCTCCACTGAGCTCGGGGGCCTCCAAGGTCTCTGCAATGGTATTATGTGCCCCAGCGGGTATCAACAACTGTTCCTTCTGGACAGTGCCTTCCTCTATTTGCGCCCTTGTTACAAACTCGAAACTTTGCTTCAGGTAGGGTGCATATTGCTCGTAGACGCCTTCGATGGCCGGGGTGGAGACGGTCTTGAACAATCGGTGGTCCAGAATGAAATCAAGATGGTCTGATCCTTTCAGTGCTGCAAGGGTTTAGTACAGATGATCCTCAACTGTGGAGGAGATAGCTCACCTCTCCAATGCGACCAACAACGGTAGGCTACGTAGAAGAAGGGGATGTTGGGCACTCTGTAACTCGTCAGTCAAGCTCAACACGCAAGTTGTGGCACTTACACAGGTACGAGGGCGAAAGGAATGGTGAAGGGCATTCCCACCAAACTCCCAATGAAGCGGTTGAAATGTAGCTGCTTTCGATCCCTTGCCAATCTTCCCAACACTTTCGAAACATCCTCTTTCTGCATGATGTTGCCTGGATACACCACTTCGAACTTCTTCTCCTCCGTGATGTGCTCTGCCTGCAAGTCCGGAGTGGTGGGTGGAAAGCTCTTCAAAGCCCATTCTTGATATGGTATGCGCTGCAGAGCACGATTACCATAGGTGACCACCTGTTTCTGCCATCCCTTCTCTGCTCGCTCCCATTTCGCCCAAGTGTCGGTGGCTTTCTGGTTGACCTTGTCGAGGATACTTCGTTGACTGGCGGGCTTTTGGGTAATGCGCTGACAGAAGACGAGAGCTTGCCTGGTCGTCAGAGGCAGGAGGAATATGCGCATAGCCGCAGTGCTTTGCTATCTTCTGTAGAGCAGCTTCATGCCCTGGGGAACTCCAGACAGATCATAATGTGCACATCTGTCGAGCTGAGAGACAATTCATCGTGTACAAACGTGCGTGACCAACAGCGCTAGATCCAGGAGTTTACATGAAAACATGCGCCAGCTCGAGGCAAGGATGGTATCGATGCGTCACTGCCTCTGCTCGTGCCGACAGATAGGTGGAGCGACGCCCCAAGTCCTCATCCGCATCAAGCCTGGCAGGAGCAAGCTAACGCCTGTAGCGCCTGGAACAACCTCACCAGCCACAGCACCTGCTGGGCTGACAGGAAGCGAGATCGATCTTCGTGCACAGCCCGAGCAGATTACTACTGTATTCAATTCGTGGAATCAGGACTTCTGACACTGCATAATCTTGTACTTTCTTGCCCAAACAACATCTTAGTCATTGAATAGCCTACCTTCTGCCGGACAGACGCCTTCCCTTCCCACCGACCACGTTCCTTGCGCCTTCCACTATGTTCCAACGGCAATAGCACCAACCTCCTAATACTCAGCCTCAACCCACGCGTAAGGGCATGGCACAAGCTGGATTTCCCTGGCATGCTCAACCTCGACAAGAGTTATCAGAGAAGGAAAGCGGCATTGCTGTGCCCGAGACCAAGCCGAACAGAGCCCTGAATGACACAACGAATCAGAGGCCTACCACGATATCCATATGCGACAATAAGCAGAAAGCGAATGGGTCAGTGAAGAAACGATCAGATTCAATCAAGACGAGTGCAATACCGAGGCAAAATGTACGGTTCCAATCCGAGCCTCCGCGCCAGAGAGAGCCCATCAAACGCATACCAGTGAGGACAATCCCGGCTTGGGTACAGGATGCAGACGAGGATGATCTGATAGAAGCTGGACTGTTGCCAGACAGTCCGAACTCAGCACTGGTCGCGCACCACAATTACGTGCCGTCGTCGACACAGCGACCCCTCCTGTACTCAAAACTTCAGCCTCCGGCGGCGGATGGTTTCCCAACCTCTTCTGGCGGAAGGAGAAGCGAGCCTACCTCGAGGTGGATCTCGTTCGCCCGTTCCAGTGCCTACCCGCGCGAGAGGTTCGACAACGAGAAGGTTTCTGCAGAATGGCTCAACGAACACTTCACAGACTATTCCAAACCTTGGCTTGCTGGCCATAACGACGACGATGTCGAAGATGGAAGCGACAAGTACCGCGCTTTTCGCAGAAAGAGACGCTCCTGGTACAAGCGTGCTCACTTCGCCATCATGCGCAACCCTTTTGTTCCCTTGGTTTTCCGCCTGGTCGTCATCATCTTTGCGGCTATAGCTATGGCCCTCGGAGCCAGTATTCACCACGAAAACAACGTTATATCAGATTGTATAGCCCAGACACAAGGCAACAGAGATGCTTATTGCGATGCACGAGTTGGACAGGGCGATGTGGACTACGTTCGCGATCCTTCTGCGGTGATGGCGATCATTGTCGACGCTGTAGCAATCGTGTATACCGTCTACATCACCTACGACGAATACTTCTCGAAACCTCTTGGCTTGAGGCCACCATCGGCCAAAGTACGACTTGTCCTACTGGACCTTTTCTTTATCGTTTTTCAGTCTGCCAACCTTAGTCTGGCATTCAACAGTTTGACCCTTGACCAAGGCCCTTGCAAAGCCGGAGATCGCAATGGGACTTTCCTAAAGTTCGTGAACATATGTGACCGAGCAGAAGCACTAAGCGCGGTACTGCTCATCTCACTCTTGGCTTGGCTCTTTACATTTTCTGTCAGTATCCTAAGGTATGTTTCGTTCTGCTCAAAGCCATGCAGCCTAGCATACTAACATTTCTAGACTTGTCGAACGAATCAATGCAAGATGATGATTGCTCAAACTCGTGTTCATGATATTCCTATCAGGCAGCATCAAATCACTGAGCCCACTCTAGCATGTTCAAAGCTATCAGAGCCGGTGAAAGGGTAGTCAAACGTCAAGGCATGGACCTTCGCTGCCATAAATTGGATCCTTCTCGAACCAGCCGAGCTTCGAGATGCCTTGAACTTTCTCCTCCTCTCCCGCCTTACCATAGCACATGTCCCAGTCCTTCCCAACCGGATAAGCACCGACCATCTGGAAACCTCCATAATCCTCCAGGAGACGATGCGAGACCCCAGCCGGGACAACAACAACATCACCTTTGGACAGTACGGGTTCGACTCGATCAGGATTGTCTTCGTGTCCAAAGCAGCATTTAGCTGAACCAGTGACAATGCTCAACACCTCGTGCGCGGTTGAATGGAAGTGGGAGTATGGGAACATACTGCAGCGCCATTGAGGATCGACGACGCCCACTGATTGGAGCTGCGCCTCTATCTTGGAAGCGGAGGGATTTTGAAAGGCTTCGTGGTAAATCAGGAGTGGCTTGTTCTGAATAGACGTGTTCGGGAATGCTTTCCAGGCAGGAATTTGGTGCTTCGAGACTCGAAGTGCGCTCAGTGGTGCTAGTGACATTTTCAGATACGAGATAATGAAATGCTGCGCAAGGAGGGGTGTGCAAGCTTCTTTCTTTGTTTGAATCAATGAAGGATCTCTAATGCTCTGGTGGTCTCGTGCCTCTTGTTCTACTGTACTTTTATCGTGTCTGATGCAAGTGATATTACGTCAGAAAAGTAGGGGCTCTAGCGCGTTTTGTGGAGATCCACTTTGATCACTCAGAATGTCAGGCAGCAAGGCTTGAGCAGGCGACTATCATCTCTCCAAAGAGCCCGACACCTGCACCATTTCCAACACCAGGACCAGTGCAGTGACTCTTGCCCCAGTTTCACTCCTGCGATTGCCTATTCGCAGACCATAAAACGCCTTGGATCTGTCTCCCCGATCATTCTGTTCTACTAATCATTCTCACCACCAATACCTGACCTTCTCCCACCCGCCACTCTTACATCGGTTGAGACCTCGAACCACAGTGACCTCGACCAGTGTGGTAGATTACAAACAGCAAACATTGCAGCCTGCGCTGGTCCTAAACAAGACCAATCCGGGTCTTTGTCGATCTGTCTGGCACAATCTTAGCGCTCGTCTACCAACTCTTCTACCGTCTACCATCAATCACACAACTCTAAGCATTCAAGATGGCACCCATAACAGCTTCTTCGGCTGCCAACCGATCGCGAGATGATCTGGAAGCGACATGGGCATACCTGCAAGAAAACGTCGAGAAGGTGATGTACAAGTTGAGAGAAGGTGTTGATATGAAGACCTACATGGGCGTCTACACGAAAGTCCACAACTTTTGCACGTCACAGAAGCCTACGTCTACACCAACATCAAATCCTGTGCATAATGCATCGCGAGGTGCTCATCTGCTGGGAGAAGAAATCTACACTCTACTAGGCACATACCTATCAGATCATTTGAAAAAGGTCTTAGTGGATGCCGAAACCCACACAGATGAGGCTCTTCTTGCCTTCTACATTCGAGAATGGAAGCGATACACAGATGCCGCCAAATACAACAACCATCTTTTCAAATATCTCAACAGACATTGGGTGAAGCGGGAGATGGATGAGGGCAAGAAGAACGTTTACGATATCTATACTCTTCACCTCGTCAAATGGAAGGATGACTTCTTCATGAAGGTCGAGCAGCGGGTCATGCAGGCAGTGTTGAAGTTGGTCGAGAAGCAGAGGAACGGAGAGACCATCGACCAATTACAAGTCAAGGCCATCGTCGACTCGTTCGTCTCTCTTGGTCTCGATGAGAATGACCCAACGAAGTCCACCCTTGATGTCTACCGAAGACACTTCGAAACCCCATTCCTCCAGGCCACGAAAGAATACTACCAGCGCGAGTCGAAACTTTTCGTTGCTGAGAACAGTGTGGTTGAATACATGAAGAAGGCCGAGGCCAGACTTGAAGAAGAGAGGGAACGTGTTGGTCTATACCTGCACCCAGATATCATGAAGAAGTTGACAGATGTCTGCAATGAGGCCCTCATCACAGATCATTCCCTCCTCCTTCGTGACGAATTCCAGGTTCTTCTCGACAATGAGCGGATAGACGACCTCACGCGAATGTACAAGCTGTTGTCAAGAATAAAAGATGGCTTAGATCCTCTCAGAAACAGATTTGAAGCCCACGTTCGCAAGGCAGGTCTCGCCTCCGTCGACAAGGTTGCTACGAGTGGAGACAACTTCGAGCCGAAGGTCTATGTTGATGCTTTGCTCGATATCCATTCCAAATACCAGCAGCTTGTCAACATCGCCTTCACTGGCGAGTCCGAGTTTGTTCGGTCTCTCGACAACGCTTGTAAAGAGTTCGTCAACCGAAACGAAGTCTGCAAATCAAACTCATCTCGATCGCCCGAGTTGCTGGCCAAGTACACCGATCAGCTGCTCAAGAAGGGCGCAAAGGCCGCCGATGAGTCGGAACTCGAGGAATTGCTGCAACAAATTATGGTGGTCTTCAAGTACATCGAGGACAAGGACGTCTTCCAGAAATTCTACTCACGGACACTTGCGAAGCGTCTCGTCCATGTCAGCTCTGTATCTGACGATGCGGAGATGAGCATGATCAGCAAGCTCAAGGAGGCTTGCGGTTTCGAGTACACAAACAAGCTGCAGCGCATGTTCCAGGATATCCAGACCTCGAAGGATCTGAACTCGTCTTATCGAGAATGGTACGACAAGCTTCTGCAAGATGGTGGAGAGAAGCGTGCTGTTGACTCTTCTTACCAAGTGCTTGGTACTGGCTTTTGGCCGCTCAATGCACCGAACACACCATTCACCCCGCCAACAGAAGTCAACAAGGCTGTCGAGTCTTTCCGTCGGTTCTACGACCAGAAGCACAATGGTCGAAAGCTCACGTGGCTGTGGCAGCTATGCAAAGGTGAGATACGTGCCAACTACGTCAAGCAGCAGAAGGTGCCATACACTTTCCAAGTGTCGACATACCAGATGGCAGTATTGCTGCTGTTCAATGAACAGGAGACTCTTGATTACGCTGAGATCAAAGAATATACACAGCTCAACGATGACATCCTTGAGCACCAAGTTGTTGGCATACTCATGAAGGCTCGAGTCTTGACAGCCTCTCCGGATGATGGCAAGCCTGTTGCTGGCACCAAATATACCCTCAACACCAACTTCAAGAACAAGAAGATAAAGGTTAACTTGAACATCAATGTCAAGTCGGAGCAGAAGACCGAAGCCGATGAGACACATAAGACTGTGGAGGAGGACCGAAAGCTGCTGTTACAAGCTGTCATTGTCCGTATCATGAAGGGTCGCAAGAGGCTGCGACACGTTCAGCTCGTGGAAGAGGTCATCAACCAAGTGAAGAACCGCTTCCCACCAAGGATCGCAGATATCAAGAAGAACATCGATGCTCTGATGGAGAAGGATTATATCGAGCGAATGGAGAACGACGAGCTGTCCTACATCGCATAAGCGTGATACCAGTCACGGCGCGACCGTAGGGGAGGTGGTGAGGTGGAAGTAGACACTATTGATTGATTCTTATAGCGTTGCATGGGCTACCAGGGTGGATTGTTAGGCGTTCAGCCCCATCTCGGAGTTCCGAACTTGATATGCATGATCAGACGAGGTTATGAGGATGAAAGAGACTTGCGCGACCTTCATGCTGCCTTGAAACTGGCTATTGGCAGCTCAATGTGATAGGTCAAAAGGTCTAGATACTGAAAATGTACAATCACAGTCGATCAGTACAGTCTTCTGCTTGTGTCTTTGATGCTCGACTCGGAGAAGTGATCGATAATCTGATCTCTCCACCCTCGAAACATGTCGAGATCCGAGAAAGCTCGTCACAGCTGCTCAGTTATGTAAGCCTTAGCGTAGGGGCCAAAGAACATACCTTCCCGAAGTCTGAGACTTCCTTATTCATCTCAACTTAATCATCCATGCACGATATCGACCTAAAGCATCAACGTGGCAGGCTGGTTCTCCCTACTTCCGAACGCGTCAGTAGTGTGCAGCTTCTCACGTTGCAGAGGTGCAGCTCTTGGCCCCAAGCTGTACATGCTCGGTGTAGATGCCGGAGCCTCTCCACAAGACGGGATGGACGTCTCACTTCTGTCTACACCTCATCTGCCCATTCGTGCCCTTCTAACATGAGACATGCTGCAGTCACTTGGCTTAGTAGCGATGACTTAGTCACGAACGTAACGCTCAGGCTGCTGGGGAGTGCAGAGAGTGAGCGTGAGTATCATGAAGGAAGCTATAAAGATACTCATGTGCATCTGTGATACCACTGACATCCAGACCGCAGCAGCAATTTCAAGAGCAAGCTAACGACTAGGCACGACCAGCATCAGGCGAGAATTCATCGAGCTTCTCGCAGAGGCGTCATGGCACCATCTACAGTCAACCACCTCGTGGTCTCATGTCTCCTTGGCTCGACTCTAGCTCTCCCCCTTGCTCAGATGCAGCGCCGAGGCTTGAACACCACTGCTCAAGATGGCGCGCCCGAGAAGAGACAGGTAGCCACCTCATTGGGCTATGATTTTCCTGCTGTCACCTACGCCAGCCCTTACGCCACAGCTCAGGACTTACCCACTGTCGTCTATGTCACGACACTAACCAGCACAAACTACGGTCTCCCGACACCTTCAGGAACAGCAGGCCACGCAAGAAGGCAGGACACACCAGGCCGCACCGATGGTTCCGACTTCGCATATTTACCATCGGCAGCCTCTGCTGAAGCAAGCGCGGCACCAAGTCAGTCTAGCGCTCTCAGCTATGCATCATCGCTGGATGAATTGCCCGGACGAGCAGACCCGACTGCAACCGCAAGCTACGCAAAGAGACAGGATACACCTACTCAAATTGAGGCGCCTATGCCCAGCTACGCTGATACCGAAATGCAAGCGCCTGCCGCAACTTCATATGAATGGAGCGCGGATGGCGTTGCTCTGCAGAACGAAGAGCCGACGGCTACAATGCCTGGTGTTGCTGAACCCATGCTTCGGGCTCGACAGAACGAGAATTCAGTAGACAGTCTTTCCGGTTCAGAGAGCGAGGGTATGAATGATGTGGCCAGCGAATCCATCAGTGGCAGCGAACTCGTTAGTGGCAGCTCAAGCGACTCCGTGAGCGACACCCTGTCAAGCAGCAGCAGCAATGGCATCTCCAGCGAGAACAGCGACGAACCGAACCTCAAGACCCGACAAGAACCTGAAGCCAGCAGCCCAGGAGGTGGCGACAACATGGTCCCCTCTAGCAACGAGGCCGATGTCAATGGAGGCTCTGCAAGTCCAGGTGGCGGATCGGATACCCCAGAGGCCGCCAGTGAAGATATGGGCACCGGAAGTGATGATACAAGCCCAGGGCCAAGCGGCTCAAAGTGAGGAAAAGCGGTGGAGGCAGTGGCAAGAAGAAGTTTGAACTTTCGTCCTGAACTGCGGAGGGCGCTGGCAGTGTGAGTAACGAAGATGTGGCCAGTCGACAAGCGGACAAAGCTGGTAGCAATGACGGTGGAGTCAGGCAGCGGGTCGAACGGCGATAGTAGCGGGTGACGGACAGCGATGGGAAGGTTCAGATAGCTGCGAGACTCATCGCAATTTATACGTTTGCTTGAATAGACGGATTAGCCTTGCTTTGAGCTAAATGAAAATATTTGGCTTTGATATGCTCCTACCTTCACAAACAAGACTCGCTGCGAATGAAATACTACCTACAGCTCGTCCCGCCATGCTTCTTCAGAGTCCATACCTAGATCCATACTCCGCTATCGCCATGAAGGTCCCAACGACACAGCCTGCTAGATCATGTTACACGCTGCCGCAGAGTATGCTGACCTTAAATCTCTGAGTTTCTGACCCTCTCTCTTGATCAGCAGCATCGGGCACACAGCAGGCCGCTAATACACGCCATCGTGTTTCCTCTGCTATTCCCATTTCTCAGCAGCTTGGCGAACGGACCTGCCAGTCTTTCACCGACCGGTCGCGTCGTTGGCTGCTCGTGCACGGCTAATGATAAGAGCGGTGCGCTCCAAATGGAATAGAAGGTGCGCCTGATTATGAAGGAAGGTGTAGCCTAGAGGGAGGTACAATCCTAAATCCTATTGAGAAGGCTGGCAAGCTTGACCAGTGCGATTAAATCTTGCAGAAATTAGTGCTGGGGAACCGGCTGATAAAGAAGGCACGATGAGTAGGAAGGGTTATCGCGAAGGGAAGGAGCATCCCCCTCAATCAGTAACGCTCGAGAAGAAGTCGTGGTAGAACATTAGGAGAAGACTTTCTTCATCTGACACAATATGCCGATAACATATGCTCTCATTTGTTTATCAAAACCGTGCCACTGGAAAGTTGCATAATCAATACCTGGACGGGCGACATATATGGTCGAGCTCACATCCTTCACCACCAACGCCATGCTAATGAAGCAGAAACACATCCTTAGCCCATCTTGGGTATCATAATAATCGACATCAGTAATTCTCCTTCAGACAACAGACCTCATCGACGGTCTGACTCTCGGTCTGATGGCCTTAAGCAAGCAGCTCTCCCACCAGTTTCGAACTGCCAGAACAGCATCTGCACCGTCATCCCGTCGTTCGGTACCATCAGGATTGCCCATGATGTTGGCAAAGACCCAGAAGGCACCAGTAATCCATGCAGCAACGGCAACACCCATGCTGATAAGTGGTGCGATAAGGTGGACGATGATCAGCATACCAGGCCGAAAGTCCCACTCGAAAGCGTACTCGACGGAAACGGCATACATCATTTCGAGATGGTTCTTGAACAGTGGTGCTACTGTCCGTATCAATTGATCACCAAAAGAATTCTGCTTGTGTACAAGCCGAATTGGCGACGCCAGCACCAGCCCGAAGGTGACAAAGAGCGTGAAGAGACAGCATGCAAACGAGTGCAGCGGGTCTAGACATGACAGCCAGAAGAGCACCCACATGGCATGGTCGTTCTCATTCTCTTCTTCCTCCACCTCTTCCTCGATCTGTCTCCTCTCACGGATATACGCCAGCGCAGGAGAGTTTGTCTCCGCCATTTCGGATCTATTATGGCTATGTCCCACTCTTGTAGAGTCTATCTGCTGCCATTGAATCGACTGGTGAGGGTTGTACTGGTCACTGTTTACTAATGTTCGCTCGATGGTAGGAGAGGGCCACCTCGACGCTGGTGAGGGTATCTGCTGTTTCTGATATGATAATCCCGAACTTCCGGATGCTGACGACACGGAGCTATGTATCCTTGTCCCTTCTGTTGTCTGTTCTGAGAACCGTTTCGCATAGTTGATCCGGGCAGCAGGTGGTTGTTCAAGTGTTGGCATTGGGGGGTAGAAGTACTTCTGTCGGTCATGCGCCTCTAGGCTACCCTGGAAGGGTCCGCTGGTCTCGGCGGATATCTGCCGCTGTGTCATGTCGACGTGTTCAACCCAGCTCTTTCCGCAAGCGTCATGCGGTCACTATCACGGGCAAGGGTCGTCGGTATCAGTGCTGGAGGTATCGACGAGGATATCAATATCGAGGTTGAAGCCAGCCATGATATGGAAGGGAGTCTTGGACATTATAACGATGGCCAAAGTGAGCACGACGAGCCTGTTCTTGTCAGTCTTGTCCTGTCCCATTCCTGTCAGCCAAGAGCTTCCAAGCAGAAGCGATCGCAAATGCCAATGCTTGGCTCCTACTTGGCCTGTTTGCTTTCGAACAAAAGAGGAGCCGCCCCATGATCGACTCGAGCTTCATCTCAGCAACCGACTCACAGCGGCTTGCTCGTTTCTTGACACGGTGGAACGGCTCGCTGTGCTCAGCGGAATATGAGGCCAGCAGCGAGGTTTCCAGAGACAGTCGGCAAATATTGCACAGAATTACTTGGCGTCATGTTCTTGGCGACGCCAGCAATGTTTCGTCTTTGCCTACGAGCACTCGTACAGCTCTGACGCTCCTGGGCATTCCTAGGCAAAACCTCCTGCCTAGACATTTGTGCTTCCTGCTAATCAAGCAAATGCCTCACATCTTCTTGGCTTGGTCTTTATGCTTCCGCCAATACCGTGTGTCACATGCTGCGAGCACGACGCGCTTAAGGTTCGTTTCATGTCTGTGATTGGCGCTGACCATCTCCATCAGGATTACCCGGACGGAAAAACAAGAGATGGTTGACGAATAATATGTTCTAACATGCAGCTGTATTTGTATATACATATTCAAATAGCCCTCTTCCCCTCTCTTCGTCAAGCGAACAAGGCTTACGGAAGATGCGAATGCGATGTAATTGGCACGAAACAAGGCGTCCTTCAAAGACGATTTTATTGCGTCCGAAAAAGAGCTCAATTCATGACTATTGTTGATGTTCTTGACAAACATTCAGCTTCATTCGAAGGGCGTTGTTCGCACGGACAAGACTTGCCAAGTCATAAATGTGGTACGAAATGATTGTGTCGGTCAAGTTTTGCCAGCTTGGCCAGCTCGAATCACCACATTGGTCTAAAACGGTACTCGGTCAGGCTGGGCAGAGTGCCGCTTTCACGAATGCTGTCCTTGGTCGTTGCTCTGTTCAAGGTCGAGATAGACAGTTTTCATGGTAGCGACAGCTTAAACATGTTCGACCAGCGAAAGATGCATGGCCGACTACGCGTCCCCAGGCATTCATTCGGATGTCAAGCTTTCCTCCGCTGTCGATCAGTTCTTCGTTGACTTCTTCGCGGCTGGAACAAGCCGAGCGTGACATAATGCGGACACCACAAGCTGAAGACGAAGCGACTATCTCCGTGAAACTTGCTCAGATTGATGGAAGTCGCTGAGTTCCTTTCCATCCGCTCATTTCATGCCTGACTACTCGTACACGGAAATCAGTCATTTCCTGGCCTGCAGCACCATACAGGGAACGAGAATTGGATGTGGCAAAAGGAGTATCAGGGCGCATGACCACTCTCCCTATGTCCGCTCGAGCTTATGGAAGGTACGTCTCAATCTGTGTTGTTCGTGCCGACCAATCCGATCAACTGCGCGTGGTTTCATACTTCCAGAAAGCACAACTACAGAGCCTCACGCACCCCGCCCCGCCCCAGTCCTTCTATCATTTGCGCCGAGAGTTGGCTGCCGCAATACCCATTCGGCTCTTGGCTTCCGCAATACCGAGTCTCATCGAAATGAGGCTCGGGGAAAGCCTACTTGTACGTGACACGTTGCAGACTCCACGTCGGGCTTTGAAGAAGACAAGTCAGCCCTTGGTCGACAAAGCGCTACGAACTCTCGTGGATTCGCGACCTTTGACCGATGGCACCTAGCCAGAGAAGCTGAGTTGGGACAGTCGCGACAACTTCGGATCTCATATGCACATGCTGCGTACTGTGTTGTATGGCGAAGATCACGGTAAGGCCAAGGTCGTTGATCAGCTCAGGTCTTCACAAGAATCTGGTAGGAAGCTCAATGTGTTCTTGTTGCTCTTGCGATACGAAGCTGCCTGTTTGCCTCATCATCATGCTTGCCCAGTAGCGACATCCAACTGAATCTCCTACCAGCGGCTTCGCTGCCACTATACTTCAGCTTCCAGATCGTAGTCAAACACCCGTCACAAACATCACCACTGAAACAAGCGGTCAGCGTTCAACCACGCCTTCGAGTCACACACAGACACGCGAGAATCTGGCTTCGTCACACGGCATGAACGACTCGAGTCTCTTCAGGTTGTACCGAGCACGAACAACCGAACAAGCTCGCCACCATGCAGCAGCACAACAGCTATTCCACTACACACAAGCGAGGTTGCAGCCGAATCTATGTTGCCTGCAGTTGTGCGATGTCGCCCGTACACAAGGAGGCTGGTGCAGGCTTGTGGGATGTGATACTGCGCAACCCAGTACTTCGGAGTGTACGTGATTAAGGTAGGTGTTTGTGCTACTTGTTGTGTGACTTCAGGGACTCAGCAGCCCCGCGGACTTGCATGTTCTCGAGCTCGACGTTCGAGTGACATTGACACTGACTGAAACTTCTACGTCGAGCTCGTGGCTCTGACAAATTTTGTGGCGTGACCCATCGATGGCTCACGAGCAGGAGGTCTCGATCTCGGAGACATGCATGAACTGATGTTGGGCGTCTAGGCCCGATGGGGTGACACTGACTTGGTCCAGCCTTGTCGAATCGAGAACATGACATTGATCACATTCCAGCCCATCAGCCCACAATCCAGTGACAACTGACAAGAAATCCTGTCAAGGTCTTGTCAACACTGTCTGTCCCTCGAACACGTGTCTCTGACAAGTCCGCCAGATCGAACACGGCAAACGTACCCACGCCACCCTTCAAGGATCCAGCGTTATCATTATCACACTTCCAACTCCACCCACACCCTCCCCAACCACAACCACAACCACACCTGCTCACCTACTCCCCAGTAGCAATATCGACAACCACCCTGACCCTCCGCTCTCTCGCCAGCGTATCCCGGCAGACCTTGTCCTCCTTCCCGCTCAATCTGCGCAACACAGGACATCTAATGAACACCAGGGACTTCCTCTCCGTCGTTCTTCGCTTTCTTCCTTGGTGGGAGTTAGTGGTAAGCCTTGATGAGCTGCAACGTGTCTCTGGCTAGCTCCTCGCGATGCATGTGTGGAGTTTGCGAGGTTTAGGATCCAGGGGTCTTGGTTGGGGTGATGGAGCTAGGGAGAATGAGTATGAACGTTATGCGGCGCGGACGGAGAGGGTGGGTTTGGGTGGGAGTTGGGGTTGAGGAGGTATCCAGCAGGAACCTCGTTTAGATTTGCTAGGGAATACTATACGCAAGGGGGAAATATTCTGTTGGCTTACACGGCGATATAGGAAGCATGTTCGTACTGGCCATTTTTAATGCGCTTGGGGATGAGAGGAGGGTAGGTCGATGAGGACTTGGTACGTACTTGTTTGCGAGCGCTGCTTCACGGGCTGTTTTGATCGCTTCTTCTGTCGATGTGTTGTCCATGAGTCCGAATCAGGCAGTGCTCGTCGGTATTGCTGACGTATATTGCGAGGTCTGACGGCAGGTAGAGCATACAGTGAATTGGCATCGAGTCGTCGCAGGTTGAACTTACTAGAGATTGGAGATATGCATAACCATGATCATTCATTTTATTCATGACCTGGATTCACCGTTCGCTGTCGCGTGCATACAATGAATGGTCTCGTATAAAAGAACCTGTGCCGCGAACGGTGTCTTAGATCTATGCGTAAGATCTGTACAGTGTCGAGCAGGTGTCTCACTTGCCTTTTGTCCCCTGTTATCGTGGGGTGGTCTTAGGGCGGTACGCCTCGCTGACTCAAGGTTGTCGTGAGGGAAGGTCGCTACCGCAAGATATGCTTTGCAAAGACATTCTGGCACGGCTGTGTGAGGCGTTTGTGGACTGACAGTGCTAGAGATTCGGTGGGGTGTAGAAGGTGATGGGAGATATCTGGCCGACAGAGAAGAAGCTGGACAGCGGCGTAACACGTAGCTACAAGCCCCAGGTAGGTCGTGAAACGCAGCAGGACCCGTCAAATTGTGACGTCCAGCTTGTCAATAATGTTCAACACCTCCACTAATCTATGTCTTCCATGCTGATATCATGTGGTCTTTGCTCAGACAGCTTCCAATACTTGCCTCACAACTCTACCGCTACCAGCAGCGTGCAATAGACTTCGGTCGCTCACTCACTGGCCCTTGGACCTCTACGAGATCGCCGCCTCCCAACCCCGCTGACTCTGTCCACAACACTTCTTGCGCTTTCTATCACGCACTTTTGCATTCCCAGCCTCGACCTTGATGGCCCACTCCTTCACCCATTCTGCCCTTTCAGCTTGATCCATTGGCAACCACTCAGTGCCATCGAGCACGCTTCTGGCATACCCCTCCATTGTGCTGACGTCCTTCTTCCGCTGGGTTGAGTTGTCCTGTCGCTTGCTGCGAGCGGCGGTGATCAGATTCGTGATCGCAGTGGCGATGGTTTTGCGTTGGTCAAGGTGGATGTTGGGTTGTAGGGAAGTTAACAGAAGTTTCAGGAAATGGGCTCTGGCTTGGCTGTACTCGCTTAGGAGGATAGTGTCAGCTTGTTGGATGATGGTGCTGGGGAAGTTAGTTCTGGTCAGCGCGAGAGTGTCTGCGAGATGAAAAGCAGGTCAGATACGTACTTGACTACGTTGGAGGCGTCATCGTGTCTGCCCTTGCGGATGAGCTTGATGGCGACTGTGATGTTGGCTGCGGCAGGTTTCGGTTGCGGCATGTTGATGCGTCCGTTGGTGAGACCAGGGTGGGTGCTGATATGAGAGTATCAAGGAGACCTGCTGAGCCAATTGTTGTATCTAAGTATTATGAACGTCGGATTCCTTGAGTGGCAGAAAGGAACTGGTGCAGCGATACTCGGTATAATGCATAGCTGCTGACCTGTGGTAGGTGATGCTTCCATATTTACCTGTCACTCTGGGTGAGTGTCAGCAGATTGTGCACGGCGATGAGCAACAGTTTTCTAGAGCGCAAGTTGGCTTTAGCCTGCTGACTTATGCCACTCGGCGAGCTCCTCGACCCATGGAAGACGTTGTGTACTTCGACGTCCTGGGAATATCGAGTTGGTATGCATGACAGTTGTTCGCGTGCTCGCGACGAGAGCAAAGCTTCACGAACGGGGTAACGACCTCAACGTTGCAAGAAGCGTGGCGCCCATGGAACGCTGCCTACTGGCAGCCTGCTCTTTCTGTACCAAGTAACTATCGAGAGTGCATCCGTTAGACCTGCCGTTGAGAAAGTCACAGCAAGATGTGATTAACTCTGCTCTGACAGGAATCACAATCCCGTCCAACGTATCAACAATAACCTCGGGGATGGTTCCGCATTTCGCCTGTTCGTGAAGCATTGCACCACATGCTGAAGTGCGACGAGATCCTTGTTTCTCAAGCATCACCAACACGACCGGATACGTGTCTCAGGATTCACGCTGTGCAACCCGTTTGATAACAACAAACCTATTCGAAGAATGGGCTTCTGCAGAAGCGAGGCACCTTGCATCAGATCGTCATTTCCATTCCAGAAGGATACAAATGATCGGCCAGGCGTACCCTGAATGTTGCGACTGTCAGGAAAGAGCTTCACACCCTGGTTGGTCGAGCAGTCGTGTTACCTTCAAGCGAATTGCCGCCGGACTTTGTAGTCCGCCGTGCTTTAGCAGGCTGCAAGGGGCGGGTCGTTCTTGCGATGCAGATCAGCGTCATAACGGTGAGAGGACGTTGAACACGAGAACATCTGCTGTGACAGTGATCTGTACCGTGAACCTTCACGAGGTATATGAGTATTGCATTGCGAAGAGCCAACATGGGTGCTCGTGCATACAGGCGAGATCTGAACGGTTTTGAGGCGTTCATCTAGATTCGTATGGTGTGGCAGCCGTGGCAGCCAAGTCAGCAAAATGACAGCAGCGGCTCTCCACATCCCCAAGAGGATGGACGTTTGCGACGTGGTGCAGCTAAGATTCTGATGGCGGCCTCTTCCAGCCGCTAGCTTGCCAGCCACCATGCTCTTCAAGGATGGGCAATTTTAGCCTCAAGCACACGAGTGACTTTGCTGCAGGCGAATCTCACGCTGTAAAATTAGCGAATACCAGGTGCGGGGATTTGCCCGACCTTGAAAATGATATCCCTGAGTCAATAGGAGCGGTCATACCGGCCACTAGGATATGCTGATTGTCCTCCGGAATACGATGGCAACGTGCTTCATACTGTGTACCTTTAGCCATCAAATGGTATGGCTTGGAATTGGTCACTATCATGAAGCAGAGCTTGCAAGCTTAGATGAGCCTCATCTCGTGCTTGCTTCTTCTCCCTGCGCGAAATCACAGCGGGCCTTGGTGGCTGAGTCGTTCGAGGAGAGGTGAAATCACGAAACAGACCAACCGGCGAACGGAGCAGAAGCTGCAAAACCCAAGCTGGATCAAGATGACAAGAAATGACGACGGAGACAACTGGGGCTGGATTGGCTGGAAATAGCGAAGCATATCGTGGAAGCGACGTTGGTGGGTTTGTAGCTTCTGGGACCCTGTCGAATGACCAACCGAGCCTCGAAAAAGAAATCGAGCCAAGGATATGAAAGCCAGTCCACAGTTGAGAGCGATCGCAAGCCTGACAAGGAGAAAAGGATGAGAAACAGGAAGCTGGGGTGTTTTGGCAACGAAACAGCCCGGTCCAAGCTTTTGACTAGCTGCATTGGCACAGACGGTGCGGCGGTCGGCTTCCGAATGTTGAAAAATGGATTCGCCTTGATCGAATTAGTGTTGAGTCTTGGGTTCAGCAGAGAAGCCAGGTAGACAGGGGCAATGGAAGACTGCGAGCCTGAAAGGCATAGAAAGGCGAGCCACGCCAGGCATAAAACGGCAAGCCAAAGCACGATTGGAAGTCGCCAAACGTACCAAGCCGAAAGTGGATCGATAGCACAGATTAGCGTGCTTGTGGTGAGGAAAAGGATTCTTTGGTCATGGCTTCTGAGCCACGGTTCATGGCATCATCAGCTATTTAGCGTGTATCACAAGCTCCGAGTGGAGGTCGAAGCTGGTTGGTTTTGAGCCTCCCCAAGCATTTTTGGGCTTGATTGACGTTGGCACAGTGGGGCTTTTGTGCTCGTGTTTGAGCAGTCGATGAGGAGTCCACGGACTTGTGCTCACGCTTGCTTGGATGCGCCCTACCCAAAACCATGCATGTGCCTGCCAGACTTGTGATCGCCTAACCCACCTGTGCTTGAGTCAACGGGGCTCCACTTTCCAGCGTCAACCATTATCTGTCCGGCAGCACGCTGAGATCGCACTTGTAAACCAACTGCTGCGCAAGAAACCCTCAACCACTAGCGTGTATTTCTAGGCTTCACGGGTATTCCCCAAGCATCCTCTCATGCTCGTTTCCTGTCTTCTCCGTTCTTCCTCTCTCCTAAAGCTTCGCGTTCCACGCCTCAAGTTGTGCTTGTATTATTGATCGAGAACATAGACATCCCAGCTTGATCTGCTTTTTGACTCGTTTGTATTACTCCTAGACCTTACTCCGACTACGGCTGTGTTGGCTTTCTGGGAGCACGCCAGTATATCGTCATCGACGCAAGGCAGGGTGTCCAAGATCGCGATTCCTTTTCCTTCACAGCGTCGCCGTTCTACCAGAGCGGCGACAGAGACAACATGGCCATGCCACACGCAGGCGGTCATTTTGGCCAGATCAACGGTGCGGCGCCCGTTGATGCCCACATACAACGGCAGAGAATGCTTGCCAATCTCAATGAGACAACATGGCAGCGAATAGGTATGCCACCCGCTATGCACTTCTACGTGGCGTATCTGACTCTCTGCTAGGTAATCTCAACGACATTACCGGGGACCTCGAAGGAGCCTTGTTCGCGTATCAACAGGCGCTGCGGCACAACCAGTGGTCTGTTCAGTCGCTTACTGCAATCTCGCACATCCTGAGGACACAAGAGAAGTTCCCGGAAGCTCAAGAATTCTTGAAGAATGTGATCAAGATCGACCCACAGAACGGCGAAGCCTGGGGCAACCTGGGACATTGCTATCTGATGATGGACAATCTGCAAGAAGCATATTCAGCATACCAGCAAGCCTTATACTATTTGCCTGATCCCAAGGAGCCGAAGCTGTGGTACGGCATAGGTATTCTCTATGACCGGTACGGCAGCCTCGAGCATGCTGAGGAGGCGTTCTCGCAGGTCATGCGTATGGAGCCCAGCTTCGAGAAGGCAAATGAGATCTACTTCCGATTGGGAATAATCTACAAACAACAACAAAAGTTTGCACAAAGTCTGGAATGTTTCAAATACATTGTTGGCGATCCGCCGAAGCCTCTCAACGAAGAGGACATCTGGTTCCAGATTGGTCATGTGCACGAGCAACAGAAGGATTACGAGAGTGCGAAGACCGCCTACCGCCGCGTATTGGATCGCGACCCGAAGCATGCCAAAGTACTTCAACAACTCGGTTGGCTACACCATCAACAGAGTAACAGTTACCAGAGCCAAGATCAAGCTATTGAGTACCTCGAGCAGTCTGTGAGCTCCGATAATTCCGATGCTCAAAGCTGGTACCTACTCGGCAGATGTTACATGGCACAGCAGAAATTCCCAAAGGCCTACGAGGCTTACCAACAAGCCGTCTATCGTGACGGTCGCAATCCTACCTTCTGGTGCAGCATCGGTGTGCTCTACTACCAGATCAACCAGTATCGTGATGCTCTTGATGCATACTCAAGGGCGATAAGGTTGAACCCTTACATCTCCGAGGTATGGTATGACCTGGGTACATTGTACGAGTCTTGTAACAACCAGACTTCTGATGCTCTCGATGCCTATCAGAGAGCGGCCGAGCTTGATCCGTCAAATACTCACATCAAGGCAAGACTGAACCTATTGAGGAACGGTGGTGCTCCTGGTGGCTCAAATCAACACAGCGCCCCTGTGCCTCAAGACGTGCACCCTCAGGCTTACCAGACCGGTGTTGGAGCACCACCTGGTGTGACGTGGGGTGGACCAGGAGGTCATGCTCAACAACCACCACACCAGCCGCAGGTCGACCCTGCTAGGGTAAATGAATGGCAAAGGGGCATTGCTGGCATTCACCCACCACCACAACAGGGACCGTCACAGAATAGCATGTTCGAGAGCCGGGAGCTGAACAGAATGCCTCCTAGAGCTCCATCGCCATCCAGGGAGCCACCTCGTATTTACCACGATGGCAGAGGGCAGAACGGCCCACTGAAGAGAGGCACGCCTTCGCCCAAGATGCAGTCCGGTCTGTCGGGCATGTACCCGCCTGGGCCACAAACTCTGCCTCAGATTAACAATCCTCAAGATAGGACACCGCATCTTGGCCCTGCACCAAGACCATCACCTTCTCTGAATGGAGCGCCACCTCAACCACAGCAAGGGCCGCCATCAGGACCGCCACCAGCAGGAGGGTTGCCGCCTTACGGACGACCTTTCAGCCCACCTCAGGAGCTAAGACCAATGCGTGATGAGAGACCACCGTCTGCACAATCCAATTATCATCATCCTCCGCCCCCGCCACCGGCGCCATCCTTTCAAAATGTCAACAATGGTCCACCTCAGCATAACCAGCTGACGGGGCCAGACCATATGAGAATGGATCGCGATGATCGACCATCCTCTGCTATGAAGCGGCATCGCGAGTGGGAACAGGACCAACCTGCAAAGAAGCCGGCCAATGATGAGACCAGAGCTCGACTTGAAGAGTATCCTGCTGCTCGTCGTTATAGCCCACCAAGTAGGATTGAGACGCCTCGAGACCACTACAGACGAAGCTCATCAGAGGCTCGCCGGGAGAACGAGCAACGTCGTGCCAACGAGAACTATCATCCTTCTGAAGCTGCGCACCATCCCTACAGCCTGCAACCTCAACCTGTACCGCCAATGTCGCAGCCAATGTCACAACCAATGCCGCCTCAGCAGCAGCAACAACAACAGCAGCAGATCCCATCTATGCATAGCATTATGGGAACGCCGAAGCCTGAAGAGCAGTCACAACGAAAAGAGATTCAGGAAGCTGCTGCACGAAAAGTCGATGTGGATGAGGACTACGACAACAACTCAGAGGACGATAAGCGTGGTAAACCGAGCCCGAACGGATCGATTGTTGCCAAGCAGGAGCCACAAAGTGCTCACTAGGAGGAGCGTACTGAGTGCTGTCCAGTGTGGTATGGTGCGGGTGATTGTTCTGATGGACCTGCAGTTTGTGACGGATTCTTCCACACTTCTAAATGACTTTTGATGGGCTTAGGTGCAAATGACATATGAGATATCTTTGGTTCTAGCGTTGGCACCCATGAAGGACGAGACGGACATGCAACCCGGCGTCGGAATGTTAGCATTTTATTATTGCGTGAACAGGCGGGCATATTACTGGCTATACTCGGGCGATGAGAGTCTGAGATGGAAGGGCTGTTGTCACATGTGTCGCCGTGGTCGCCCTAACGTGTGGAAACTTGGCTACAGGGCCGAGGCGGATCAGATGTGTGACCTCTTGGGTCTTTCTTTCTCATGTATCTACGAAGCACACTAACTCGATGCACATAGAGCTCGAACACGCCCATCGGTAGACATAGATTCTCACTGTGACATTCTATCGCATCATTACTTTGACAGCGCCTAAATTACCTCGTTTTGGTATATGACGGTGACACTGGTAATGACCGTCCAAGTCAACAGTCTCTAAAGGTGGCACATCTAGTAGGTTGGATATCTCGATGTCGGCTGCAATCATGTGCCTCCAACCGCTCTCATGATGTACCCAGGTGCAGCTATGTCCAAGCTCAGGCTATTTCTAGCTCATCTATCACGATTTGCTCTAAGCATAATTTTAGGAAAGTACGGCGACAATTCGGGTAGCAGCACGACTCTAGCGATTACGGTGAACGACAAGACTCTCCGGGGCAGAAGCTTGGCACACCGCACTTGTAACTTCCGCATCTGAACTTTTTGATCGAACCTCTTGAATGATAGCGCATTTCGACAATTCTATTCTCGCCATTTGACATTATCCAAGATGTAAGCACGATGAAGAGGAACACTCGGGGAGCAACAGCTGACATGTAAACAGGTCTCACCGAAAGTTCGAAGCACCGCGACACGGTAAATAACCAAAATTTTACTTCAAGTCTTGCGAAAAGCGTTTGCTAACTCTTGCCCAGGTTCGCTGGCTTTCCTGCCCAGAAAGCGAGCGGCACGACACCGCGGAAAGGTCAAGAGGTTGGTTCTCTACAAGTCAGAGCTCGAATGAGCTGAAGCTGAACGTTTCGTAGCTTCCCAAAGGATGACCCCAAGAAACCAGTCCACCTTACCGCAACCATGGGCTACAAGGCCGGCATGACCACCATCGTCCGAGACCTCGACCGACCAGGTGCCAAGATGCACAAGAAGGAGGTTGTTGAGGCTGTCACTGTTGTCGAGACACCACCAGTAAGAGATTGGCGCACATTGAAAGTTGGATGAAAAATATTGACACAGTCCTAGATGATCGCAGTCGGCCTCGTCGGCTACGTCGAGACTCCACGAGGTCTTCGATCCCTCACCACCGTCTGGGCCGAGCACTTGAGCGATGAGCTGAAGAGACGCTTCTACAAGAACTGGTACAAGTCGAAGAAGAAGGCATTCACCAAGTACGCTAAGAAGCACGCCGAGAAGGGTGCCTCTGTCTCCCGAGAGATCGAGCGAATCAAGAAGTACTGCTCAGTCGTTCGAGTCCTCGCCCACACCCAGATCTCAAAGACACCTCTCAAGCAAAAGAAGGCTCATCTCATGGAGATCCAGATCAACGGTGGCAGCACAGCAGACAAGGTCGACTTCGGCCACGGTCTGTTCGAGAAGCCAATCGAGGTTGACTCTATCTTCGAGCAGGACGAGATGATCGATACCATCGCTGTTACCAAGGGTCACGGTTTCTCAGGTGTTACCAGCAGATGGGGTACCAAGAAGCTGCCACGAAAGACACACAAGGGTCTCCGAAAGGTCGCCTGTATCGGTGCATGGCATCCGTCTCACGTCCAGTGGACTGTTGCCCGTGCCGGTCAGGACGGTTACCACCACAGAACATCTGTCAACCACAAGATCTACAGAATTGGCAAGGGTTCTGATGAGAAGAACGCTGCCACTGACTTCGATGTTGTCAACAAGACCATCACTCCGTATGTCTCCCTATTCTATCTTCATGGAAGAAATGCTAACAACCCCGCAGAATGGGTGGCTTCGTCCGATACGGTGAGGTCAAGAACGACTTCGTCCTCCTCAAGGGCTCCGTTCCAGGCGTCAAGAAGCGAGTCGTCACTCTCCGAAAGTCCATGTTCCCACACACATCCCGCAAGGCCCTCGAGAAGGTCGAGCTCAAGTGGATCGACACCTCATCCAAGTTCGGCCACGGTGCTTACCAGACACCACAGGAGAAGAAGCAGTTCGTGGGTACCCTCAAGAAGGATCTTGCTCCTGCTTCATAAGTTTGTGCATGGATGTTCGGGGTGGTCATGTATACGACATCAAAAGTTGCATGCATGATGAGGATTACTGGATGATGATACCACTATTCATGATAGCGTCTTGCCTTTTCCTCGTTCGGACTGCATGGAGTATATTGCAAGGATTGTAGTAGACGTAGGTGCTGCTCAATCAAACTCAATCAATGTCAAGTTCGAACAAATGTCGATGCCACTCTTCTTGCGCCCTTGTCATGATAGTAGTCTGCCATAACACTTGGCTTACCTTCCTCGTCGCGTCACAGTTCTCTGCCTTGATCAAAATTCGCAATACAACGCGTTCTGTGCCGACTCGGGTGGTCGATTGGGCAATACTCAACGTTGTTGATGCGCGATCTCAATATGTCATTCCTCTCCTTGGGTCGGCGCATATCTGTTCAGCATGATCAAACTGTCGTATGTACGCGCCTTGCTTTCCGGAGGACAGCCAATCTTCTGGCTCATATTGTGTAACGTGTACGACTTGTGTCAACGACTGACCTTCGTCAACGGCTGAGCTCCAGATTCCTTTTGAAGATCTTTTCTATGGCTGAATCTCGTTTTTCTTGTGGCTTCATGCATGCTTGTCGGGCTGAGCAGGCTGTCAAACTCAATGAACGGCAACGACTATGCCGCACTCCAGCAGCTCCGTTCCTTTGGGCATCCAGAGAGTAGAGGGGCACTAGGGTTGAGTAGGCGAAGACAACGCACTGAGCAGCAAGGCCTGTTTGCAGCACTCTGGTTAGTTTGGACTTGGAGATACCAGCTCTGCGTGCGGCACATTGAGAGAAGACCTGTTCAGAGGTCTGGATTGTTGTTGGTAATGTAGCATAGCTGTCAGCAAGTACCTGTCAAACGGTTTTGCAAATCTAGCAATCAAGGCACCACCTTGAGCCGCATCACATAATCACATTGCAGTCCATATGGCAACCAAGCAAAATGATCAATACATTCTACTTCCAAACCGAACCCCCTAACTCTCCACAGCCCTCGCAACAACCCCCACCAAACTCCTCTCCCCAACACTAACAACATAATACTCAACCCTCGTCCCCCGTTCATCTATCTCAACCCGAAAGACCTTCACACCACTCTTCCCATCCTTCTCCATCTTCCCCGCCTGCTCAACCTTCCCAATCACCTCGGCATAACTGCCCCTAGGATCAAATTCCTTAACACTCATCTCCTGAACACCCGCCGCATTCTCACCCTTCACACCCAACACCTTCTTGAATTGGTCGACAGATGGCAGCTCAGACGACGCGTAGCTGAAAAACACGGGCTCGAATTCACTGTCTGTGTCGGAGGTGTATGTTGCCTGGATATCGCGGAGGGAAGCCGGAATGGCCTCGTTGGTGGATGTCGAGGACGAGGGGTCGAATTTGCTGCGGGCTTGCGATGTGCTGGTGCCTTCTGCTTCGTGGCCAGAGCGGGGGTCTTGATTTGCGCGGGCGAGGAAGGTGTTGTAGGAGGTGTCGTCGGCCATGGTGGGGGTTGTGGTTGTGTAGTGGTGGTGGAAATGAAAATGGAAACTTGGTCGGGAGCTTAGGTGGGTGTAGATGTCTGACTTGTGTGCTTGTGCTCTGTGTGATTCGAGATTCAAGCTGTTGTATTTCTGTCGGTTATGGCAATGCTTTACCTTTCTTGAAGCTGTGGTGATGCTCTGGAGTTTCGTAAAGTGCTGCGTCCTTGCGAGTTGTGCCACTTGGTACAAGATCGATCTAGGCGGGGTGGAAGCAGATGTTCGGTTTGTTGTGGCGGACACTGTTCGAGCTGAGGAAGTTGCAAGTGGCATCGAAATTATGTTTCTTTCAACAGTAGTGGGCTTGGAAACAGTGTCGGATTGTGTCATTCATGTGAGACGTCATGGTTGTAGCTGCCTTGATGCCTCAACATCAGGAGAAGGAAAAAGAAAAGACTCTTGCTGGCGTATTGAGTAACACAACTTAGGAGCACGGATGGACTAGTGCGATGTAGAACAAGGTCAAACCAGAGCCTGATATATGTGTTCCGTCTTCCATTTGCTAGATTCAGCTTGACTTGGGGCGAGAAGGCAAGCACATCTCAGGATGGCGGGGAAATAAAATGGAGATAGTAAGAGCGATGGTCAGTGACATGTCCATGTTCAGAGTGATATTGGAAAGACGAAGCCGTTATCCGACTGCCACATACTTCAGACAGCAGTGGTGACACCTTCAAGCGTGAACAAGCGCTAACGCCTGAGCGTCTGAGACCATTGATATCGAGATTTTCGTGCAAGCATGTAGTGCTCTCACCTTAGAGTGCTCAGAGCAGCGGCTGTTCACTTCGTAGCCGTGCTCTCCACCATGCGTGAATAACACCCAAACGCACCGTAGCTGTATGAAGCCACGTCAAAGCCGGCCACGATGCACAGATGTCGAACGTGCTTCCGTCCGATGCAGTGGGAAGAAATCAAGCGCGAAGATGCAACCCATCGACTTCTAGACTCAGTGCCAAGGACACCTCCTTCCTGCACGACACCCGATCCGAGTCGACCCATTCAGGGCATAGCTTCTCACGAATCACTAACCATTCAAGTTCTCGCACGATAAGCGCCCGGCCCAGAAGCCCTGTGAGCGCGCGCGTGATCAAGATTCGCTGCGCTGCACTGCAGGCAGATCTGATCGGCAATTGCATCGCCATCCCGCAGTGCGAGCCTGGCATGACATGTGGCTTGCTTGCCACGCAGCCACGCTATATTGAGTCAACATTGCATCGCATGTAACACAAAGTCGATCCGACTTGGTCAAGTCGCGCATGGACCATCCAGCCGCGCTAATGTCCATCTCACAATATGTCAACGTCAACGTCAGTGCCAGCGCCGACGAGAGCCAACAATAGTTCTGCTGCTGCGACCTCAAACGCAACTGCAAGTGCAAGTACGAGTACAAATACCGGGAGTAATGTGGCGCGGGACCCGATCAACGGACAACCGATTGCTGCGCAGCAGTTGCAGGATCGGGCTATTACGATACTTGAGAATAATCAGTTGATGATGAGGTATGCGGTTGCGAATAATTTGGTAAGTGCAGTGGATTGTGGTTGAGTTCAGAAGTGTGCTATGTTTGCCTGTGAGGCGGAGGGTGGGGGTGGGCTGTACCCCTGTACCCGGATAGGGCTGAAGGATCGGATTGATGAGCAACACATCTGGTATTGCGGTGGGTGTCTGCTAACGTGTTTACTGCAGTCTGTACCGAAGGTTCGAGTGTACTTTGAGAAGGTGGCTGGAGGTTTCGAACCAGATCCTATCATATCCAATTGGGACATCTTTGATGAATGATGTGGGAGTCGTTGATGGGTTGGTTCATATCGAGAACTCTGGGTGGCTGATGGTCTAGTATTGTTCGCATGGAGGTTAGCACTGTGTTAGAATGCTTTCAGCTTGCGAAGTACACATCAAACTCTGTCTGAACGGGGTAAGCAAGTCGCAGAAGGCCGGCAACAGGAGGCCACATGTTTTATCGCAAAAGTACAGACAGGATCATGGAGGTTTTCTGCCAATGGTTCATTCCCATCATGGCTGCGGATATCAGCCAAATTGGGGCTATTCGTTCTTGCCTGGTGAGCAGTTCATGACTCCTGTATCTGCTCTGTCTCGAGTAGTCGCTCTTGCCTTCCTCCACCCGAGTAATATGTAGTGTTAATTCGTATATACCACAGTGCATATCAACTTGATTCCATGCTATCATCAAGCTTTTCCCAACCAACTAGCTCTATGTTGTTAATCTCATTCACACAAACCTCCTAACATGGTCTACCAGAACGCCCACACTGCTGTCAAATGCCGCTAAAAATGCAATGATTAGAATTGATGCATGGTTCACGTAAAGCGAGCTGCTCGCTGGTGTCCCGTCAAAGCACAGCAGGATGTTCAGGATTTACATCCATCCATCAAGCTGTTTTTGGGCCATGAATAGCCACCCTTTTCCCTGCAAGAATGTCAGCTTGAATACAGAAAAAGAGGAGAAGTTGCCTACCAGCTTGTAACGTTCTGATTGTAGTACACCGGCTTGTGTTGATTGATGTAGGCTGTTGTTTCATAGCCAGGCGGATCGCATGTCATCATCATGTTGTCATCCGATGGGTCCTGGTAAATTCTCATGTTGTCGATCCTCATTTTGGCTGGGTATAGAGGCGCGAGGTGTGTGAAGTTGATGGGAGAGAAACCGTCAGACATGCCAAAATTCAGGATCACCGACATAGGCTCTTCTGGTAGTACCCTTTGACCGACATTGCCATTTGGACCGAGCGATTGACCTGTTACCCTCCATGTAGGCTGCTCTCCGACAAACCAAGTAACGTCGCCATCAGCACCTGGTGTGTACTCGAAGGCGTATGTTTGATATTGGTTTCCATCATACCAGTCGTTGTTGAGGTTGGTCAAAGCCGAGACCGCTTGCTGATATGGGCCACCACGGTAGACGTTGACCTGAGTAACCGAGTAGTCATACACTTCGACGAATTCGTAGTTCGGATAATACCAGATGTCGAAGGGTGCTACTTGGAAGGATTGAGAAACATGACCGATAACGTTTCCAGCTGCGTCGAAAGGGGCGTTCGTGGCTTCGAGCGCATCGATTTCTGGAGCTGATCGGGAGTGGCCCGGAGAGGGATGATCTTCGCCTTTGCATGTACAAGCTGGTAGCCGCATTCCAGGGAGCCAACTTATACCATCGGCTGAGCTTTGATTCGGTGTTATTCCCGCATCGCAGACATCGGCATAACTGTAAGGCCACATGCCTTCAGTTGTCGCAGCGAATCCCGGCCTCCCCAAGTTACCGAGCGTCCAGAAACCTGGCCAGAAACCAACAGTGTCTCCACGGCCTGGTAGTGAAATGCTTGCTTCGAGTCGGCCTCCCTTCATGCATAGCTTGTTCCAGGTCTGCACCATGCCGGACCTGTAATTGAGGTTGTGATTCTGGAAAGCGTCGAACCGAATTTCCATGACTCCATCGGCGGTCGTAACTGCATCTGGATCGTACCACTCGAGATCAATAGTCACGCCGTACCAAATATCCATCGCTTGCATGTATGGGTCATCTCCATCGTAGAAAGTCCTGCCTGGTTTTTTGAACTCGTCTGAAAACACCAGCTTCCATTCCTTTCCGTGGTAGTCCGTCTTCGTATAGACGGATTTGGGCGTATCCGGATCGATCATTCCTGTCCTGATATTCTTTAGAAGAGGAACTTTTCCCACATCGAGACAATTCGGATTGTTTTTGCAAGGATCGGTGACTGTGGTGAACTTCCGAATGAAAGTACTGGTCATGTTAGTATTGGCATGTCAGATATCAGAGGCGAAAACCTACAGTGCAGGATAGCCGATGAACAGCGTCAGTAGTCCGAGTGTTATCAGGACTAAGCCGCCAACGTTCGCAAACCCACGCTTGGTAAAGACGTCACAATCCCTGGCCTCGTCACCATCGGGGTTGTGTAGGTCATCGTCTTTTTCTATGTCTTCAGGATACAATAACAGCCCAGCGCCTGCCAGAGGCAATATGTTGTATTTCTCTGAAACAGTCTGAGTGTTGACATCCTCGTCGCTTCCAGCTCTTGAGTCAGGCCTCGAATCTGCAAATGGGTTATCGAAGCCCCTTGAGTCGCTCGATTCCCAGCTTGATCTCCGTGAGGAGAATGAGGAAAAGGCGGGCGAGGCTGGGGACGCAGGCGATTCGTCTCGGAACGGTTTCGGCTTTCCTCTTGAAGGAGGGACTAATCTGTCTGGCGACTGCTCGGAAAGAAATGGAGTACTGGAGTTTTGTCTTGAATTTGACGGCCTGGTCAATGACCTTGACTGGCCGGACACGTCTGTGTTGGATAGGTCTTCAGGCTGAGAATTTAGTCTGATATGAGGAGGCACATTTGGCCCTCGAGGGTTCACTTGTGAACCCATTCCGGCTGGGCTACAGCCTTTCGTGGGGAGATTGTTCGTTCGGGCCAATAATCGAGTTGAAGAATGGGTGTGATGAGCTGTGTTGTTGTATTATTGTTCAACGGCTGGCGCGCGAGATGTGACACAATAACAAACAACGAATCTGTCGAAGCGCTTGCAATAATTAGGTCGCTTGGTACAAAGTAGCCGAATTCTTTCTAGCAACCGGGGTGAAGTGACTGAAGAATAGCAGTCAACGTAGGCTCGCTGAACGAATGTGATCCTCGATTCCAACCAGCGGAATGAGCTTGCAAGCCGACAAATCGAGGTGTTGCTCAAGGAGTGGCTAACGTTTAGTTGAGCAGAGATCGTGAATTCGAGAATTGGAATTGCTCGTTGCTCCAAGACGGAACGTTGGTGTGTAACAATAACGTGAGAACAGGGAACGAGCGGCGTTGTGCAACAGAGTACAATCGCAGACGGTCAGGAAGCCGACCGCACCATGCAGAAAGCCAGAAGCCAGGAAGCCTGTGGCCTCTCTCCTGCGCTATCTACGTTTTCCGCAGTCTCCTTAACTATTAGCGCCACTCTAGCGCTTCCGTCTCGCTCCAATCGCGCCTTTGTGCCTGAGAGCTCGCCTAGCATTGGTGCAAAGCTCAGGTACCGGGTACTACGATACTGGCACCAATATACATACAGATCGAAGTACAATATCGGCTTGAATACTACTGTTGTTCTGGAGTACATATCACAAGGTGAATGCCTCGATACAGATTGCCATTCTACCTGGGACGCACATGGCATAGATCTTACTCCTGGATACTCCGTATCAAGGCTCCATCGTAATGATCTACAAGGATTGTTCGGGGCTTCTGGACTTTGTCGATCATCATTGAATCTTTTCCTGCAACATTGAACAGGAAGTCCGATGGTCCTGATGCAAGCACATCGACCGAATATCACACTGTTGGGGGAGCAGCGATTGTCAACTGTGCGACGGCTTTGGCATTATCTCGTAATGGCATCGTAAAACGTGGTTGACGCCTCCTGAGCAGTGACTGATCCCTGTCGTTGCAAGTGGACGCTCAAAGCTGCCCAGCACGCTGACGCGCAAGCAAAGCTGACGAAAGCTCTGGCTGCTTGCTACAAAGGTCGACGCTGATGCGTTTTCCAACTTCTTACTTGTATCTTGTTCCACCGCCGCTCATCGATATCATGGTATTGCTTTCTGCGGCAGATGCTTGCGCCGGATCGCTGCACATGTAACAGTTCCCGATGAAGTCTTGCTCGAATCACTGGCGTGGTTGAAATGAGTGAGATCGGCAATATTCAATATCCGTCTAGGTGTCCGGCTGAGGCATCACAACAAGAAGTGCTTCTTCATAAAATTTCGTAAAGGCTTGCTCGAATGGTCCGATTCATGGATAAAGACCTTCATGTACCTCCTCAACTCCATGCCTTGATCTTCCGTCACAATGCTCCATATATATATCAAATCTGTTCTACCTTCAAAGTGCACCGACAAGGAACATTTCGTATATACGCATAAACTTCGCAACAAACGCTTCGAGATGGAAGATCACCTTGCTGCCCTGCTTGATGCGATGTTCGTAGAATGCAGCCCATTTGACCACATCAGCTTTCAGCACCGGATCCACTAATTCGACCAGCTTGAAGCACAACACCTTGATGACCATCGTCGCGGGTATGCAATGCGTTAATAGGTCGTACAGCTTAGCTCTGACTTGCATGATCATTTGAGGACTTCGCTCCTTGACGCAATCCTGTGCAATCTGGCCTATAAGCACCTCCCAGTCTGGAGGTGGAATAGGCGTCTTTTCATTCACCTCTGGGTTCTGAGCATATATTGCCTCGAACATCAGAAGAGCTCGTCGGAGGTTTCGACCACTTTCTCTCGCTATTTTCTCATTGAGCGCGGGGACGATCTTCCAATTCTCTTTTTTGCCCGCAATTTGCAGAGCATCACATATCTCTTGGTGTGTTGGGGCAGCCACCCTGACCAGTAATGTTCTTGATCGGATAGGCGCAATGATTCCTGCAGTGCTGTTCGCCACCAGGATCAGCCGTACATTGTTGCTGTATTTCTCCATCGTCCTTCTCAGTGCAGCCTGGGCATCTCGACTTAGGCCATCTGCTTCGTTGATGACGACCACCTTGAATCGTTGTTTAGCGTTCAAGTCGACTTGCTGGGTTTGTGCAATTTCCTTCAGAAGCTCTTGGATGACCACTCTGTCGTAATTTCCGACATCGGAAGGCGTAATCTCGATATGGTAGACGGATGAGACGATGTTGAATTCGAGTTTGCGATTTGAGGATGTCTGGAAGACTCGACCATCGATCTTGATCTTCTCAGCACCTGGGCCGTACACAGCTCGTAGGGTCGCGAGGATTCTTGTTTTCTTGCCGGCGCCTGATGGGCCATAGAAGAGCATATGAGGAAAGTCTGCTGATGCCGCCTACAGACAGTAAGCATGGTGCTAATAGACTTCAGAGATGCCACCTACTAGGGACGCTAAGCGGTCACTGAGATCAGCATGGTATGTAAGTGCTTCTAGAGACCGAGGCCTCAGCTTGTCTACTAGAAGTGACATCGTTGTAAATGGTTGTCAATATAGATCTCTACATCGTTCGCTAGCGATAGAGGATGCAGCACGAGATAATCTCAAAGGGCACGCGTCGGGATGACTTCACGCGTTCCTTCCTAAAGTGGTTGCGTTGGGTCCACTCAAGGGCTGCACAGAGATGGGAGGCAACAGAAGCAAGTCCTCCTGCACGACGACAAGAGTTGAATCTCGGGGAAGTCCTGCCTGACACCCCTTTCGACTGCTCAAACTTCACGACGTCTCTTGACGTGTGCACGAAATCATTTCCTTCATTGTAAAGCTCCGAATTGACCATTTGAGGCCTCCCATTGTTGCACTTTTGCACCATCTCATGTCTTGTATATTGCGTACTGTTGCCCGCTTCTTACTAAATTACATTCTGTCCTGTTCTTCCCGAGATTTAGTATACGTGTTCCGTGTTTGGTGAGTCCTTCATATCAAGTTTTCACTGAGAAACCTCTTGTCAAGAGTCATGCAGCGCTCGCTCGATAGCTACCATGGTCTGCATGGAACGCCTGACAGCTTGCATCTCAGACAAGAGCTCATCAACATCCTCGATGTCCTTCTGTTCAGAAGGAGCTTCGTCAAGCAAATCGTTGAGCTGCCTAGCACACAAGTCCAACAGACTGGACTTGGCTTCATGCAATCTGTTGGCTGCGATACATCAGCAAAATCATGATACGCGCGTTCAGGCAACTTACACAGGTCTTCCTTGGCCGCTGCATCTGCAACAATAACTTTGAGCAATTTGCTGGCCTGGTTGGTTGGTGGTGAAACTGGCATTGCTCCGCCCTGAGGCAGCCGGCCATCAATTTGCGTCTCCGCCTGACCATCGACGCTCATGCCGGATCCTCGTCCAATGCGTCGGCGGTCTAGTGCACCTATCTGACCGATCTCGTCCGAAAGATGTTTGGCGGCGTTCATCCTTGACTTCATGTCCGTATTCATGTTGAGTGCTGCGCAAATTACGAGTTGACACTTGCAGAACAGAAGTGCCACTTCTAATAAGGCTTGGAGTATCTTATGGTACAAGGCTGGCTCTTGCTCAGGTATGGCAGCAGAGATGATGAGGAATGTCAAAAATCTAGGAAAGTCAAGCTCGATCTCGGCCAGCTCGACACATGGACAAAGTACTTCAGAAGAAGCGTGGTACTATGATGTTCAACGCCAGCTTCAATGTCTATCCACTTGCCTCACACTTTGAGACACATGTTTATTAGGCCGGTGCCAGTGATCACATGCTGTACATCTTTCGGGCTCTTGTTCAGACAGGCCACGCAGGGCAAATGCCATCTCTTGGGACATTGAGACCATAATCCGCCACCTCTAATGTCGTCTTCGATTTGCAGCATTTAGCACTGTACCCCACCTTTGGCCGAACAGCACGAGGTAGCAAAGTCATGTTGAAAGACGGTTTCACATAAAGGACCAATAAGCACAGATGTCAAGAACAATGCAGACGCGAAGGTGGATTTACATGTATCTCGGCCCACTAGTTCGCAAAATGAAAGCACTATCGATTAGCTAAGCGAAGATGGAGTGGAACTGGTGGGATTGTACGCCTAGTGTCTGCTACTCTAGGCTGGTTCCTTGCTGGACAAAAACCAGTTTGGCTGGTCATTTTCTGATTGCTTTGCTTAGCAGGAACCAGCACAGCCTGCTTTCCGCCGCGTTGCATAGCTTCCGTCGGCTCAGAAATGCAGATTTCATGTAAACGTCCAGCAGCAGCCCGACGGCTCAGCAACAGAACTTGCTGTCATTGACATAATGAGCTGAGCACACTAAGCAGTAAGCGCCGGCAATCGGACGCTAAACTAAGCAGATCGGAGATCGAAGTCTGCAAGGATAACGAACCTACAGTAAACTCCGAATGCTATGCGTTGGCCGAAACTGTTGTTTCGCGACGAAATCATTGCACAGTGATGCCCATCTACCAAGCATTGCCAGCTTGCGCTGCATCACGACCAACGAGAAGTGCTTTGCAAGCGCGTAGCAACCAGTGGCATGGAAGGAAGGTAAGCGAGGTATAAACCGTCTAGCAAGAACTATTGGCCACATATTTGTCCTGCACCTAGCATATGGGCGCGGCACTTTGGCTATGACCATAGCGAGCACAGGTTGGTATATGAGGACTGTCGCTGCGTCCCTTCAGTCAGGTTTGATAGCTTTAAAACGCGGATGAACGAACGAGTAACACTAAACCGACCTTGACAGCAAGAACCATGGTGCTGGAAGACACTATACGGATGCTATCAAACCATGCAATAATTATGTTTGTTGCAAGGTACAGCCGAGATCTGTGTAACCCTGGCGGCAGATTATTATTACAGCGGAGAAAGCGGTAGATATTTAGCATATGTATGCTTAGAGACATGAGACAACAAATTAGAGTGGGGCTCTCACGATGGCCCAGTAGATCGTTCCACGACCACGGAAATATTTACTGTTCAGCTAGAAGTTACAGCATTAAAGCAGAGATGTCTCACCATCTGCACGGCCGAAATGTCACTGCATTTCTCGACTTGAGATAAGAACAACCTTAGTATAAGGGGTGCTGCCGACGCAACGAGGACGTCCTCCTGAATCATGTCGTCATTGACCACTGATGCTATGAAGGCTTCGGAATGTCCACACTCTACATCGACGTTACCTCATGCTCAGACTAAAATCACGGCGCAAATTTCCACAATTCCTAAGATTCTGCCTAAGCATTTTAGCTCTTACGCTACGATTTAGTACTGCTAGAATCAAAATTAAGAGGAAAGGGCCCGGACAGAATCGCCGTTTATTTAGTCTGATCGCAGAAGGTCCAAAACGAAGTTTGGCGTGGTAAAAAACGTGCCACCATAGTAAAGCGACCTTTTCAAACGACAGCGACGTCCGATTTCAGACTGGCAGAACCTCCCCCTGTTTTTTTCAGCTTCTGGCATAGAAAATCCTTCCCTCTACCTCAGACGACTGTTTGCAACTTCGTCCGTCTTCTTTCCGTCGATTCACAGCCTCCTTTCGATTTCCAATGGCACGCCGATCGGACCCTTCCGTTTCCCTCCAGCTTCGTATCAGTTTTCGGCTTTCCTTATTCATACCGCCTATCTGAGGCTCAGAAGCCAAAGAATATCCTCAGACAAAAGGAAGAAGAGAAACTTACCTGAAATTCATCAAATGCTGAGGGCCAACGGAGGGTAATAGAAAAGAGAGGAAAGTTGAAATCCAAAATCGAGGGAATTGCAATCAGACCCTCGCTGCGCTCGAGCTCGGTGGGTACAAAAATCAGCTGTGGAACGAGCTAATTAGTAGGCGTTCATTAGCTACTGTTAGCATCAGATAGCGCAGCAAGAGGGTCTGATTAATGAGGTAACATCGACGTCTATTGTGCCACGGACCTTCTGCTCCATAAGCGAATAATTCAATAACCACGCGACCGGCTCTATCGAATGTTGGTCACGGACTTAATACAAATTTAGCCCGCACTTGTCAACTTGACAGAGGTCTTTTCCCATGGGCTGCAGATCGTTCAGATGAAGAGCTTCACCCCCTGGTCGACTCACCTTCGCGGCGCACACATCAGTGTCCGAAGCAGTGACGGAAGGGAGACGGAAGCTGCCATCATGCAGCGATGCTAGTCAATACGAGAGCCAGGACACGACCAGCAGCCAGTGCGGAACAAATATTCCGATTCCTGATGTACTTCATTAGGCACGGCTACATTGTCGAGGCAGTGATCGCAAATAGAGCCGGTCATCTACTATATGACCTGCATAGACAGGCGTGAAGGAGGCTTGAATAGCTATGTCTACATCACTGGCTTCCGTGCGGTCGTAAGCACATGGTACCCACCATCATCAGCTCGTGAAGGAGATGTTGCTGCTCGATAGCGACAAATTCGAAAAGGCAGTCAGCTCGCAAGCGGGCAACCCCTGTCCTTCGGAGAGTCTGTTTCTCAGTGTTCTACGCCACATTCTGAACGGGAAGTTAGGGATTGTCCGCTGTCTGTGGGTGTCTGGTTCATCCTAGGCAACCGTCTTACCATATGTTGAATCTGGAGGAACACTAGTTGAAGTTAGGAAACGCCCACTGACGGCGAAGGGCATGCATGCGTGATCAAACTCCTCAAGGGTATAGCGGGCCGCTATCGGTAGCACAGGGTCACGCCGTCACCACTCAGTGGGCACGGTAATGATATACACTAGCGCAGGGCAGAATTTGCCTTGCTTGCTAGTCAGATCGAGCTTACATGGTTTATCTCAGGGTTGCAACATGGGCTTCAGACAAGGCGGGAAAGATAACTGTACGAAGCGCTCAGCGAGCTCAATACAGATCATGAGGTACCTCTAACACCTGTTTTGGCAACACACTAACGGGTTCATGCAGCAAGCGACCTCGCCTAAACTCCTTACAACCCCGGAACTGCTAAGCGAGGTCACTAGCACGATCTTTAAGCCACAGCAGTCAGCTGGTCAGGTCAATTCAAGCTCCGTTGACACAGTTCTTCATGCAACAAACAAGCTCTGCTAAACATGCGAGTATCCAGCAAGATCGAGATCGATAGACAGACCCATAAGCTAGTCGCTTTCGGAGAACCATGTCGTGTTTGTCACCACTTTCGGGTGCGGAATTCCGGGTTACCACTGACTTGGACATGGAGTATGCTGAAAAAATACCACACTTCCGGCCCGTTCATCCCGAAGACTTAGTGGTCGCTGAACAACAAACAGTATCATCCAAGATGCCCTACTTTGTTGAAGAGGCCCAGATATGAAGGTAGGCACCAGATGGATAGCCTGAAGGCTGGCCGGCTGTCATGTCAAGAATGCGCCTCGAGCGACTGTCTCGAACCGACCTGTTCGAACGAACACTGGTTTCCTACGCCCGACGTTGAAACGAGTCCATGCCACCGCTTCGCGTACCAGGTGGCAACAATAATGTCATCAACAGCGTGCCGCCTCACCCTGAGCTTTGATCCTACCGAAACCCCACAAGCGTTATCACCCAATCGTCTTACCTGGTTCTATAACTGGGAGTGCAATTGTATACACCATGCGATCACGCTGACATACTCAGGCTCAAGCCATGGCCTAGCTACTGACCATCCATGAGTGCTTCAACCTTCCACGAGTGCCAACAAGGCAGGAACGAGCCTACCATCGAGCGCTGATATCGTCTCCGGAATACCAGCTCCGCGATTGCAGCGTGCAACTCCTTAGTAGGGTTCACTCGGATCAGCCTGGATCAATGCGCTCTGTAATTCGTCGCAAGGTAGGCATGAGGGACTAATCATTTCTCTTCACTTTCCATGCCGATGGACGTGAGGGTTGCAATGCTTCGTGTATTGACCTTGCTGCGCTAGATACATGAGAAAATAGGATGAGCACAGACACTCGAGTGCACACTTGCCCATTGCTTCTCGTAGCTTCCTTGGATTGGCACCCGCATTCTAACACCTTGGCTCCTTCGAGAAGAGTCTTTGCATCCTGACCAGTGATAGTCGCGGTTTCTTGCCTGGGCCAAATCCTCCTTTGTGCCTCAACAGCAGCGGCATATCAATAGGCAATTGAAGGCTTGCGTCGACCTAGCCTGCAACGAGGGAATATCATCTTTCTTTCGTCCTTGCCAACATGAGTACTCCAGCGTCCATTTCGTATCCAAATGGCCTCCCAAAAATGCTGTCCTATTATGTCTGTACTTTTAACCACTTTGACGAGCTACTCGGCACCTTACGATAGTCGCTCGGCCATCAAAAACGCAGTCTCACAAGCTTCATATGAAACAGAAGAGTAGAAGTATCATTCATCGAGAGCGATGCCCACATATTCATTCAGCAAAATGGAAAACATATATATATACTCATCACAAATCACTCTTCATCTCCTCAACCCCATAGACCTTATTCACCTTCTCCACCTTCCTCCCTGCATCCTTCCCCCCCAACGGCCCAAAATACTCCCCAAACAACCTCTTCAAATCCTTCTCCCTTAGCTGCATATGCTCCCCCCTTACCTTCTCAAACTTCAAGTTACCCCCCTCATCCAACTTTTTCAACCCAATCCAATCCTCCTCATAAATCGTCCGATTCCTCACCCCCACCACCTCCCCACTCGTCATGTTAACCTGGCTGAACCACCCACTCTCCTTGGGTATAACCGTCGCATCATCCTCGAACATGACCATCACGAAGTTACGCAAACTCGCCAGATTCTTCTTATATGTAGCGTTCTTGACGGGTCTTTCATTATTGATATCTGCGAGGAAATTGCTGTAATTAAGGTAATTCTCGTAATCCTCACTATCCCTGTAGTACTGCGCGGGGACTACGTGGCTCTGGACGTAGTGGGACCAGACTGTAGAGCTCTTCAACAGCGCATTCGCGGCGTGACACACCAAATCCGTCGCACTTTTACACTTCTCAAATGCACTGATCCCATTATGTTGGCTGCCGAATGTAATCAGACTGCGGACAGGCGGGTTATTACATCGTTCAATATACCCCCGTAGAAACTGTCCGCCCTGCGAGAACCCCACTGCGTCGACGGCGGGCGCGGTGGACAGGATGGGATCGCGTTGCAGGGTTTCGCAGACGAGATCGATTTGCTCGGTGACGTTGCCGAAGAAGGAGGCGCTACGGTCCGAGGGGGAGGTTGTGGCGGAGATGAGGTGGACGTAGGTTCCTGGATGGGTTTCTTCGAGGAGGGAGGCGGTGTCGCGGAGGCCGTCGGCGTTTGAGGCGTCGCCGAGGCCGTGCCAGAGGATTACGGGGAGGGGGGAGTCGTCGTCGTCGTCGTCGTCGTCGCTGGCGTGGATGGGCTGCTGACTGTATTTGTGGGTGCTGATTGTGCTGTCGGAGGGGTCATCTCGGATGATGGTTATGGGCGTGTTGAGGAGGGCTTCGAGGTTGACTTCTAGTGGTGGGAGGGCGAGGGCTGATGCCGTTGCGGCGAAGAGGATGATGTTGCTGAGCATGTTCGGGGCTAAGCCACAGGGAGAAATGAGCTCAGTGTTCCGCGACAGTGGGACGCAGTAAGATATGGAACCTCACGGAGCGCGATGTCGAGAGCTAAATGTCTTCAAATAATCCAGGTGTGAGCAGGCAACTCAATTGTTTACTATTCCAGAACCGCGGTACATGCTGATGACGTACACGATCGGCGTGGTCGCAAATAATAATGTTCGCGACAAACAGGAAGTACCACTGGGATACTCTGGAATGGTGTAGCATTGAGTGACCCCCAACCGGTGGGTTTATTAGGCTGAAGGTATACTAGGAAGCTGCTTTGGACAATGATATGCATAGATATCTGAACCTGGACATCTCTTCGTGTTAAGGAACAGCACACAGAGATGCAGAAGCCGCACTAGGAGCAGGACGTCCATCAGGAAGAAGAAAGATAGATCATAGCTCTTCCAGCTGTCTAATCAGCTGCTTGACCCTGACCTCCATAGGCGATAATCCCTAATCATCGTCGTGTATCGTAATACCATTACCAGGCGCATCTTCAGTCGTCGCAGCCTCCTTCTCCTCGCCATCCTCATCAACGGACCTCTTAGGTATCTGCAACGGCTTCTTCACCGTCGCCACCTTCTCACCTCCCTCCTCAACCCCGTCAGTCCCAGGCGTATCCTCCCTCCCACCCTTCCCCCCACCCTTCATCTTCCTCTTATTCCTCCTCGCCCGATTCTTCTTCGTCCTCTCCTCATCCCTCAACCTCTTCTCCTCCAACTCCCTCTCCCACTTCGCATCATCCTCCTCCTTCTTCGCCTCCTCATCCATAGCCCTCAACCGCTCATTCTCCCTCCGCCTACTAGCCTTGTACACGTGGAACTCGCCTGAGCCTGCGCCGGCCGACGACCCCTGCACATTCGCGACGATTTCTGGCGGTGCGGCTAGTTTCGGTTTTGTTTCTGAGGAGAGGGCGGGGATTTCGACGGGGCGCTCGGGATCCCACATCAGATTTTCGATCTCGTTTGCTTGGGTGGCTAGGGCTGTGTTTGCGCCTCGGAGACGTTTTACGGGGCGGCGCGAGCGAGGGTCTGCGGAGGTGGGGATTGCTTCTGGTACGGGTTCTGACATGTTGGGAGTGGTGTGTGGATTGTGCGACAGTGAGGAGTGTGGGTGCTAAGGTGATCAGTAGAGGTGTAAGTTGCGACTTTGTAGGCAGATATTTGAGAGCGCAAGAAATGGTTCGAAGCCGAGTCAGAAAATCATGCAGCCTTAGATATCAGGCAGCAGGCACGTCGATGGTTTGACAGTGAACGGGTGGCAGGTGGTGAGAAAGGTCTTTATGATGCTATCAGTCTTACTATAGCAGCGTATCGTGTTAACAGGCTTGAGCTGGACCAGGACGAATGTAGCCTCTTCAGGTCCTTCCTTCCTGCCAATGCCTTGGCTTTGAGTAGCAGCACTCGATGGGTCAGGGCTGTGGCATGGGGACCAACGTGCAAACGCGGGTATGTTACACGAAGCATCTTATGCGTAGGAAGATGATCCTTGTCATGAGGCTCGAAGTGGTGTGAGCGCGACATCTGGGCGTGCGCACCCATGCGTTGAAGCTGGAATGGTGCCCAAAAGTGTTCCGCGTAGCAAGGGCACTGAAGCTAGAAGATTCACGATTCAGGCACGAAATCTTGTGATTGGCACGGCGAACACATTTTGGCGGACGCCCAAGCTGAAGCAAGCTAAATTTCAGTCGCGTGCTAGAGTATGACATCAGCGGGGTACGTTGTTCCTTCCTATGATGCAGTAGAGCATGGACTGAGCAGCAATATTCAAAACTGCTCAAAATTCGTGTGCTGATACTCTTTCTTCATATCAACCACAAACAACAGCACCTTGAACTCCAGACAGATCAATCAAGAACCAGATATACAACCGCCAACATGACAGACAAGACTTTCCACGTTACCTCTGAGGACCTCCGAAACGAGGAAGCCAAACAGTCAAAGTTTCACGGTGGTGAAATCCCAAAGGACTCTGATGTATCTGCTATGAAGGTATGCTTCGTTCAGGTCCTCGCCAGAGCACGTACTGACAGTCCCAGCAACTGCTATCCGAGCAAGAGTCCAAAGAAGACCAGATCGACCGAGTGAAAGCCGGACTACCCCTCCCAGATGACCCACCTGGTTCAGCAGACCTTCAGAGCGCAGACGGCAGAACTGTGAACGTAGGATCTGGCGGAGTGAACGCTAAGCTCGGCACTGGCAGCAGCTCAGGTTTGAGAGAACCAGCGACTGCTGAATCGAGTGCTAGAGTGGATGGTGAGCAGTACGGCAAGGAGACTCAGCCATCTATCAACCCAAAGTCCAGCGGTTGAGATGTCGAAAGCAGACATGCATGAGTAAAGAGGAGCATTGGTAGAGCAAATCTCCCGGTGAATCGGTAGCATATGCGGCGTCCGATGGATAGAATAGTCTCTCAGCTTGAACAGCTTCAGGTTGAAAATATGATTATATCAGCCACAAACACATTCGGCAGTAGCTCATGTTGCGCTTCTCCTACAACTTAGCTCAATTGAACTCGTGTTCCTCGTGTTAGCTTGTAGCCATGGCGTGTCGTGACTGTGGCATGTTCTCTCGACACAATCACAAAGCTCACCCTCATGTGTCGTAAGATGTATGATCATGCTGCAAGGTCTGCTCACAAGCCTTCTGCGTGTGACAACGAGCAGTGCACGCATGCCTAGAGGTGATTCTCTGCTGCTGCCGTCTCTCAAGCGACCCCCCTTCTTCGTGATTGCATTGTTTCCATACCTAGTATGCAACCTCTTCAGCTTATGCTCTGTTCTTCCTTAGGTAGCAAGCCTCTTAAGCTCAAATCGTAGACGACATCTTCTACCTTCTTGACGCTGTACTTTATACCGTCACTTCTCCGCCTGAGGGCATCGTTCTTGAGGTTCAACAACTGGAAGCCTGCATGTATGTCCTTGATAAATTTGCTGATCTGTAGAGGTCTGGCATAATCACCCAGCGTGACTGAGTTCGGAGCAAGTCTTGCAAGCTCTTCGATGGTGGTGCAGAGGGCAAGGAGGTAGTCTTCGATTGCAATGTGGAAAGTGTCCTGGTCCTTGACATTGACAGGCACTATCATGTATTAGCTGCGGTGTTTGAGGGTAGAGTGCGTTAGAAGCTCACCATTAAAGAAACTACCAATCTCCTCAACAGTCACGAGTTGACCTGTTTCAAGCCAGCGATGTAGCTGAACATTGCTGATCAAATGCTGCACATCCCTCTGCCATAGCTGATTCCACTTGTAGAATGGATATTTGCTTCCCTCAGCTGCGAGAGCCTGCACTGTCTGAACTTGTTGTTGGATTGCTTGCTTCGATGGGTCGAGTACTTCTGTGGATAGAGCTGAAGACGGCACATTGTGTATACGTGACAGCACTGATTGTGTTAATCTTCCCTGCTTCGAAAGGTTGTCTACTAAGGTCTTGAGCTGATCTCGAATCTCTGACTCTTCGTCAATTTTTGCTTGTAGAGATGTGAAGATTCCAGTGTCAATGAGAGATGCGCCGGTCGGCGTAGGACCGTTCGTAGATGCCATGATGAAGGGACGTGTAAGAATAGATCTGCCGTGTAGTCGCAGCCGCGTGGTTTTGTCGCTGGTATGTAGGAGCTGAACGCGTCTGCTGCAGTCAAAGTTGATCGCGCTTTCTACAAGTTTTTCATGTGTCGCGATCTCTCACAACGAATACACACAACATCGCTACAAACTTGTCAACAGGCTACCAACGATTCAACCTACACAAGAGAACCATACGACGAGCAAATTGCAGCTGCTCATGAGGCACGTCGTTCGAGTTCGACAAAGCACGAAGTTGCGCCATTGCAGGATCGCTACGTTGTTTTGCGCAACGCCTACCCTCGGCGGTGATCACTGTTATATGAACCTCACCTTATGTCGTTGGGGACTTGCGAAGGGTTCGGGGCATCGGACCTAATCTTTAGGCGCTACAAGTGCCTGGAAGCACAGTCCTGGTGATCACTACTGACCCCTTTGGCTTCGGTGCTCGGCAAACTTTCCTCAACCGATAAGGTCCGCATATCAGATGACCCCCCCTATTGGGACACATTGGAAGCCAGCGCCGTTCTGGGCTTATGCAATCTACTGCCTCCCCTGGTTCTCCTTCAGGTGCCCGTTGTATGCCATGTCGCCGCGGACAGGACCTCTTCTCCGGCCAACCCACCATGTTGCTTCTTCCTCAGGGACTCGCTCAAGGCAAGCTCATGATGAAAAAGAGATTTGCTGCAGAAGGCGGTAGTGTAAGGCCAACGCAACAGTGACTCGCACCATGTACAAGTACAGAGGGTGCTCGTCGAGGTACAAAAATAAGGATAATCGAAGTAATCGCCCGTGGGCGAATCCTAGACTGTTGATGTCAGCATGGTCCCATGGATGTCGATACTCTTCTGACTCACGATTAAACTAAGAAGAACAGATACTACACTTGATCTAAGCCAAAAGGCAAAGCTGTGAAGCAGTCAGCAAGATGTTCTTCGAAGGTAGGGGTCGATTGGGTGGTACTGACAGAGCTGAAAAGCAGGAAAGAAAGTTGCGACGAAACACCAGAATATATACCCTAGCAAATCTGCGCAAGGCTGCCAAGATTACTGTCAAAGGCTGGGCGTCGACATGTGATCTGGTGATGCAAAGGTGAAAGTGCTACACGCTAGCAAAGTCTTCACTGGGTCTGCTGGAAACGGTGGCGACCGGAAGTTGCAAGGTTGATGCAGCAGTGAACAGCACGTGACCTGACACAGTGAGGAACCTGTGCTCACTTGCTCACGGAGGAAGGCAAATTGTGCTGCGAGTTCCGAAGGAGAGCACGGTGTCAGGCAAGGGAAGAGGAGTTTATGGCTCGACTACTCCGAACGCTTCGAGCCCCAGGACCAATTGTAGCCGTCAACTCATCACAGGTCGCACACTACTTGAACACTACTATCGCGACACATTATTCAGTGCCATACGCTAGCAATGACTGCAATTGATGGTACCAATCAAGCTAGACGAATATCAGATCGTGCTGAGAGCATTCGACACGCTAATACGAGGTGTCCGCTATATGAGGGAATGGTAAGGTTCGTCCAATCGTGTCTATCCACAAGTAGAGCAAACGTACCTCTGCTCGCAGAACACCACAAACCAGTACATTGTAGCGAACCCCGATTCGTGCCTCCGGAAGCACAGAGAACCTCGAAGCAGCATCCAGAAGCAAACCGGCGGCGGGACGACTAAGCTTCAGGGCAATAGTTTATGTAATTACGGTAAGGCCGGGGAACGGCACACCAACAGGGCTCGAATACGATAGGAGGTCAAGACGGACGCGGCAACGAACCACTTTCCTAAACAGTGTAAACACAAGATCTTTTGTGAGGAGAAGCGACCCATGCTCTCCGTCAAACCTTGATATTGTTCGATTGACAATGGTGCTGACACTTGACGCCGAGGCTCTTCTTGGCGAACAGCATCCTGAGGATAGCTTCTTGACACATTTACGCTATCTGCACAGCAACGCTCGAAATCGACCAAGGCCTGATATTTGTGGTCGTATTTGAGGTCTTGGAAGCTTTGACGCATGGTTGTCCATGAAGCCGAATAGGGCAGAAACATTTTTGGTCATGTTTAGTATTGTTGATGTGATGGGCTCGGACGAGCATTACCAAAATTTCCTTGATTGCTGAATCTTGGTGTCCTTTGACCGTCTATGCTCGCCTCCATCTTCGTTCGCGAACTCTACCGCGGTCCCAGTGGCACGGTGATCGTTGGTTCTTGGTCAATCAAACGACGAGGACGGCGCAGTCGGCCAGCAGAGTCAGGCTTGTCCGATGCACCGATGATAACGATGCATCGATGATAACAATGCCTCCCTTGGCCAGAAGGCTAGGTGTTCGTGTCATTTTACTGACCTATGATGCCCACAAATACATACCTTCAGTCTGCGCCTTTCAACCGCGGGAGCATCCATTCCGGTCTTTCCACTGGTCGACTGACCTGTAGGAAACCTGCGGTCATTGGCAGGGTATCAGATAGCGCAAGTATCTGCCCCCATTCACTCACGGTTCACCATCCAGCTCTTCTCCTACCATCTCGGTGACCAAGCGTCATGGGAAGAAAGCTCTCTGGTAATGTTCCTGCCAGTGGTCTACCTAGTGATAACAGCACCTGCTGCATTGCTAGAAACAATCTCGCTGCTCTCCCCAGCGATATCCACAATATTCCTTGAAATGGAGCGACAACGCCCAATTCCTACCCGATTTCGCTCTCGCCTTTATGCTTCCCGACGAACATAACTCAGGAGATTCTCTTGACCAAGCATGCGACGATCAGACTCACTGCAGCTCGAATGTAGATGCATGAATCGTGTCGGCGTTGTATGATTCGGCAATGTCCACAGCCTGTTCCTTGCACTCCACGGAGGCGAGGTTCGCGGTGCATAAGCAATTCATCAGTTTCCTGGCTGTCGTCGTGCGACTGTATGAGCTTGAAGTGTCGTATAGGTGGCTCTTGGCGATGTATTCGTGGCTCTTTCAGCTGCAGAAGATTGGTAAGCTCAGACTCAAATTATTCAAAACCGACGTGAAACAATCTGATCGACCCAACGATTCATGCGTGAGCATTGAACATCTCTGTCACTACTTTCGCAACGAGCCACTGCGAAGGTTCGCATGTCCTCACCACAGGAGTACTCGAACACATCATGTTGAAGTCGTCCCATTGTTCAACGCTCATATTACTAAGACCGAGCCAGCCATCGACCCGCACCACCACATCTAACAAAGCAATTCCTCCTTTGTTTCCACCTCAACCACAAAACCTCCTTTGTCTTCCTCCCCATCCAACCCGCCACTCCCACATCCGTCCTCAAACCCTCATATACTTCACACCCAACATACCTCCCACAACAAGATGACATGGCTCAATCGGGTAGAGCATCTGACTCTGATGATCCGGGTGTGACGCACCGCCCGGGCACCGAAAATAATGCAGTGCGTTGGGGGTCACCTGAGGGTAGTCGCTCCTGCATCGGTGGAGTTCTTAGAAGGTTGTCGGTTCGAGTCCGGCTGTCATCTTTTTGCCGCACAAAAAATGGTTGGCATACCGGGTTCTCGTAAATTGGTTGATTGGCGGGTGCCAGCCTAATCTTGAGCTTCGAATCCGGCCCCTTTGGGGCGTGGACTTTGATTGACGTCGAAACATTCTGTTCTGCCGATACTCGAAGGTTTTTTCTCGCCTCTGTGGTGGTCTCCGGACGAACCTGGAAGAACGCACTCCACTGGTGCAAGTGCCGGCTTGCTCTGAGCGACCTGCACCGTGTATGAACTGGAGATATTAGAGTTGAGATCGATAGCGTCCGAGCTCGTAAAGCTTTTGACTTCAATGGTGATCAGTGCCGGCTACGCTGATCCCGCACCTGCCCCGACTGGCAGGAGTCCGTATCCACGTATATGCTGACGAGATCGTCTCTGATCCTGAAACGATGCGCCAAACAGAATACCTCACACATTCCCCAGTATCTCCTTCCTCACCATCTCCTTCTCAAACTTCTCCGGATCTTCCACATTCGTCTCCTTCTTCCTCTGCGGTCTCAACCCCAACTCAGCTTGTTGATCCCAAATCCTATCGTGCCGTTTCGCCCATCTCTCCCTGCGCTCTTCCATCTTCTCTGGACCAGCCTTAGGTAACCATCTACTCTTCAGTATCCGCCTGATCGCCTCAGGACTAACCTTGAACTGTTCAGCCAGGACAGGCGTACTGTACTTGTTCGGATCCTGCTCATGCAGACCGCGTATCCCCTCCATCGCATCCGGTGACAACTTCTTGCGTGGCGCCCAACCTTCAGGAAATTTCTCCTTCAATGAATTTTTGTGCTCGGCCCATTTGTCCAGCTTTGGACGTGGGTGGGAGGCATCTGGCGCTCGGTCTCTGGGCAGGCTCTGAGTTCGACTTGCCTCCTTGACTCGCCTATCCTCAAACGCCCTGGCTCGACCCGCCTTATTGTCTCCTACGAGCACTGACTCCTCCTTCGGTACGCCGTGTTGCTGTCTCACTGCTGCCCCGTTCACTGTTGCCTGGTGCAGGCGTTGGTTCATCTTGTGCTGCCACGGTGCCAACTCTTTTGGTTTCTTTGCCTTCGACTTCGGCTTGGGAGTAGCTGGGTTTCGGTCTCCTGTAGTAGCCTCAACTTTCTTTGGTGTCTGCTTTGGCTTCGAACGATCGATGAACCCGCCTATCTCGTAGTCATCTGCTGCAGCCGAGGGACTGGTTGTTTGTTTGACAGGACTCTTTTCGCGTTTGACATGCGCTGTACCAGTGGATGACTTGCCGCTGGTCTTTTTTGCTTTGATGTTCTTCTTGCCTGAGCTGGACATATATGGCGCTATTACTGCATCATTCTCGATCCCGAAGGATATGGTAGGCGCGCCCTGATGGCAGACTCTGCTGCTAGTGATTGTACGCACCCAGTCAATTGCATGCTGATGTCGGTATAGGCTTGCCGATAGGGGTGTGGGTACTCGGAGCACAGCCAGGAGAAGTCGCCTATTGAGGCGGCTTGTGTTGCTCATGCCAGCGGTGGGTATGTTCCACGGCCCCCAGATACGAAGCAGAAGAATGCGAAAGAGCACAATCGGTACCAGGAGGCAGGATAAGTGGGAAACAGACTGAACAAATACATGCTCAAGGCCAGCTCTACTCCGATTGGTCAGATCGAGGTCTTTCACATGTCCACATGCCCAGATCCGCGGATCTTCAGATCTGACTCGTGACGACCTAGAATCTCGCTCGCCACTACGTGTTCTTGGTACATACCAGCAATCATGCCGTCTATCACAATCCCTAGCTACCATCCCCAATCAGACCATGGCATGGCCAAACCCCTTCCGACGTCGAACAGCTGACACCCGAACATGCTGGGGCTATACCTTCGATCTCACCCCAGACCACCTTACACCCGAACAAGCCCACCCACTAAAGCACTCTTACGATGTCCTAGGTGAGGACGCATTAGACGCTCTCAACGAGCTGTTCCCTCCTCCCACCACGGGCACCACCTTCCACCCCCAAAACGACAAACCCCAAGATGTCCCATCAACAGTCCCCGACCGCAAATCCACCGAAGGCCACACCGGCGAACCCCCCTCCCCAACCAACAAACCAAAACCCAAGCGCGACCTCTACGACCTCCTCAAAAACAACCACCACCGCGACCCCAGACTAACCGCCCTATGGACCCAAGTCAACACCGTCCCCCCCTGGGTCGACTGGGCCCAAATCGCCCGCGGCCAAGACGTCTTCTACCGCTACGGCGGCGCAACCCTCACCGGTCTAGCCTACCAATCCCTCCTCGGCGGCATGGGCGCCAACCGCGTCGTCGAAGTCCTCGCGCGCACCGGCGGTTTCGGCGTGAACGTTGCGCGTCACAGGCTGTTTGAAACAACGCAGCATATCCTGCAATGTACACGGTCTCTTGAATCTATCCAGCCAGGCGGCGAGGGGTTCGCAAGTAGTATCCGCGTCCGTCTCCTCCACGCCTCCGTCCGCCAACGAATCCTAAAACTCACCAAGACACGTCCATCCTACTACGACGTCCAAGAATACGGCATCCCGATAAACGACCTCGACAGCATCGCCACAATCGGCACCTTCAGCGGCACGATCATCTGGCTCAGTCTCCCGCGCCAAGGCATCTTCCTCCGCCAACAAGAAATACAAGACTACATCGCCCTATGGCGTCTAATAGCGCATTACATCGGCACACCGACCGAGTACTTCTCTACCCCCCCGCGCGCGAAAAGCATGATGGAGAGTCTACTCATGAACGAGATAAACCCATCTCAGACAAGTCAGACGTTAGCGAATAACATTATCCGCGCGCTGGAGAATCAACCGCCCGCGTATGCCAGTCGTTCCTTCCTCGAGGCGAACGCCCGCTGGTTGAACGGGGGTGAACTTTGCGATGCGCTGGGTCTGGGAAGGCCAAGTTATTATCATACCTGCCTCGTCGCAGGCCAATGCATCCTCTTCATGTTCGTATGCTATCTCAACCGCTCTATCGATTATTTAGATAAACGCAAAGTCGCGAACTTGAAACGAATATTCTGGCAGTTGATTGTTGAGTCGAAGTTTGGGTTAAAAGGGGAGGAGACGGCTTTCGAATTCAAGTATGTGCCTATGTTTGATACGGTGACGTATAAGGGGGAGCATGAGGAGATGAGGGATGGGGCTGTGAGTGGGGTTGAGAGGACGAATTTGAGGGCTTTTGTACTGGGAATAATGGGGATGGGGGTTATGGCGTTTGTTGGGGTGAGGTGTGGTATTGCTGTTGTTGGGGGTGTTTGGAGGGTGGGGAGGCATGGTGTGGGTTTAGCTAGGGGTTTGGTGTGAGGAATAGGATGTTCTATTAAGCTATTTAGAATGTTGTTTATGGCTGGGCTTCTCTTGCCCAATGGAATTGGAGGCGGATGATCAGGGATGTACATGGGTTGATTGAGGAGACTAGGTTGATGGGTAGGGGTAGGTGGCTCAGTGTTGCGGCAGAAGAGCCCCGAGTTCTTTGTCTGACAATGAAAACCATACTTGGTACAACCACAACACAAACGTATATATTCGAGTCCACAGTATTTGGTACCAAATTCACCAGCAAAGCCGTTATAGCTCAGTGGGAGAGCGTGAGCCTGAAGAATAAGCGGGACAAAGGAGGAGAAAAGTGCACTACCTTTGTCCTCTTCAGAAAAGCTTAAGGTCGTCTGTTCGATCCAGACTGACGGCATGATATTCTTTTTCTTTTCCTTTTTGGATTTGCTGGGCTAGTAGCCTTTGAACAATGACGGAGGAATTTCAGCGTAGCTCGAGTGAGAACGAAATTGATAGTGTCGCCTCTCCGGAATCACTGTGGCACCGCGCAATCACAACGTGTGCTCCCTCTTATACCTGGTCCTACTCCTCTTCAACCCCGTAGCACCATCTTTCCTTCTCGCACTCAGATTCAGCGTTTGCACGACCTTTTCCGACAGGTCAACCGTACTATCAATCGGCCTCGTCAATGCCTGTTTGGCTTTTGTAATTCTCTCCTGAAAATCGTTCAGCTCATCCTGAGCATCTGAGTGTTTCGTGAACTCGTCGATCAAAGGTCGCATGTATTTGTGTCTAAGTTCTGCCATGCCTTTGCACCATATTTTGTAGTTATGTGTCCAGGCCATGAGGGTGTGGTAGATGTTGTTGAGTACGGCGCCAGTATGTTCGTCGATGAGGTTGAGGCCAAGTGTTTGTATGAACTCGTTGTAGACATAGACATCATACATGAATACCAGGGAGTTGATGAGGTCGGCTTCGTGCTTTGAAGGAAGTGCTAAGTTGCTGGAGCACTCTGGTCAGTCATTGTTCGTAGCTGAGAAATGTCTCAAGACTTACGCCGTGATAAGCTTAGCCCGCTGCATGTATGTCGTCCATAAATGCGGTCCTGTCGGCGTCACGTTGAAAGCCACCAGAGCCGTCAGCTTGTTGATTGCTTCGACCTGGGCTGCCGCTTGAGTCGACGAATATTTGATGTTCTTGAGCAGCCATGATGCTGTTTGCAGTGCGGGATGTGGATTGTTGGGCCGCACTGTGCTGAAGAGATCCGAGCCAATATTGACTATAGCCTGTCCCAGCGCGGTGTAGTACTGAAGGCATTCTTGAGGCAGGTTTGATTGCTGCATAAGCTGCACGAATTCGTCCCAGTGTCCTCTTGAGTCGTCGTTGCAATGTTCGCCATCCTCATCATAGTGACGCGCAGGCGTGGTCAGCGTTGATTCACTGCTGGAATGGTCGATCAGAGTACTGGCATTAGAGTCTCGTTCTGCTGCAGGAGAGGAGTCGAGTTCGACAGACTGTGTTGCATCTGGTTCGTTCGAAGGTGTGCCGGTCTCGTCGCTATCGAAGTCGATCTCAGGATATTGTAGAAATAGGGAGAAGAGTTCGCGATCTTTTGGGCTCAAAGAGTCGTCGATACCGTAGGTGCTAGTCCTGGAATTCGTCGTCATTCTGTTGAGTGCGGATGGTTGCAGTGGTTAGTCGAGAGCAGTGATGGGAAGCGCAAGTGGGAAGTGTGATGCTATGACATGGTGAAGGTTGGACTTAAACCAGAAATCTGCCTGCGTAAGATCATAGGGCAAGGAACTTGAAGGAGCGAAGTTGTCCAGGTGTTCAAAGGCAGTCGCGATGCTGGTAGTGGTGTTCACCTGGAGTGAAACTTGTCACTATCGCTTGTAGTCGGATCACCAAGAAGATCCATTATGATGTATGAGAGGGTAAGCATTGTATGTCATGGCGTTGTGGAAAACTAGCTCCTCGCCTCCCCAATGAAAAGAAAGGTGTAGAGCTTATTGATGACATTTCTCGCTGATGCGTAGTAGACAGACAAGGCGAGCATTTTGGCCATATTGCAATGAGCACATCGTGCTCGCCTCTGCTAAATAGACTTCAATATTCGAACGCTGTAACGAAAAGACATTGCAGGAAAAAGCCAGACAGAGGTGATATAACTTGTCAATGAAAAAAGGCTTGTTAGGAAATGGATTTGCCAGCGCTTTTGTAATTGATATGGAAGTACATACTCACCCAGATAGGCGGTCGACCACACTCGAAATAAGGTAAGAGCTGACTGTTCATCAGCCCGAAACACAACGAAAGACATAACGTCGAATGTTGATAAGGCAAGATGACATGGATCTTCGCACAGAGACTAACTACCAAGCCATATGAGCATAGACGTTGGAAGCTTAAGTTAGGCGATTAGAGGTACAGAAGGTTAGTAAGAATATGGGAACTGACATGGGCAGCAAAAGGCATGAGATAGCACATGGTATTGCTTCATAAATTTGAAAACGACCAGCCTTGCCTATGCACTCCAGTCAAGGTATTATCATCATCTGCACTGGCCGGCGTGCCGACATCGACCCACGAGCCGCTCATGAGAGGAGTGGATGTGTTTCGCTCAGGCAGACTCTGAGAAGCATCTTTTGATTGATCAGCATCAACACTTTCACGCCCGACTTGCAGCGGAGTGGTTGCGGACGACTCTTCCCTCGACTGTGGGATGTCCTTGGTAGGCTGTTCAGGAGGTGGCTTGCGCTCTGTATCCGCGGTTGTGGTACCAGGCTGTTGCTGGTTGGTACTGTCCTGAGACTGCCCTGCAGACTTGTACTTCCAGCCCGAAGGTGGCTTCAAGTCGTCATCATCACCTGGCAGCTGAGTGTCGACAATGTTATTGCCAATTCTCTGCAACGACCTTTGTACAATAGCTTGCACGAACTTGTAGAAGAAGGCAAAGGCTGAACATACACCAATGACAATGGCAATCCAGCTAATGTTGATCGCTCGATCCCTGCCTGTCGCCCTTGTAGACGATAGGGAGCCACCTAATCTGAGGTTCACCCACTGAAAAGGATTAAGAAATAATGTCTTCAAGAAGCCGACTAAGCCCATGGAGATAAAGCCTTTGGCAAAGTGTTGAGACCATTGGGAGACAGGACTGTCCATGACCGATCTCAATTCTAACTCGTCCCATATTGATTCATCCCCAATCAAGCTTTCGTATGGATCCATATAAATGTTGATGATGGGATCAGCAACGAAGCCCAGCGCGAACACCACAGTGACCATGAATATGACGGTCAGGATGCTGACGGTATACCAGTTGCTAAGGTAGCGTTGTATGGCCAATCTCTGGAAGTTGAATTGATGTCCGCATTCGTGGCATTTCCACATGGAGCCGGCTCTTCTATTCTCTGTTCTTGATCGTAGCAAGCATAGCTCATGGATGTATCTCAATGAACCTCTGCAATGGCATGGCTTGATCAGTCTCCCATACTCATCATCGTTGCGATACTCGACAATCGGGGTCTGGAATTGCATAGGCAGGCCAGGAGGATACATTGTCACCGTGGCGGGGACATCTTCTCGACATATTCTGCAGAAGCGTGTCGGATATGTCCATGTGGTCGAGTCGGACGGTTGAGTGTTCGCTTCAGGGTTCGGATGCTCAGCAGCTTGCATGGTGGCTGGTGACCGGTGCTGCTGTATACTGTGATGGTAGACTAGACGAAAGTGAGTACACGTGGTCGCAGACAATGGTTCGGACCTCTTTCTCTGCGATTCAGATGTTCGGGGAAGGTGCGACTAGAATGGTCCAGGAATCACCTCGATCAATTCTGTACGAGTTTGGTAAAACTGTTCAGCCAGATATCATTTGGTAGACCGATGTTCCGGAGAACAGCTGGCTACAAGTGATCATGCCATTGGCGGGGATGCCGAGGACTCGTCCGTCTAGGCGTCCTTCATTCGCTTTCTGTAACACAGTGTCTGCTCCTTTCGAGCGGGAACAGATACCAACAGATGAATGCGAGATCTGAGAACTAGGGGTGCGGAAATTCAATATATAGTGTCAAGATAGATGTACTCGTAGGATCGAAGGTGAAGTCTCGTGCTCTTTGAGCGTAGAATGCTGCTAGTGTTTCTGATCTGCAGCTGCAGGAACGTCCTGATGCCTTGTTGCCTCAATGGTGACGCGAGTAGTTGTAGCCTCGCGGTCTTTGAAGCAGCACTTGCCAGTGCGTCTCAATATTGTTGACTATACCGACTACCACGCCCTCCATCACAGCGCCTAGTTGAAGCCCAGAGTCTCTTCCCAGCGCCGTTGCTTTTCTTCTCCAGCTGTACACCCTTCATTGACGGCTGAGCCACTACACAAGCCAAACGATATTCCGCCATGGCGGACAGATACTCATTCTCTCTCACAACCTTCTCGCCCAGTGGAAAGCTGGTGCAGATTGAATATGCCCTCAATGCAGTCAACCAGGGAGTCACATCTCTAGGCATAAAAGGTATATTCTGGTCCCATGAATCTTCGCCTCACAAGCTCAACTAATACCCACCATAGCAACCAACGGCATCGTCCTCGCAACCGAAAAGAAGTCATCTTCCCCTCTAATCGATGCCGAGTCTCTTTCCAAGATCTCTCTAGTCACACCGAACATCGGCATGGTCTACAGTGGAATGGGTCCTGATTACCGCGTTCTCGTCGACAAGGCCCGCAAAGTCAGCCATACGAACTACAAGCGCATTTACAACGAGTACCCACCCACCCGGATCTTGGTGCAGGATGTAGCAAGAGTCATGCAGGAAGCTACACAAAGTGGTGGTGTGAGACCCTACGGTGTGAGTCTGTTGATTGCTGGGTGGGACGATGGTATTGAGCCAGAACCGGTCGAGTCGATGACCGCTGAGCCTGAAGAGCAGAAGAGGCTGGCTGCTTCAAGGCGGACGGGTGGCATACAAAAGGGTGGACCATCTCTATATCAGGTTGATCCGTCTGGCTCATACTTCCCATGGAAGGCAACAGCTATTGGCAAGGGCGCTACTAGCGCGAAGACCTTCTTGGAGAAGAGGTATACTCAGGAGCTGGAGCTGCAAGATGCGATACACATTGCTCTGTTGACCCTGAAGGAGACGATAGAAGGTGAGATGAATGGTGACACGGTAGAGATTGGTATTGTGGGTGATCCAGCAAATCATCTGCTAGGATATGAAGGTGTCGAAGGTGCTGTTGGTCCAAGGTTCCGCAAGCTGAGCAAGGAGGAGATTGAGGATTACTTGACGAATCTGTGATGACATTTGAACGGACGAGCAGGCATTTCGCTAGGCGTTTGGTAGGCTAGATTTGTGCGTCTGGCACCCCTCGAATGCGGACATGCTTTCGCGAGAACGCATACGGTCTGAAGATACGATTTGCAGTGTTGGTATCTCGATTCCAAACATTGCCTGGTGCTTATGTGCGAGTTTGGACGTGCCTTCGTTCTTGCCTTTGCTTGCGTGCGTGGTCTCGGTAACAGTCGTCCTAACTCGCTTGGGCACCTTTTGCGCACGCTCTTGTTCCGTTGCTACCATGAGTTTAACTATCGTCAGCACGACTAGAGCACATAGCAGCAATAATAAGATGACCATAGGCGCCACAGATGGTGCTGGCACGTATAGGATCGTCATGGACAATCGAAGCTGGTCAGATATGACATCCTCCTCTGTACCATGACATCCTCGCTCCATAAGTACATGTTGGCTAGCAAGGCTTCAAAAGGTGCAACAAAAGCGAAACAGAACATCAAAAACACATCTCACATCAAGCAGCACCGAGACTACCAGAGACGACATCTACTGTAATCGCAGCAACTCATTCTGAACATGTCCCTCCCAACAACCAGAACCCACGAATGGACCCGCGACGGCTTCTACATAAGCACAGACCCAATCCTCCTCTCTCCCCAAGCCATAAACACCGCCTTCGCCTCCGACGCCCTCCCCTGGGCCAAAGAACTCACGCCCGAAGAACTAACAGTAATGATAAACCACTCCGTCTGCTTCGGGCTGTACTCCGCCACCGCTGAGGTCGCAGACACCCACACCTCCCCCTCCACATCCTCACACCCAGCTCATTCTGAGCACGCCGAAGACCCCAAACCCGCGCAAATCGGTCTGGCAAGACTAATAACGGATTGCACGACCATGGCGTATCTAACGGACGTGTACGTCCTGCCTGAGTGGGGCGGTCGCGGTCTGGGGAGTTGGTTGGTGGGGTGTGTGAGGGAGTGGTGGGATGAGATGCCGAGTGGAAGGCGGTTACTGCTTATTGCGAGTGAGGGGAGGGGGGAGGAGTATTATAAGGGGGCTTTGGGAGCTGGGAGGTTGGAGGATGAAAGTGCAAAGGGTGGAGAGCGGTATAGGGTTTTTACGGCGAGGGGAAGGGGGGTTAGGGTGTAGATAGATGGGGTGGGATGTGTCGGGATAGACTGAATGGTTCGGCAGCAGTAGGGTGGCCCCGATGATTGGAATGAGCTCTATGGGCTTCTGGAGTGGCAGTTCTACTGCGTGTGATTTGATTTGGTGGAAGGCGATACTTGGTAAGGTTGGTCAGGTAGTACAGGTTGTGGCAGACCACATAGATCGTCGAGGATATTTGTCACTCCTCTCGAGACCAACATTGCTCGCTTGCACACTGAGAAAGCAGCTGAACTATGTACTCATGCTATCCATATCAAGTCTTCAGATTCCTCCCACCAACATTCAACCCAGCCGACCAAACCAAGAACCAGAACCAGAACCAGTAGCAATCACCGCATCTCCTACGTCCAAAATCGAGTCAACATGTGTAAAATCATGCTGTCCACTTTCCTCCTCGCCCTCCGCGCAGTATCCCCAGTGAACGGCAGAACAACCGTAACCATTGTCTGCGCAGATCTCCCCGTAACCGTCACCTCCTGTAAACCAATAACCACAACCACCACCACAAACATTTGCTTGGGGATTGACGGCCGACCCCAGACGTCCACGCAGCTCATCAGTACCAATACTCCCCTACCAACCAAACCCACATACACACTCAATTGGCAGAAGCGAAAACGAGACGATACATTCGAATCTCATGATGGTCATTCCTGCGCTATGGAGATAGTTCAAACGATTGATGGAACCGTGACGGCGACGGTGGCCAGGTATGATTGGTGTCCTGATGTTGGCGGCTGTTTGCCGCCTCCGTAGGATGAAGTGGGTGGTGGAAGGCTAGGGTTGGGGAGGCTTGAGTTCTGGTGGTGGAGGAAGGGAGGGCGTTCGTTGAGGGTTGAGAAAGGGGTGGCGGGATCAGGCTCAGGCTCGACGAGCAACAACCAGCTGAATATCAGTTGACTTGCGTTGTTCTGCTACCACAAGGCTCCGGCGCGACTAGTTCAGGAGGACTGTTACTGCTCCAAGACCAGGCTTGCTCAGCTGTAATGGGGGCTGATGCACGGACAGAGTCCTAGTCACTGTACTCGAAGGCCCCTAGTGTCTCGCAGAGCGCACGACGGTCTAACTTTTGCAAACTGCTTCGAATCAACTCCTACTCCGTCCCCTCCCTCAACCTCGAAAGCGTCGCCTTCCCAGCCCTCCCCTCATTCGCCTTCCCAACAACACCAGTAATCCACTCCCCAACCTCAGCAATCTTCACCAAATCGACCCCCGTCTCACAACCAAGACTATGCAGCAAGTGAATAATATCCTCCGAACTCACATTCCCCGTCGCCCCCTTACTATACGGACACCCACCAAGTCCGCCCACACTCGAGTCGAAAACCCTAACACCAGCCTCTAATCCAACCACCGTATTAACCAGTGCCTGCCCATACGTATCATGAAAATGCAATGCGACATCCTCCATTAACACGCCCGCGTCCTTCAGCGTCTGCATTAGTTTGCGGGTCCGTGGCATGGTTCCCATGCCCGTTGTGTCTGCTACTGATACCTCATCGCAGCCCATCTCGAGGAGTTGGCATGTTAGCTCCGCGACCTTATGTGGATCCACGTCGGGTCCTTCGTAGGGACAGCCGAGGGCGACGGAGACGTACCCACGGACACGGATTGAGTGGCGTCGTGCGAGGTCGATTATGGGAATGGAGCGGGAGAGGGACTCGGCGATGCTGCAGTTTGTGTTGCGTTGGGAGAAGGATTCGGTTGCGGCGGCGAAGAGGGAGATTTCGGTCGTGTTGGAGGTGGTGGATGGTGATGGTGTGGATGACATCTCGTTTGGATTTGATGTGGAGGTTATTGGACCTTGACCAGCTGCTTCTTCGGGCGTTGGGGACGGAGGAGGTGTAGGGTAGTCGGATTGCAGTGGGGGGTTGGTGTGCTTATGCTGCTGAAAGATCTTGACTAGATTCTCGAGACCACGTATGTTAGGTACTAGGTAGTTGTAGGCTATTGGTTGTGTCTCGGCTGGTGGCTTTTGTATCAGATCTGTCAGGATCTCGCTTGTCGATGCCATCTGTGGGACCCATTTTGCTGGCACGAAAGAGCCAGCTTCGATATGTGTTAGACCTGTGCTTGAGAGTCGGCGGATAAGTTCGAGCTTGTTCTCGAGGGATATTGATTTCTTTTCGTTCTGTAGACCATCTCGTGCTCCGACTTCTACTATCCTTACGTGGTCGGCTAGCTGTTGTCTTGAGGTGCTGAAGGTTCGGTGGAGTGGTCGTTGTACCTGGCGTGCCAGGGTGAGGGCGTGTCGGTTCATGATAGGCAGGTAGGTACCGGTATCGCACCGTCGGAGCTGCTGTCAGCTATGTTAGCATGAGAACCCGCTTCGAAGTGTCAGGAAGCTGCAGCGCAAGATGTTCAACTCACACCACCACAACACGCCGAGCGCACTTATTGCAGGCCTCGGTTAGCAGCGGATCTACTCCGCACTACGTCATGTTCACGAAGGGAGAGTGACAGCGAGGTGAAAAGGAGCAGAGTATAAGCATGGAAGAGTATGTCAATTCGCCATTTCATTTGAGCTATGGGCATGAATCTCGTGCTTTCGCATAATCCCTAGCCGTGCTCCTGATGAGCTGATCGCAAGACCAGGACAATGACCCCACGATGGCCCTCGATATGCTTGCAAGTACCCATCCACCCGCCGATTCAACGAAGTGAGCGCTAAACCTGCCTAAAATTGTCCTCAAAGCGCTCAATCCGTTGAATCGGAGGGTGCCATCTTCTGAACAAGGAGTAGTAAAAAGGTACCGCTCATTTCACCCGCTCTGCATGCTGAGCTCCCACAGAGAGAGCTTTTCCATGTTCTCCCTTTCCTTCAGCAAAGCTTACCCAAGGGGCCCCCACAAATTGGCTTACCCCGGCATCCACAATCCATCTTCTGCTCATCGCAGAGATCGCACCATATGTTTACCTCCGCTCGGGCTGCCTCCAACTCCCCAATCAATCTTCCCTCTTCCAGAGTCCTTGGTCTTGACGCCTTGTGCTTGTCGCAGCCACAATTGAAGTCGGCTTCCTCGCACTTACGACAGACTTCATCCACTACAAGGGAGGTCTCGCCAAGTTTGGACATGAGAAAGGATTTGTCTAGCTTAGTAGAGAGGTTGACAGTTGAGCCAAGGTCTTTAGGAAGGACGAAGTTGGCCGTGGGTGTGGTGTCAGTGTTCGTTCGAGTAGCGGTGATGAGTGTTGTTGCGCTAGAAGGTGTGTTGATGGTGTGCACCCCAGAGAGTAGAAGAAGAGTCGAGAAGATCGCTTGGCACTTCATGATGGTGATGGGGATGTGGGTATTGGAGGTTTTGACAGTCTTGATTGATTTGCAGAATTATGAGTTGAGGAATTACATTCCCTACAAGCAAAATACTTGCAAGACGTGGAATCTTTATAGCTGTCGTGGGTTTCATGTCCTGGTCCGAGAATGTCGGTTCCAGACTCCCAGCTACCATAAAGTACATAGCGTTCCAGAATTGTAATCAGTTTATCGAAGCCGGTACCAGAACCAACGCCAAGAAATGTGCTCACATCGCAGGCGACTAGATAGTCAGAACCGCAAACATGCTTTCTATGCAAGAATCGTTTAGGGTTGGTACCGGTCCAAGGCAGACCAATTTCAACCTGCTATCTCGTGCATGTTGCACATAGCTGGACGATGCAACAACGTCCAAGCTGTCGATATTGCTAGAATGGCTTTCAGCCTTATTCATGGTGCGTTTCTGACGTCTCGTATTTGTGTGTAGCGATCCAGCAATATCCATACTTCAGAGTCGTCCTCTTGTCCCAAGACCTCATTTCGCTGAGCATGCAGTGGATATCAGCTCAATGGAAGGGTTGGGTGTATCGAGCATAGTGCATGGAGACCAAAGCCATGTACCGGTTCTGACAATACGGCACGTCGTCCTAGCAATCTATAGTTGGATCCACCAGTATTGCAGCGAAGGACTGCTTCTTCCCCATGGCTGCCTGCACGAACAGATCTCCTGCCGCGGAGCTGTCACGTCTGCCTAGCTGCGGAACAGGACTTTCGTCGTGATACTTATGTTGTCATAATCTGTGGCGTCGCGGTGGGAAGGAAAGAGTGAGAAGACAACGTCCACATCTAGGGGCGCCAAGTGAAGTCCATTGTAACAATCCTGGCTGCTTCGTCCCAACATTGGCGTCTGCAGCGCCAATGACTTCGGCGTGAATGGGGCTGTTTGGGATATGGGTGTACGCTGGTGGGAGTGGAATACATGGGGAATTAGGACCATAACCATCGTATCGAATGGGAGCGACAAAGGTTCTTCGAACAGCTATGCTGACGCTGAGTGACTGATGTGCGGTTTAATGATGCTTGCAGCGGGGTTCTGGATCCTGACGACGGACCCCTGGATTCACAAACGACATATGTCAATATCTTCTCTTTGTGGGCGGCGTGCTCGGCAGTATAGAAACACATGCGTATGCATCTTGATTCTCTTGCTGGCTCAATTTCGACTCGCGACTCGCCGTCCGCAGTATGATACGCTGACATCGTGGTCACGATTGTGGTACTGTGTAGCAAAAGGCACATTTCGGCGTTGCGGTAAATGCTAGGACGGATGTGGTTGAGTGTAGGCAGTTCAGTTTACAAGGTCCGGGGCGGTTGATTTTCTTTGGCAAGTGGTTCCAGAACGCAGGATCAAGCTCCTCAAGGACTGCAAGCCATGTGGTAGGCTGCCCACCTGCCCGCAGGATTTTCGGATGATCTCTCTGTGGTCAGTTTCCGCACCAGAGGCAGTTTCAAGTCGGAATCTAGCAGGCTTCGGCACTTGTCGCATTTGCGTAGGCGAATGGCGTGGTAAGCTTCAAAGTGTGCCTAATCCTGGTTAGCACGGTGGACGTTGCTCGCTCGCAGGAGCTACATACCAAGAGCTTGCCCAGTTTCTTGCGTGACTTTTCCTGAGTGAGTTGATCAGCGATCTGCTGTGGCAGCGATCCACCCGTAACAGGTTCGATTGTGTAGGTGTTCGAAGTCTCATCTCGGTCGAGCCGAAAATGCATTCTGTTAACTTCGACATCAATTGGAAACATATCCGGTGAGTCTGGCGCTTGCAACTTGATCTTGCGCTCGTTTTGCTTGAAGGATTCGAAAGCTATCTTCGCTTCTTCGATGGTATCGACTTGAATGTCCTCTCGCGGTAGGTCAGTGTTAGTGGTCCGGGTGGCAGTTGTAGCCAAAGACCGATAATCCATATGCCATGTATCACTGCCTTGAGTCGTGTTTGCAGCGTTGGCATCTCTGAACAGCTGGCGAGTTTCTGGGGCTTGCCAGTCTTGCTTAAAGCTCTGGATGCCCTTCACACCATCGTTCGCAGCTTTCATGACAGACACAGCAAAATGGCTGGGATTCGATCCGCGTGGCTGAATGATTGATTCTCGTGCTGGTCCGAGCAATGCATTTGGCAACAGTGACCGTAAGTCGTGGATTTGCTGATGCATCTGCTGTAACTTCGCCAACTGCTCGATGACAGCAGCATCCTCGGGATGCACCATGACGTCCCCCGTGGGCTCCATTATCGTCGCCATGTTGGGGGCCTTATTGCAAAGCTGATATGAACATGATTCGATGTCGTTTTTGAGAAGTCAAGGTACAAAGAATGCAGACACAAGAAGCAGTGGCCAGGGTTGGCGCGAGGACTGGTTGCGCTAGCGAGCCAAGCCAATGAGCACGATTTGGTAGATCCACCTTCACAAACGCGCTGCTGGTGACCATTTCGATGCGTACTTCTTAAGCAAACGGTGGAAATCGCGATCGAGTCACCAGACTTGCCAAAAGTGCTTTTGATGGCATTGAAACTCAAAAGACCAGAAGACAGTATGTCAGGCGAGGTTGGACTCGATTGTTGTGGGCTTTTCAATGCTTACGTGGCATTGCTGACCCCTATCTGCGTCTATTTGCCCCTGAATTGTTCGTCGACACGAACCTCGTGCTCGTAGGATTTAGGGTTCATATCAACAGATGTCATCACATTCTGCTCCTTGCTAGTCAATGGGCGCCGTTCGCCTGGTGAGCCTTGTCATCAATCTCGCAGAAAGCGCGGAACGTGACTAGCTCATCGCTATCGCTTTCAATCACCAATTCAGCAGTTGCACCTACGAAGTACACGTATCCTTCCTTCAACTCCTCGCTCTTTGGTCCGACACTGATCTTACCACTGCCACTAGTAGCGATGACGATACTTGGCCCGGCAAGACCTTCGAAGGTAGCTTTTGCGCCTGACTTGTTCAAAGCCGTGCGGACAACGCTGAATTCTTCGATTGGAGGATCGTACAACAAGCTCGAGCTGCTGCTGCTGTATGCTGTTGTGTTCAGTGTGACATATGGGTAGTCGACTGGCTGGAGGAGCTGCTGCTCAGGTGGGTCGTGGTCATAGGTCAAGATGTCAGTCAAGGTGTCGACGTCCTGAAACTTGGGGGTGAAACCGGCTCGAATCACGTTGTCACTGCTTGCCATACATTCGATGATGTCTCCCGAGATGTAAGCGTGAATGTCGTCAGCCTTCAGGTACATTGCCTGGCCAGGCTCAAGCTTTACCAAGTTGAGGAAGAAGAGCACAAACAAGCCGATGTCTCCGGGAAATTGTCCATTACATCGTCTCACAAGCTCATTCAACTCTTCAGCTGTGTTTACTGATGGACCTGGCTGAATCTTGTTCTCTTCAGCTAGAGCTACCAGTTTCTTGGACATTGAGGCAACACCATCCTTGTCTTGCTTCACGAGAGCAGTAAATGCTTTGCGCAGAGCAGCTTTGGCGTGAGAAAGCTCTGCACCAGAATCGTTGGCGACTTGCTTGAGCTCGTCGGCATGATCTTTGCCGACCAAAGTCTGCAGAGGCTCGATCGTGTCCAAGAAGTATGAAATCTCCTTTAGTGGTCGGAAGCCGCACAACCCTTCGAAAGGGGTGACAGCAATGGTCATCTCGGGCTTGTGGTTGTCATCTGGATAGTTCTTCGGGTCCTTGCCATGGAGTTGCTCGGCTAGCTTCTTATTTGGATGGGCTTGAATGGATAGTGCTTTGGCGATCGAGAGAACCTTAAACAAGAATGGCAGCTTGTTCTGGTATTTCTTGCCAATGTCGCCACCCATTAGTGCTTGGTTGTCCTGTACCATGTCCAACAGAGATCTTCCAGTCTCTAGATCCTTTGATGGCAATGAGGGGTGAGTGCCCATCCATAGTTCAGCATATGGTTTGTCATCCTGGATTGAGAAGTCGTCTCTAGGAGTGGCTGCCGCATATTTTGCAGCAGCAGAATCCTTTCCCTTCTTTCCCCAATCGTAGCTGTTGCAGCCTGTCGCAGTCAGTGGTCTGAGTATGTCATCGAGCGATGTACATACCACACTGCAGACGAAATAGTGGTACTTGCATTTTTATACTGGCGGGGTTGTGATGTCAGATGTATCAGAGACAAAAATCGCGAGTGGTGCTCGAAGAAGACAGTTATCTAAGAGTCACCTTTGTTCAAGCAGCAAGTATGACGGTGTTCGATCTTGTAGGCTGTGTGAATGCCTCAGTCGATCTTTGAAGTTATAATTTCTACCTCACTACACCGTTGTTCTTGCATCGTTCTTCTCAAACCAGAGATCTATCCGTGCGTTAGTGCCCCACCGTAGCCACACCAAGATCCGTAAGGGGTCAGCAACGTGATCACGAGCTCATCTTCATTGGATACACCACGAAACATCTCGGAACAAGCACCCAAGGCATCACTTTGGGAGTAGTCAAGCAGTGACCCAGCATATTTGTTCCTGTGAGCTAGGGATTTGCTAGCACTGCACTCACTGCTATATACTTGACAAAACCTACCAGTTAGCCGCGAGCGAGTCCAGTCCTGACACTTACTGGATCACAAGTAAAATAGAGTCCATACAGCTTGCGACATCACTGACATACGAGTGTTGTCGCCATATATTGCTATCGAAAGCGAAGCGTTGACTTGTCATTCATCGCGGTTACCAAAGCACCTCACTCCGCTTGACCAAACGGACAGCGAGCTATCTGGAAGCCGCAAAGGCTACCGAGGTTTACTACCTGAAGTATTGCTCGGACTGCACGACGGCTGCTGTGATCTCTGACTGTTTCAGTCAGTATGTCCGGCCGACAAGGCGGAGGGCGCCGCGGCGGCCGAGATACCAGCAGAGACAACGATCTGGAGCTCGAGTACCTCAACAGCGTCCTCGAGTCTCTTCGCAAGGCCAAAGAATACAACGACGAGTCGTCACGACTTGGACAGGAGATTCTTGCTCTTGAAGAAGAAATCAAGACAAATTCCTCACACAAATCAGGGTCCGCTTCAAGGCCGGAACAACATCGGAAGCTAGATGATTTGTACCGGAAAAAGCTACGCAACGCTGAAGCAGAGAAGAAGGTCCATGATGACGAGGATATTGTCAACAAGCTTGCTATCCTCGCAAGCCTACGCAGCAACGATGAGCCAGCTCCGACGCGAGGCGCTGGCCCGAAGGGACGAACTAAGTCCTCATATCAACAAAGACCGATCATAGAATCTGACATTTCCGCCGATGGCAGCGCCGCTGTGAGTCCGGCAGAGACAACGGCCTCGACGAATCCCAGGGTGGACGTTCTGAAGCGGAAGCAGTTGTCGAATACCCCACGTGGCTCAACTCCCGTCGTGGGCCGTCCACCTGGAAGTGCAACAGCCAAGGAATTAGCAGCGAAGGACTCCACGAAGGACGGGACGGCTGCCATGTCGGAGGCAGATAGAGACCTGCACAAGGGTATTCAAGCTGAGAGAGCTGGCCTGCTCGCGATCGGCACAGAAGTCTTCTATAAATACAGCAAGACGGTGCCTGATGATGTGGGTGTTGGGATACAGTGTATCATCAAAAAGATTCATCCGGACCGGAAACCTATAATCTACGATGTTCAAGACCCGGAGCCTGATCCGTCGGGCAAGATATCGGTGCACAAGGCGACAGCGAAGGATCTCTACCCAATACCCCCAGCGAGCGGGACAGGAGCACTGGGCGCTGATGGGAAAGGCACCGTCTTCCAGCCCGGAACCACAGTCTACGCACGGTATCCGGACACCGATACGTTTTACCGGGCGAAGGTGGTTCGCGGGTTGAAAGGTGGAGAATACACACTCCGCTTCGAAGGTGAAGAGGACGACACCGAGAAGGGTGTGGAAAGGAGGTTTGTGCTCGATACACGGATGCGATAGTTCAGCAAACTGCAGCAGCGCAACCTTATGGCGAACATTGCGACACTCAACGATCAGGGGCTTTTGGGTGATTCTGTTGACGTAGCGGGACTTCCAGCATGGGTCGTGCATTGTCATCATGGCAAGCAAAATGGACGCCCTCCCGCTTTCCAGAAAGCAATTGCCCTAGAAGACTACGACTTGCTCTCATCCGTCTGTGAAGCCTCGAAGCTTATAAGCTTTCCACTTCATATACGACCCTAGATGTGGTATGGAATAGCCACGAGAGCCGCCGACTGCTTTGGTTTCTGGGAAGTTTCCAGCCTCATTTGGTATTCACGTAATAGATGCAGCTACCGATACCTCAACCTTTTCTCAGCTCATCGAGCTGACCTTTGCTGGCCAAATATGCCGCACCACTATCAGCCCAAACCTCATACTTGACAACCTTTCCATCCTCATCGAATGCTAGCACGTATGTGAATATCTCGTCCCAGCTCTGACCAGTACTCGTCCACGTGAACGTTGCTTGTCCTCGCACCGACACTCTATTCTCTGCAGCATCCACAACGTATGTGCTGAATTTCATGTTCTCGTAGCTGAGATACTTTGCCAGCGTCTCGAAATATTCTTTGACTCCTTTCTCGCCTGTGTACTCTCGACCTAGAAAAGGCGCAAGTTGTTTTAACCCATGTTCATGTGCCGATATTTCATATCTTGAGGAAAAGTGATTGAAGATTTCATCGAGCGGCTTTTGAGAGGCAAAGGCATTGCAGAAGGACTCGGCGGCTGACTGGAGGTTTGATCTTTTTTGGTGAGGCATCGTAATGGTTGGCCTTATTTTCCTGATGTGTCAATTACACGAAGTCTCTGTGGTTATTAGTAGGTCTCGTTGTGGTTCAAAGCATTGTGTGAGTGGGCATGACATCAAGATAACATTCTAGGAAGGAACAACTTGGTCGTGGCACCTTCCTCGACAGCCACGCACAGACGCGCCTGCCAGGTGCTTTCTTCTCGATACACCGCCTCGATAGCATCTCAAAATTCTGGCACCGTCGAAGCTGATGGTGTTGGTCACTGCGAACTTACATTTCATCAGGTCTTACAGCACCAAACTTCGATCATAGCTGCTGAGTCATACAAAGACGAACCCGCAGCTGCGAGCGCGCAACAGCGGCTCTCCTCATGCCGGTATGCACGATGACAAGAGGATGACATGCTGCAGCATCGGCACAACAGTGGAGGTGAAGGGTCTTCGGTCGGCAGGGTCCTGCACGCCCGCATGTGGGATAAGCAATTTGACTTCGTTTTCTCGATTCCGCATGCTTACAACGCCGAGGCATAAACCTTCACATACTCAGCTTTACTGCAGACAACTTCTTGCGCAACACATATCGACCTGTATATATCCTACTTATATTCTTTACGTGAACATAGATATGAAATATACATAAACAGCGCCAACATATATCGTCGCAATCGCCACAATGACCACAGAGAACGAGCTCCCCTCCCATGCCTCCCCAGTAATAGCCCCTCAACCTCGACCTTCAGCACAGTACCTTTCTGGATGGTCAGATCTAGAAAACACATCTCAGCCTCCAACACCGGGGATACCCAACAACCTAATATCACCAGCATATACACCACCCTTGACCCCATCATTACCCGGCACACCCTCCGGCCTACACCACAGCAAACATGAACCGAAATCGATACCAGTCGACACGTCACTTGACGACCCTGGCACTACGAAACAGCCGAGACTTGTACAAAAGTTACCAAAGGTAGAATGTCTGGTCCGCGCTCGCATACCAACTACCTCCGGCGCCGAGATGTTTCTGCACCTCTATCAGAATGACTCCGACAACAAGGAGCACCTTGCGATTGTCTTCGGCAACAACATCCGCAGCCGGAGTCTAGACGAAGAGAAGCCAGGCGAGACAGAAATGGACCGCATGATCAGAGGCGCATACGTAGGAAGACTGCGACCCGGACGAACAAGCAGCAGGAGAGACGACGAGGAAGACCTACGTCGGAAAGTACTCAGACCAGACATAAAAACGCGAAAAAGAAGCGGAAGCGCACTGAAGAACGTCGAAACCATCCCCGAGGACACAGCCGTCCCACCATCACAACCTTTAACGCCGACACACACAGACCCACCGACACCCACCCACCCCCAAGACGAACAGAACTCAGAAAACACCCCCCTCACATCCTCAAATCCAAGACCAATAACACCCCCCTCAAACCCCGCCTCAATGCCACCACCCATCCCACCCGCCCACGAAACCCTAAAACCCCCCCTAGTCCGCATCCACAGCGAATGCTACACGGGCGAAACCGCCTGGTCCGCCCGCTGCGACTGCGGCGAACAACTCGACGAAGCGGCGCGTCTAATGAGCACAAGCTCTGCCACAAACCCCAACCCTTCACATACAGGCGGCGTAATAGTCTACCTCCGTCAGGAGGGGCGCGGGATCGGATTAGCGAGTAAACTCAAGGCATACAACCTGCAAGATCTAGGCAATGATACCGTCGAAGCGAATCTGCTGTTGCGTCATCCGGCTGATGCAAGGACGTATGGCCTTGCGACTGCAATACTACAAGATCTAGGATTGGGAACTGATAGTGATGAGAGCAAGAGCGAGGGGGAACGCGGGATACGGTTACTGACGAATAACCCGGATAAGGTTAGGGCTGTGGAGGGGCCGGGGAGGGAAGTGAGGGTTGTGGAGAGAGTTGCGATGGTGCCGTTGGCGTGGAGGGGGATGAAGGGGGTTCATGGGGAGGAGTTGACGAGGTATTTGGAGACGAAGATTGGGAGGATGGGGCATATGATTCATGAGGCGTGAGGGGTGGTGGATTGGAGATGGGATAGATGTGAAGGGCATGAGATATATTTGGTCTGAAGCGGTTTGCGGAAGCTGAATGTATGCGAAACTGCACATAAGAGGTGTACAGTTGACTTGAATGCACATATAATGCACCTTTGGGACTCACTTCCATACTGCATGTGTCTAGACGATGCGTGAGGACAATGACTGAGTCGCGCAAGTTCAACCGGTCTTATCTCTAATCTCGAGCACTTCAAAGCACGACCGATCGACGAAACACTACCACACTGCTGTCAACCAAGACAACCAAGAAAAACGAGAAGCCGCAGTCACGTATTTGAGTGATTGGCTCAAGCCCCAAACCAACATCTCACCAACACACAGCAGCGAATACTCCGCGACTTGGAAACCGAATCCGGTGCGACCGTTCAGTGCACACAACGCCGTCTACCTATCTAGGCCTCTGCTGACTTACTCTGCACACTCTGCACACAATCCAGCGGATATGGTCTCCGCGAGGATGCGAACCGTGACACACCATCTCGTCGGGCCGCTCACGGGATCTGGAACAGGACAGGTGTAGGAGGTGTAGCGAATGCGGCAGTCTCTGAACCAGGATCGGTAGAGGAAACGGGGACATTCCTCGATACGAACTAAGTGGTAGTTGAGATCGAAAGGAGACATGAAGACTTTCAAGAAGTAGATCGTTCCCTGGGCATTGGGCGGTTGCCTGTTAAGAGTCATGGAAGGGACATTTCGATCTTGAGTACAGTCTCTCTGCATGTCTTTTCTTACCAAAATATGAACGATATAAATATGAACCATATTCACAAATATGTATATTGAATGCAACATGACAGACAGACCAGAGTCCTCAATCCGGGATCTTCCCTGAACTCCAGCTGCGTCACGTTGATATACAGTCTAGGTAGCGACAGAGAGCTCTCGGTACAAATAGTCGTGACTTATGTAGAATGACAATCTGGAAGGGTATCTTCGATCTCTTGCTTTCTCAAAACAAAACAGAACAGAACGCTCAATCCAATGTCATCGCTGCAGTTAAGCATGTCCAATATTCAGTCTGGCTTGTCATCATCTTCATCAAGGTCATTCCGTCGTCAAGCATAGGTCCTTTTGCTGGCAAACTCAGCCCTCGGAGCAAATCCACTATCTTACTCCATCACGATATGCGGTTGGAGGATACTGGTAAGGGCCACCAGCCGGCTGAGACACCCCGTTCGCATTGGCATACGCTTGTTGTGAACGGTAGTAGTCATCCGGACTGGGATATGCATCCGGACCAGGCGCTGTTTGGAACCGCGGTCTCGAGCGTGCGTCGTGTGTGCGGTCACGGCTCTTTTCACGCTCGTACCTTGAATCTCGGGGGTCATGCGTTGGGTGCCTCGCATATTCGTATCGATCTGCTGTTGACGGATGATAGGTGCTCCCAGGTCGACCACTGTTCGAGGTTGCATAAGTTGGATAATTGATTGTTGAGTCTGTAGCTCGAGGATTCTGGAAATCAACTCCACTTTTGCTGAATGAAGGCGACCGTTGCGGATGATATCTTGGACCTGCATCGTTCGCGTATGTGCTGTTGCTACGCGTCCGACGGAAGGGACGAGCCTCTCGTTCGTGAGTGCTGTTGCTGCGCGTTCTATGCATTGAGCCGGGATTTTGACCACTAACAACATTGCTGCGAGATCGGGATAATTCAGCACCATCAGGCTGAGGTGGCTGCGCATCCGGTCTTTGATGAATGGCAATAGGTGGTGGCACTCGTGGCCTTTGAGGGTTGGACACACTCTTAGTGCGTCTCATATCACTCGTGTCAGGTGGCTGTGTTTGTGTTTGATCGACCTTCTTGTCCGCTGGAGCGGTCCCGCCGTAGGTCTTTCCACCACCAGGCTGTGCAACGTATGGTTGCCTCTGTCGTTCGATAGGAGGCTGAGGGGTAGGCACATCAGATTCATCTTCAATCGAAGTTACCGAGTACGCTTTCGTCGATTCAGGGTCGGACGAAGGCATATCGCGGAACTTAGGTTTGGTTGGTTCTGCCGTGAACGAAACACCGCTGTCTTTTGGCTGTTGAGCTGGTTTCTCGGACTCGTCGGCCGCGTCTTCGACTGTGGGAGCAGGAGGGACATCGGCTCTTCGAGGACTTTGCGGGGCTTCAGTCTTCGAATCCATATCCGCAGGGACTGCGGTGCTGTTATGCCGGCTGCTGAGCTGAACTTTGCAGTGCGCAGCCATTAACTCAGTGAGTCTAGCGGATATTGTCTCGTCGCCTCTGGCTGGAAACAGCCGGCGTGAGATAGCAGCCGGAAATCGCTGACCTCGTTCCTGAGGGTGACTGACGGCCATGACTTTTAGTGCTTTGGCCAATCGTTCGTGCTCGTGGTCAGGATGAGCTTTTATCAGCATAGTCATCCAAGAGGCGAAGCCAAAAGGAGTCAGCCCTGGTATGTCTGGTCTCGCGTCAAGAGCAGGTTGTATAAGATGATGCTGCACCTGTATGTCTTTCTCGCGGAGGAGTCGTGAGATGGAAGATGTTTTGTCGTCGAAAATAAGCTTCCAAGGATAAATCTCCACGCGGTTGTCGAGCCTAGTATCTTCGTAGAACTTTTGCATCTTGTCGGGAGTGATGACCAGGCTATGCTTGGGCTCATAGTTCTCGATAAGCTGCAGTGCAATCCCTTCCAAGAAATGTTGAAGTCGTTCTGTGCTCTGGCCCTGCTCGTCGAAGAGCTTGCCCCAGTACTTCTCCAGCACTGTCGCATCCCCATCCGTCGATGATCTTCGGGGAGCTTCAGGTCTGCTCGATCTCGATTCTGCATCACTGAGCACTGCTTCTTCAGTACTTGCACGACTGAAAGGAGAAGTGGCTTCTTTTCGTGCGGTCTCGTAGCCGAACGCATTGACAGTGTGCGTTGTGGGCATTGACATACTCTCCCTACGCTTGTCTTCTGGTCGATACGATGGCGGTGGTGTGTAGACCGTCGCTCTTTCAGCTATCGGCGAGCCTTGTAAAGACGATGCGATATCAGATTGATCGGCTAAAGGGTTCGAAGGCGACTGAACAGGTTGCGCAGAGGGAGGCACGGTAGGCTTGTGGGTATGAAGCTGTTGAATAACATTTTGTGTTATGAGCTGTATCAGTTCCGGAGATAGATTGCTGTCAGTAGTATTCACGGCTGACGTAACAGCCTCATTGATTGGTTGGCGTGGAGGTGGGTATGACAATGACGGTGCTGTGCCCTGTGTGCCTCCATTCACGCTCACTGGTGCCAGAGGCTGATAACCTGTTCTAGGCATTCTTGGAACTGGTGAGCCATACTCGCTTGTCGAGATCCGGGGATCCTGATAGTTCTGCGGGAGTCTTTCCTGCCTCCCGTTCAGGCCGTTAGCTGGAGAGAAGCTGCGGTTGTCGTTGTTGTTCGACATGGCTGGCTTTTGCATCTCAGCTCGTGATCATAACGTCTTCTTCATTCGGATTCGCGCCCAAAGCCAAACCACGGGGATGTTGATGAGTTGCGCAGAATGAGACGTTGTCCGTCGTGCAGAGATATCTTAACACGACGGCTATCGACGCTGGTAATGTATGATGCTGCGCCCAGATTTTAGGAAGAAGTCTTGTTTTGAGATGCGCTGTCGAACATGCGTAACACTTCTCTTGTGCCGCATACGCAGGGCCACACAGTGTACCCGAAGACGCCGGAAGTAGGAGTAGGCTCTTTCTTCAGCAGACCGTGGTCGCACAATAGACGAATCGTAGATAGCTGCTCGAGCAATAGCAGAGGCAGGCTTGGGCCGTTGTGTGCCAACTGGTACTGGATTCAGGTGGAGTGGGCAAGAGTATGATTCGTCGTATGCAGGTTGGGCGCTGGAGTGCAACGTGCAGAGGCAAAGCTTCCCAGTGTCTGACTTGGAAAGGCTCGGATCGTGACTTCTCTGTGTGGGGCAGATCTCTGAACGTTGTCGAGGAAGTAGCCGACAGATATGCTTGCCCGAGAATGACCGAATTGGTGCTGTTGCAGAAGTTGCCTGTCGACAATGTTTCGTGAAGCAATACAAGGTGTACGTGCAGTAAGGATAGTGAACTTGTTGGCTAGTGAGAGGTCGTCATTCAGAGTGGTTGGTTGTAAAGTTTAGAGATTTGCGATGGTTGTGGCACAGCATTACGTCGATACCCAGACTTAGCACAAGCCAGAGCGAAGGGCACCGAGGGCAGCACCACCTGTAAGATCGTCACGTTTTGGCACTGACCGACAAGACCAACCCCACAAGAGCCAGCGAGTGAGCTAGAGCCGAAAAGGAAGCTTAGCAGGGGTGAGGCCGAATCCGCCATACGCTGAAACCCACTCTGGAAAGGGTCATAACAGGATAATCGTGGTTGTAACAGTCCAGACAAGTTTGTCCACTCCAGTTCAGGGTCGGTGTCCTTTCTGTGTACCTTCGCTTTCCTTAAGGGACTCATCCTCGCTACTCCGTACTGTCACAGACCGAGGACGGTCAAACGTCAGGTGCAGGTGCGGTGGCTGAGGACGTCCCACAGCTTGTGGCTTCTGCCTTCTGGTTTCAAGAGGCCAGTCTGTCCCGGAACCCGCATTTTATTTCCTTCAGCATGTTCCATGAGCTGCTGAGATCCAGTGCCCCTCCATCTGTGTGAGGCGGCAGGGAGAATATTTCAGTGGTGAAGAACACTGTCGGTTCCATCTAGTCATGGTGATTGGGTAGATGTTTCTCTATGCTCAATGCTCAATGCTCGTGTGCATAAGGCCCACTGCTAATGCAAGTCAACGGCATGAGATGCACTTGAGAACTGAGCGATATTTCTTGCCCTGCGGAATTGCTTCGAGGACCGAGTCGGAAGGGAAACATCGGTAGCAATAGGTTCATGGACCTATCACTACGACTCCCAGAACGAGGTCACCTGTTTCAAAGGACCAATCATGGAAATGAAGCATTGTCAGCCTCCGCATCATGATTGCGCCCGGCATGTTCGCGATGAAGAATGCACGTCTTACTTGCAGCTTCGTCTGCCGTTCAACCGGCTCTGCGATTCACGTTGGTAGACGAGGGTTCCGGAGGGATAAGCGCACTGCCATGTATGGATGCGGCCACAATTACTCTCTGAAGGCAGTGAGTTGTCTTTGAATCCGGGCTACATAGGCTGAGGGATCGACACTGTCTTAGGCACCTTTTGCTACATGTACTCGGCCGCGATTCGCTCGCAGAAGACGTCTGCGAACAGAAGTGTGATGGACTCCCTGTGTACGGAGAGCATAGATACCGCAAAGTGCCAACGAAGTATTGATACCACGACCGAGCTCAATGCACAAAAGGTAGCACGAAGCCATTATATTGCTTTGCATTTTCTCAGAAGTCTGTCTTCCTCTCATCGATAGCAAGAGAGACCCCGCCATACCAATAGGCGTCAAGCGTCTTGCCAAAACCACGCTGTCCTCGTTCGTCATGATACACGCATCGATTCCCTGCGACCTTCATAGCCCGGCTGCTCCGAATTGTGAAGATAAGTGGTGTGCTGGCAGAAACTAGGAGCAGCTGTACTCAGTATGGATCATCCGAAGCTTCTGAGTCGTTGTCGCTTTCATCTCGTTCTACCTGTTCCTCCTCCTGCTGTCTTCTGGCCTCTTCACGTGCAAGCTGCTCTGCTGCTTTTTGACGAGCGTCTTTGCTCACAGCGTTCTGCTTGACGAACCCTGGGTTTCCGCTGCTTCGTGAGATGACGCTCCGAGTAGTACGTGGCCGACCATCACCTGCGAAGCTGTCCCAACCTGTGCCAGTTGTGCCTCTGGAGTTGGCAGAACCGATGCTCAGTGTCTCCATTCCCGCGAGGCTCACCGCGTCGTTACCATATGCCCAGGTAGGGCTGCCAGGATTGGTTTCTGTCTCGTATTGGTCGCTTTGGGATGTTGTGGTTCTTGATCGATGTGTTGCACTTGCAACTGATGAATAGTGACTGGCGGTCCCGCCAATGCCCAGTTGCTAACAAATCAGTCTTCTGGAGAAATGATAGGATGGACTCTACTAACGCTCTTCTTATACTCGTCCATGATTATAACCTCTTCGACCTCTTTTTCGTAGTCAGCCTCTCGGTCGTCTTTCTCTTGCTGACAAGGGAGGCAGTGCTCAAGAACAGTCAGTCAAGTACAACACCGAAGTCGTAGCACTCACAGCATCGTCAGGCTTTCGTCTCTGGGCCTTAGAGAATCTCTCGAGGCCCATCACCTGGTCACACATGACGCACTTCAATTCATTCACGTTCTGGGGATTGCAATCTTGACATCGTATGTTTTTGATCGGTTTCTTGGGATTTCGTTGATGAGCACTCCTCGACTCGTGATACTGTCTTCGAGATGTCTCCGAGAAACGGAGAGGTAGCAAGTTTCTCTCACAGCCCGCGCATCGAATTCTGAAACATCAAGGTAAGTAGAGCGAATACACGGGAGCTATGTATTCTCACCTGCTGCTGAAGTCGGCCATGGTAGGCTGGTAGACCTTTGCAGGAGTGTTGTGAACTAACACGCAAGGTACAAAAAGCTTTCTGGTTCGAGGACTGAACGGGATAATTGGAGTTCTTTTGACGCTTGGGCGAACGATGTGGTGCCACTAAATGGCTATTGTTATGAGTGTGCGTCGCGGTATATGAATGAATGAAAAATCTGGTATGGACTTATGAAGTATGTGCTTGCGAATATACCTGGAGTTTAGGCGAAGTATCAAGGAAGAAGGGCCTGCTCATGTCTCAAAGACGCAATAAAAGGTGCAGAGAAAGAGTGTACGATCAACTTGACAGCAAGCAAATACTTCAACAGTGAAGCTGCTACCCGTCGTGCTTGCTATCTCTTTCAGTCGAAGATACAATGAACTTGAAGAAGTGACAAAGTGGGTATGCGGGGATGCGACACACTTCCTTCCCTTGTCTTTTGCAGTTCACGGTGAGGAAACTGCTCACCGGCGTGCTCAGGTCATCCATCATTTGACATCGACGTGTGCAAGGAAGATTTCATGCTTTGGTCAAGTCATGTTCAAATAGAAGTTGCAAGAAGGAATTGTACCTCACTGAAACCACTTTTGACCCAACTTTCGGCAGGCAAAGCCGGTGGTTAGGCGCGACTCATCCACTGCAGATAGTCGAAGGTAAGAAGAGCTACACCCAAGGTGATTGAGATCTTCTTTGTACAGCAAGCCTATTCCACTGGCCACAGCAATATGGTGTATCAATCACTTACACAGGAATCCCCCAAGACGTCGTGATTGCAAGGATGATCCGAATGAACCTAGGGAAGAGCGACTAACGACAACTGCGCACTCCCTTCACTTTTGCCGAACTCAACCGTCGGCTGGCTTGCTCGCATACACGACGTCGACGAAACAAACAAAGCTGACGGCCACGATATGATATGTTGTCAGAAGTTTCCGAAAAGCACAGCCAACCAACAACCATGACAGCGAAATTGGACCTTCATCTCAACACGATATGGCAATTTTAGCAGCGCGGAGGCTAACCGGCTGCCTTGTGGCCGCCCGCGACCGAAAATAAGACTGCTGCGCTACAGAACGCTAAGCGTCGTTGGACCTCAAGAGTGGATATCCTTTCCTTCAGGAACAGAAGAGATTTGCCCAGCACTCTGGAACTGACTCAAGTTAGCCAGGGGCAAGACTTTTGCGCAGTTGGCTTGTGATGCTTGCCTGCATAAGAGAGGTTTCTTGTCCGCTGCAACGTGGCAAGCTACTGCATTGCTGCACAGCACTTGGTGCTTGTTCAACGACGAGAAACAGAGATGCTGAGCGTGAGTATAGAAGCGCACGTCTACGCAGTGCTTTTTATATGAGTGTGAGGTTGTAGAGCGCGTAATATTGCTTCTCAATCGCCATACTAGAATCCGCAGGAGTCTGCCCGGATCATGGTTATGACGTGAAGAAAGGAAGTCAAAGAATGTGGAAATCATCGCATCATGATGCACCTGACAGCTATGTGCTGCAACTATCAAGGATCATCTTGCGGTGTAGTCACCGTCCTTTGCGTCCTGAGCTTCGTTTGAACCTCCGTATGCACATATGCAAGTCCTTCTACATGCTCAGTACGTGGTAGATACGGGTGGGAAGAAGCAAGCACTTGGTAGCATCGAAGACAAACTACATGCCATGAGAGCGTCTCGGTCAACCTCCTGCTATTTTCCGAATGTGACCCTTGAGATCTTGTCTCCCGTCTGCTTCACAGGACACATCCCTGCCATGCTGCAAGTCACCGCCGTCACGTCGTCATCACGTTGTGACATGGAGAGGAACCTTTGATCAAAGCTTTTGATCTTTGAGCCCCAAAGGGGTCCAAGTCTGTGCGCATAGCATCTGAGTGGTTTTCCCACGACTTTCCAAGTTTGTGCTTTGAACGACAGGAGCCCTTCGCTGGCGATAGGGGTACAAAACACCCATCAGCACGTTCTGTAAGCTCTAAATTGGAGGGCAAGCTTAGCGACAGGGATATGCGCTTGCCGTTGAGACGGCAAGTTTTGGTGGTCACGCTATGTTCTTGTCTTGGGTGTTTTGGGCGTTGCCAGGCACGGAGCTAGCGCGCATTGGTGCACGGGCCTGCACGGGGAATCATCGAATGATCGTCTAGCATGTCCACCAACAGCGGACTAATGAGAGCCAAAATTGAGGCGACTTGAGAGTCAGGTTCCTGCTTTCGGGCGTGCACTGCTAGCTGTTAGGCTTCCCTCCGGCTTTGCTTCGACTGGTGCGGATTAGCCCTTGCTCCAATAATACTTATCACCGCCGCACAACTTATCAGCCACTCGCAGCAGAGCTAGCTTCGACAGACCCACCAACGGCCGCTGGCTGGTACCAAGTAGTTGTCACAACTGCTCCGTGCTTGCCAGTCTCACACCAGCGTTGATTCAGTCGAGTTTCTCGCACTGGCAGTGGTGTTTGGCAGTCGCTATGGGCATCTGAGGCACTTCGATTTGCCAGAGCGACTACGCGAACTTTGCGCAAGAACACCAGGAAGCACTCACAGCGAATCCGACTGGCAAATCTCAGGATCGTAGTCCGCCAGTCTCCGAACCAGTGCTCACCACATCAACACCGACAGTCGCTCTCTTTTCGACCCCTTCGCTTCATACTCTGTTCCCGTCACTGCATCTGTTCCAGCCATCGTGGCACAGTGATCGTTCTCATCACACTGAGAACCTCGTGTACTGAGAGCGCCGGGCTGAGGATAATTTCCTTTCTCCGTACCCTGTCAAATTCAACGCGACAGGCCCCAGATCCGACCTCCTCCCTCAACCTCCGTTCCCATTCTGCACACCATTTCGACGCGCTCACCCCTCTGAACCCCTCTGACGATAGAGGCTGATACGGCACAGCACCGCTTCGCTATCGTCTATCGAGTTTATCTTACTTTCTCCGGCACTGTGCTAAAAAGCGCCAACAAAAGGAGACGGTGTGCCACATCCACTTTCCGCGACCCCTGCGGATCCGCTACCATCACTTACCGCAAATCGACCTCTGGACCCATCCTCTAGAAGCCGACTGCCTCGATCCTCTTCTCGAGCAACGCTAGCTCCTGGTCTTTCGCGTACGGTACAAGCTCGAACTTGGGAGGTTGATCTCATCTCGTTGCCCTTCACGTCGTTGCTTCTCCTTAACCACGTTCGCTACTACTGAGCTGCTCAACCTCGACGCTCCTTGCTGTCTAATCAACTTCTTCGACCAAAACGACCGCATGCAAACAGATTCGACCAGATCCCAAGATAGCCGTGTACAGCAGATCGATTCGAGAATGACCGGACTATAGAAGATCCACGACTGAACAACACCGATCCAAGAGGAGTCTGTACTTGAACCGGAAAGACAACGCAGACTAGCATTACGGTCAGGGGACACGCGACAAAACAGTTACGACGGATACGCAATGACTGTCGTAATGGAGTATGGCCAAAGGCCGTCATCACACTCCAACCTGGCGTTGGAGGATCGTTTCGAGGTCATTAAAGATATTGGCGATGGCAGCTTTGGTAGTGTTTCTCTGGCGCGGGTTCGGGGAGCTGGGTCTCAAGTTGCAAGAAGAGGTACCATGGTGAGTGATAGCGTGACGACCTCTGTAGTATAGATGCTGACCATCGGCAGATCGCCATCAAAACGATGAAGAAGACCTTCGACTCTTTTGCGCCATGCCTCGAGCTGCGAGAGGTTATCTTCCTCAAGACGCTTCCCTTCCATGCTCACCTCGTCGGAGCCCTCGATATTTTCCTTGACCCCTACAGCAAGAAGCTGCACATATGCATGGAATACATGGACGGCAATTTGTATCAGCTGATGAAGGCAAGAGACCACAAGTGCATGGATGTGAGAAGTGTGAAGAGCATACTATACCAAATCTTGTCAGGGCTGGATCACATACACGCTCACAACTTCTTTCACCGAGACATCAAACCAGAGAACATCTTGGTAACGTCCTCAGCCCCACATGACTCGTCTTCAGCTTTCAGTCGGTACTCTGCCATGGTCACACCACCTTCAACACCACCCACATATTCGATAAAGATCGCTGATTTCGGTCTGGCTCGAGAGACACAGTCCAAGCTACCCTACACAACATATGTTTCGACAAGATGGTACAGAGCTCCCGAGGTACTGTTAAGGGCTGGCGAGTACTCAGCACCTGTAGACATGTGGGCCATCGGTGCCATGGCCGTGGAAATTGCAACACTGAAGCCGCTGTTTCCCGGCGGTAACGAAGTCGACCAAGTATGGAGGGTATGCGAAATAATGGGAAGCCCTGGCAACTGGTATACAAAACAAGGCACCAAAGTAGGTGGTGGTGAATGGAGAGAAGGCACACGACTAGCTCAGAAACTGGGCTTTTCTTTCCCGAAGGTATGCTAGAGCACCTGAGCTGTTTCTCATACATATTACTAACCACGAGACAGATGGCTCCTCATGCCATGGACACAATCCTGCAACCTCCCCAATGGCCTGCATCTTTCAGCAATTTCGTCACATGGTGTCTGATGTGGGATCCCAAGAATCGGCCAACTTCTCTCCAAGCAATGGATCACGAGTTTTTCGCTGATGCTGTTGATCCGTTGAGACCAAAGAGCTCATCGCGCCTGCTCGGAAGAAAACACTCGGATCTCAGCTTCCGGTCAAAGGAGGTCGAGCCTACCCTGACATCTAAGCCTTCATGGTTCAGACGGTCACTCATTGCACGCGAGAGTGCACCTGCTGTTCCACTGGCGCAGCATGATGTGAGCCTAGCGGTACAAGCAGAAGGCGGCAACGGAAAGCAAAGGCCGCCGGCGAACAAAAGAGCCACATGGCAAGGCACGCCAGCTTCTGGTGCTCCAATGCCGATCCTCCCATCAATCAAGCCCGTATCGCCGATCCCGAACACTGTAAACGCTCAAGCGCAACAGACTGAGACAAAGACGTCCCGGCCATCTGAGGATAAATCGAAAAAGATTGGCAGACAGCTATCGGTCAACTCTCATGGCAACCATTACCCAGACGTTCATCGACAAGAAGCCGAAAAAGCTCTCACTGGCAACGGCAGAAGCGGTCTTGTATCTCCATTATCAGCTCAGAAAGAGAGCTTTTTCTCTCATCTTCGGAAACGGGCCAGACGGTTCTCTGGTCGTCACGGTCTTGCTTCACCTGGAGGAGATGATATTGAGGCCCAGGCAGCAAATGTACCTTGGTCCAATAGGTCGTCAATGATTGTTGACAAGATCATACCCGAAGCACATACAGATTTCCTGGATCTCGACCAAGCACTACAGAGTGTCAGGTATAGCCTCGATAAGAACGATTCTCAGGCGTCGGCACCCCAGGCAAACGCTCAGAGCAACAACCACAGTCCCCTCAAGAGAACACACAGTCTGTCACGTAGCCGGTCTCAAAAGTCTAGCGACAATCTCAACTCGACGACTACCCCTGTGACTGGCCGTTCGAGAAGAACATTTCAGCTTTCGGCGAACCCTGTACAGCAGTACGACGTCCCGGCGGAGGAGGATGAGCTGCTCGACGAAGCACTCAATGGGGCTCGACGAGCTGCTAGACGCCTGAATGCGGACTCCGCGCCGCAGAAAGATGCAAATCGACAATCAATGACACATATCACCAGCCAACCTAGTATGCACAGTGCATACCTCACACCTTCTCCATCCGCAAATCGAGATGGTGTGCAATTTGGATATTCGACCCAGACACCGTCAAAACCATTGAACATTACTCACCAAAAACAAGAAGAATATGTACCATCACACTGGCCCACACCGCCATACGAAGACAACGAATGGGCCTCTCGAACAGCTGCAAATATATTCGCTCTTAATCCAACACCGAACTACAGATGAGCGGTTAGCCTGCTACGCGTCATCTCTCGCACGACACCATCGAAAAAGTCCTTTTGCACATAGACCTTGTTGATATCATATCCATGTACGAAAAGCTAAGAAGGGGCATGTTTTCCTGCATCACACGGCGTTTCCAGCATCCATCAGTACATTTTTGGCATGCATTGCTCTTGGTTGAACATTTGGAACCATTCGCGCTCGTTATACTGACCTGGACTCTCAGGGAGTCTTCGACACACTCTTTGGCATTTATAGGCACATGGCACAGGTGGATGTACCATACAGAAGCACTATTGCCCTCTCCGTGGCACTTGGACACTATGGAGCATATTTATTTTCATTTGTTGTTCCATCTCGAGGGAAGAGGTCGGGGACTGTACAGCTTAGGGATATATGCGTATGGAACGCAAGGGGCATAAACCCGGGATACTTTGGCATATATACCCCCATACAGTATCAGGTATTCTACCGAATAATGAACATACCAGCTATTTGAGCTCTTAAGCATTCGTAACATGTGTACCTTGAGTTGCCATTCTGCTCCTTTGCACCTCAGACTGACATGGTAGACGGCGAAACTTGTTTGCCGTGTTTGCTTCACCATCGACTGCTATTCCCAAAGTTGAAGGACTTCCGCCACGAGGTGAATACATTCAACAAGCACCGGTCTATCTGCTTGCTTTCGCCGGCAACTTGTGTCAATCCTAACTGATTGAAGATGGAGTGTGCAGCGAAGCAAGCAGCATCAGCACGACTGCTGCAAGCTCTCACCCGACCACGCAGGAACATCCACAATTCCGGCATAAGCTCGATACATCGCGGTTCACAAGCATGCCATAAACAGCCGAACAGCTCACAGTCAAATCGGCGATATGCATCTTCCTCGACGCGTGATCCTCCACCTCCGGGGAAACCGATAGTCCTCGAACAGCCAGATAAGTTCCGACCACCATCTCACGCAGCGAAGCGGAATGCCCGCTCAACCACGGGGATGTACGGTGCTGGTGCGGCGTACAATCAGGGCATGAATGAGAGGGAGAGAGCGAGGAGTAGGGAGAAGAGTTATCCGCATATGTTTCCTAATCCGGGGACGACGATGCATTGGTTTTTGACGACGAGATGGGTGCATGTTAGTATTACTATGGTAGGTCTACACTACATCCAGGACTGGGGCTGGTTGGACTGCGCAGCAGACAGTGAGGGAAAATGCTACAGCTGTCGATACTCATCGTGCTGTCTGCTCGCGCCTCTACCCACGCCCCTCCTGTCAAATCTATAACTCAGCCACTGACGCTCCCAGGCCGTCCTCCTCACCCTAGCCTTCACAAGCATGATCTCAACCTGGTCCCAAACCAGCCCCTACGCCCACCTAATCCCCCCCCTAAACATGCTCTTCTTCTCCCCCCTCACCTACCTCTCCGAAGTCTGGTCCGTCTACCGCCTCCACCTAGAATACACAACGGCCCAAACAGCCGAGCACCGTCGTCAAGGCATCCTCGACGCACAGAAACGTCGACTCTACCGTCGCGCTCATGGGATGGAGGATCTAGAGGCTGATGAAGTCAGTGGTGTAGATGTTAAGGGGCTGGTTGAGTGGGATGATGGGCTGACGAATCGAGAGAGGGAGAGGGGCGGTGTGTATAATAGTGAGATGATTGGGAGGCAGATGCAGGAGATGGGACAGAGGCCGGGGGAGAGCTTGAATGAGCTTATGGAGAGGAAGAGGGTCGAGCAGATTGAGGGGGTGAAGAGGAGGGAGGAGGAGAAGGTTAGGAAGAAGGAGGAGGCGGCGAGGGCTGAGGAGGAGAGGTTGGTTAGGATTGGGGCGAGGAGGCCGGAGGAGCAGGAGCGGCCGAGACGGAAGGTGTATTTTGGGATTTGGGGATGATAGGATTGGAGGGGATCAGGAGATGTACGAAAATTCGCGGCTTGTATAGTACGATAGCGATCAGTGGGGAAACATGGACATATTCACTTCTCTGCCTATCTTCGGCAAGCTGTTGACCTTGAATACAGCATACCGAGACAACAGACCTGCATGCGCAAGTCGGCATTTATTACAATGCGCTGTCTACCTTTCGTTCCCTCGAGTCATTTGTCCAGATCAGCACATCATATTTCCATTGGGTCGTGTCAACATTACATGTTCGAGCCTTCCTGGTCTTATGTCTGTCTATATGAGCCGTCTATATCAGGTTACGAGCGTTAGGCAGTCAGGGATCGTTCGATTACTAGTTGAGAAGGGTGTCCTTGTTTTAGCATTGTCTACGAACATGGAGAGGTGGTGAGCTGTATCAGGGACAGCCATCGATATTGCGGAAGGAAGCTTAATTGAGTCCTGATTTTGTCCATTCATGAAAGGAGACACTTGAGGGCTATGGTGGAATAGAGTATGCCTGTGGTCAGCTTAGAAGCGGTAGGGGTGAGTGACTACACTAGCACTTTCTAGTTGCAACTAAGATCATCCACTGGGGGTTTAGAGGAAGGTCAACGGGGTGATGGTTCTTGAATGAGCACTGTTGTTGTTGATGTCCTCAATTAATAGAGTTTGTACTTCTTGCTTTACACCTCCTAGCCACGTGGACCGGGTATGTATCCATTCGATGGCTTTATTTCATTTCCTTTCCAACATCGCAGAACACCAGAATGATTAGGATGAGATTGAATGGTTCTAGCAGAGCAACGGCATTACTCTAATGGATGCCTTGTGTCTAGTCCCGTGTACTTGCTGATGCTCTTTCTGAGGAATCTCGCTTGTCACGGGCATGTCAGCGTGTGCGATCTACGGGGGGGCGCGGCGAGGCTGTGTGGCGTGTTGCTGATGGTGTGTCGAGGGGTAGCCGAGCTGTAGGTGGTATTGGAGTCCGTGTGGACGATGAGAAACATTGTTTGTTGTTCGACAGTTATTTGCTCTCGAGTCGAGATGACCACCAGCTGGAGATCATGGTCTGTCGCTTGATCGCTGAACGACTACTGCACTGCAAGGGCTGGTCCTTCAGTCAATCTCTCACATCGTGCTTTTGAAGCAATGTCGAGCGGCTCAAGATGAGGCGTGCGAGTGATGGATGGCAGCAGCTGTCGGTGCACCTCGCAGTCCGGAGCAGGGTATTTGAAGGCGAACAGTAGCCGAAGCAGGCAGAGGCACTAAACGGTGCTGAAAATGTGACATTGCCTAGCTTGTGTACTCGATCCTGCCATCTTGGTCTAGTTTGGGCTCTGTAAGCAATAACGTAATGAGACTGACGAACTTAGGTCAGCTCGGCTAACAGATTGGACTGCTCGTGAACTGTCCATCGCCTGTGACATCCGACGTACCCGGAAATGCGGACGCAGCTCAACAACATCCTTCATCTACATAGCTCACGACCTCCTTGATCCTCCGAGTTGTCGCTCGGTGTCCTTGCTGCGGTCGAGGCAACTCGCCTCCGGACTTCTCGAAGCAAGTTACCTGTTCGTTCTATGCTGGCCGATTCCTTCACTACGGCCGTAAGTAGCTCCTCAAGCTCTGTACATCGTTCTCGCAGGCTGTTGACTTCCTGCCTCAACTGGTCATCATCCATCGACGACAATGTAAGTGTCCGCCGCAAATCAGACGACACGCTCGAACTCTCCCCCGTGTCCGTTCGATACAAGGTCGGACTTTGCATACCTGATAGCCTCCGCTCCAGCATTGTCCGTTCACGAATCCATGCCTCGCGCTCGGCATTGAAACGGCGAGTTTCCTCAACACTCTGCATCTGCAACCGAGAGGACATGGACATGATCTGCCGCCACTGACTGGCATCCGCCTGAGACTGGTGTTGCAGCCGCTCTTTCTCCTTGAGAAGATCTTCGACTTGGCTGGCCAAGGACCGTGCCTGTTTTCTCAGCTCCTCCCGTTCCTCGTTGAGCGCCGCAAGCTCTCGATCCATGATGTAGGACTTCGTTTCGAGCTGTTCGTACAAAGCCTGAATACGGTCTTTCTCTGCTTTCAGCACATGAAGCTGTTGTCTTAGGGCCTGGCCTGGGTCCTTTGAAACGGAGTCATAGATGCCGCCACCTTGAGCTTGTGTGGTGTTCGTCGGGGGCCCAACGTTGCTACTCAAGCTACTAAAGGAAGGCAACCGGTAATGATTCGTTGGCGAGGATTGTCCTGAAAGTCCTCCGGGGTCCTCCATTGCGAATATTTGAGGGACAAGCTCAACGAGACAAATCCTGCCTGCCTTTATGCTGATGCCAATTCACGCTTGCCTCTGCATGCCTGATTCTGATCCTGCTTACAGCAGTAAAGTCGTGTTACAGATCATAGGCTTGAGAGCTATCCCGGCCGTAAGTAATCCAGAGCGCGAGGATGAGACGATGAGACATATATGGCATCTTTTGCCACGCTTCGGCGTTTCGGGGTGAAGGTTATTGCCTCTTGTCGTAGGGTGTCATCCTGATATCTGTATGCACGACAGTCGCGCTACGCTCGGGCCATCAGAGAACAGAGGATCACGCGTGACGCGACGCGGGAGGTTTCTCTGCGGAGCCAATTGGCTCAAGACAGCTTCCGTATGTGTGCACAAGACGCAGACCGCCTTGTCCGCTAGGATCGCGTGCATTTAATCTCAGGATTGTGGATCAAGCATGCCTGTAATCTCGATATGGGGGCTCCCCATTGAGTTTGACGCGGCTTGCTCTCAGCATAAGACTGAGGTGTGGCAACAGTATCCTCATATTTGGATTTCCAAGCAGAACGTCATTAGCATAACCGACAAGGTGGAAATCGGCCACTCTTTCAGATATGGTATCGACGAAGGCCTAATCAGGAAGAGAGTGACGCGGTGCTTCCATGATAGCCAGCCATAGCTCCGAGAGCCATATGTGGCGTTCGCTTGCCTTGAGTAGCAGACGACACAAGTCTGTGTGTTGCATCAACGCGAAGAGGTGTCGAGTTGAGGTTGCAGACGTTGATCGTCACATTCAGCCTAGAGTCCGACTTGCGGCCGGCAGCTGCACGAGATGTCCACTAGCGGTACATGAGAGTAGCTGCAGCCGCTGGCTTCCGCGCAGCATTCCTTCTAGAACAAATTCAAATAGCTTCCACGGCATGCTAGCATTGTGCCAATCGAGTAGCATGTGCAATAACTTGCGCTTGCTCACTTGAGGACGGCGACAGAGCGGTGGCAGTGGGGAGCTGTTGTATCGATACTAGCGGTCTTCGGGGTTAAGCCTACCGGCCCCCGGGTTTGTCGTACGCGGAGCACTGATTGGATCTCACTGACCATGGTAACTGCAACCCTCCGGTAGATTGGTCTTGCGCGGAAATGTAGCGGTTCGTGAATGCTCTGACAGATTCTGACAGATCAGGTTCCACTCGGTATGATAAGTTATGCTGACGTAAGACTGACTTCCCCAAGATTAGTGGAGACACTCATATCTGAGATCTTGCACGAGCACCTCCCCGGACAAACAAGGTGACCGCCTTCGAGCACAAATGCCGGGCATATGTTTGGGCGGCTGATTACGCCACGATCTGACTGTCCGGTAGTAGGTGCAGGAGGATGCTAGTTGCTGCCTGAGGATGGAGTGTGTAATCTTACCTCTGCACTGTCTCGTTTGCACTTACGTCCACATGGGCCTGGAGTCAGTTAGGGCGAAGTTGGTCGGGTTTTGGGGCCCATTGACAGCAGCTGCGACTTCTTGTTCGATCCACTGACGGTGTTCTGACACGAGTTCGTTGCCTATCAGAAGCATCACCTGACTTTGCGATAGTAGACACTTAGCCAAGGAAGCCTGTCCTTGTATGGTCAGACACATGCTGGAGTCGGGTGAGCATGCTGACAGACTTGCCAACGTCGCCACGGAAGAAGCGACCTGTTGCTTGAAGCGCTGTAACTCTGGGGCCAGCTCCTTTTCGAAGACGACATCCAAAGCTGTGTCGTCAGATGTCAAGGGCATGTCTTCTCCATCTCTATTGGCAATACCGTAGCTCCACTTGTCAAAAGCAGCCGCCAAGCCATCTTCGCCCTCGAATATTCGTTCTAATGTTTGCAGGTCGCGTACAACAACACTGAGATCCTGTACTGACTGGCAAGTTTTCTGGTAGCCAATCTGCTGGAGCCAAGAGTCAATGGCGAGAAGATTTGACGCGGCACTAATGTCTTGTTTCTGTCTTTGGACATCTGCACGGACCGACGTCAAGTGTGCCTGTTTCCCAGCAAGCGATGTTGCTATGCTCCGCTCGAACGCCCGCAGCCGCGGTGCAGACTCTTTGTGAACCATGGAGAGCTGCAGAAGCTCGTTTTGCAGAGATTCGGGAAGAACAGCGTTCTGAATCAAGCGTGAGTTCGGAACTGCCAGAGCTGAAGGGCGTGTTTCAGGCTGGGCTTTGACAGTTTTGGCTGGGCTCTGGGAGACATTGAATCTCGACTTTACTGAGACCTGTGAAACGTCGTTGCCCGAACTGGATCTAGTGTTGACGGAAATTGCAGAAATGGATCGTGAGTGACCAAACTTCTGACCGCTACTCAGTGGTGGCAATACGGCACTCCGCTGGCGAGAATGCCCCTTTGGAGGTGGTTTTGCCTGAGCCGTGCTTGTCTGATGAATATGGTTCGTAAAGGCGGGACGGTCGAGCTTGAACGGACTGGGAATTCTGGACGAAGGTTGACTGCCATTTGCCGAATCCGATGGTGTTCTGTCTTCTGGAAAACTGGTGTTTGCCTGTTCAGGACGCTCAAGGTCTTGTGTTTTCCGTATCGGGTTGGCTTGAGCCGGCCGTGCCAACCGCGACGTGTTCTTCCTGGTGTCCGTCGTGCGCACTGAGGCTGTACGAACCGGTAGAGGCATCTTGAAGGTACGTACACATCGTAGCTTTCCGTCTGGAGCTAGACGTACGTTGTTAGAGTATTCTCACCCAAGTCGTAATGAGTGCAGTGTGTTAGTCATGGGTGAAACAGATGTGTGTGTAGTGAACGCCGAACGGTGAGGCATAGTGACAATTGCCGCTGTCAAAGTCGACGAGCCAATCAAATCTCGCTACGGGTGGCCTCTTTTCCATTTTGATATCAATGGATCGGAAGATGCATTCATGGTACAACCGGGGCGTGAATGCCTCGCGAAAGAAACGAACGATGCAACTGCTGGTTACAGCTTCCACCGAATGACGCTGGGTCATGACAGCATGTTCCAGTAGTTCCTTCCACATTAGCGAGTCGTGAGCGGCTCGTTGACAGAGTAAGCTGCTGAATTATACACGAAGTGCATGCTTGGATGCGTATGCAACTTGACAGGGAAGGAGTATGATGATTTATGCAGATTCGTGTAGTCACGCTGCGTATTCTTCTCGCTTCAGGAGCTGTATTTTGCCTGCAACGGCAGTAGTCATCGCGCTTTCCTCCTTCGCGTCGTCTAAGGGCTGCCGCTGCCGCCTATGAGATGTGATGTCGATCCCTAGCACGCCGCCAATGTAGCCTCCGCGCTCACCAGGCACGCTGAATTCACGAAACGTATAGCCCCATTCATTCAGCCAGTTGCGAACACCTTTACCAACTTTGTCCTTGCCGTTCTTGCTATGATGACCGGTGCCTGTTATGGCGTAGATAATCCGCCGACCGCGTCTTTCGTGAGTCTTGAGTATCTCTTCGAGATATTCTATCGCTTCCTCGGGATGGAGGCCATGAAGGTCAATGTATAACTCCTCGTCCTCATCGCCATCGCGTAGATGTTGATTGCGCTCTTCGTATAATGCTTGGGCTGCTGCACGGTGAGCTTTCCGCATTTCTTCATTCTCTGCCTGGCCTCTTAATGAAAGTGCTTTGGCAGCTCGAGCGTCGTTCCTATTCCAGGCTTGCGCGGCACTAGCGCTGTTAGTAAGGATCTCCAACACGAAAAAGAAGGAGCGTACCTCTGCAAGAACTTGTTTCGGATACTGCCGTGCTTGATGGCTTCGGCACGGTGCTTCAAATATTGTTGATTGGCCTTTGAGCCCGTTTCAAGCCAGGGTATATGCTGTGGCTCTGGGATCTTTCTTGCTGCAGCACTATCTGCACCACCAAAGGTTCTGATCTTGCGGGGCGCTTCAGTCTTGCGCAACTGTGCTGGTGCCGGAGATGGTGACATTTTGACTACATCCGCAAGCGATGACGGCGGCTCCTTCTCACCCGAGGCATGCCCGTGCCTTGACCTATTGCCATGGTGCTTAGCCCGCTTCGAGCTCAACGAACCCAGGGTCGGAAATGCATCAGGATCGTCCATTGACAGCGAAGAAGGCGTAGCAGGTCTATTCTGATGTCGTGAGCTAGGTCTTGAATGTGGCCGGGAACCTGGTCCGATGCCTCCAAACGCACTTCGGGGGTTGTGAATAGCTGGAGACACGGAGGGCGCAAAACCCGAGACAGCTGGGTTGAAAGGCGAGGATCCGCTAGGCCCTCGAGGTATGTTGCCGAGCGCAGGAAACTGGTCAGTACTATCTTGTAGCTGAAATGCAGAGCCAGAATTGGCCAATTGCTCGTTCAGATTCAGATGGGTCATAAGTACGGAAGGATCGTGAGAGAACTGGCACTTGTCTCCTGCGAGACATTGACCGTTCATCCAATATCTAGAAGCAGGTCAGCACGGAAAAGGCCAGAAACAACGGTTCGCTACTTACTTGCAAAGATAGCCACTAGTATCATGAGCAAAGCGACAGTCCGCACGCAAACACGACCCGGAAGCAAGCCAGTATTTACACACGATAGGACTCTTGGAGGATCCAGGCGTGCCAGGTCGAGCTGGCGGTTGGGCCATTGACTTTCCTACAAGGATGTTATTACTTTTGCTCGGGGTCGAGCTTCCGCCAAGATTATCTGTTCCGAGTAATGTTGCAATGGTGGCCGCGAGATCGTAGGAGTTATCTTCGAGAGCGGATTCTATCTGGTCATCTGACATCTGGTCGCCCAGTACTGAGCGAAGCATGTCATATGGGCTCATGTCAGGTTGTGGGGTCCACTCTGGAGCCGCAGCACTCAAAGATCCTGTACCGGTAGAGGATGCGTTACTTGCCGTCTCATCGGCCATCAGCCAGTCAACAGTATCGCTGCCAAAATCGCCGTAGATGTCTGGAGCGGGACTCGCATCTGCAAATTCGTAGGCATTCAAGCTAGGGCTATGAGGTATCGGTTGTGCCATTGCAAGGCGAGGTGACGGCCGAGGTGATGCGAAGGGAGAGGCTGCTGATCGTTGGCGGGAGAAGCTGGGACACGAGGCAGGAAATCCTGAAGACAGAGCTGGGCTCGAGGATGGAGGAGGGGAGCCAAGTGGTGTTGGCGCACGATTTATCTGCCATGGCGCAGGCGAAGATTTGCGTATGACTGTATGCCTCTGCGGCAGCTCATCCTCTCCTCTCGCTGCGCTCCTGTGGCGCCAGAGCGCATCGAGTACGGCATTCTCAAGAGCAGTTCCGCTTAAGGTCGTCTCTTTGCGCAATAGACCCTCGAGTTGTTCAACCTTGTCTTCCTCCTCCAAGGCCTGATTGTCTAGAATGGCCTTACATAGTTGATACTGCTCTGGCGTGATCATGGTGCTTGGGCGCAAGATGCGACGGTCACGTCGGTGTCTTTATTCTGGTCTTGTATCTCGAAGTAAACCGATGCATGAGACTGCGAACTCCCCCCTCGGCTGAACGAGTCTAACGACCGGCAGATGAACAAGGGTGATATGGATTTAGGCAACAAACGGGCAACGGAAGGAAGTGGTCTGGTGCGGCCGGGAGAGCTGTCGACCGTGTAGTGATTCAAAGGAACAATTCGGAAGTCTATGAGAAACGTGGCAGCACAAGCTCGCAGTCTATGAAGGGAATGGTGATAGTGAGAGTACCTGTGGTCCCGTGGTACAGGAGACTTGGGGTTGAGTTGCTGACCGCGTGCCCCTGCCCACAGTCCCCAAAGACGTCACAACCTTTGGATTCCGGAGAGATCTTGAGCCGCAGCTTCCATTCTTCTGGAGTCCACCCTCTAGCGGATGGCCTACGTTTCATGAGACTCGGAGCGCAGTCAACAGCATTACCATCATGGCCTTAACTCCTGCTCTTCGATTCACCTCGTTTTCTGCTTCAGCAAGTATTACCTGAGTGATCTGATCATGCGTCGTGTATGAGTCCTGCTATCCAAAACTACATTCCCCTATCCTCAACAGCGTCCTCAGCGTAGCCAGCATGTCACCGTCGATGGCACTTCCTGTATCTCCTCAGGGTTCGTCCGCCAATCTGCTCAGCCCACCTTTCAATCGACCGCGGAGTTCGTATGCGCGTGGGAGAGATTCGCCTCGTACCCGGAGCAAAACAGCAGAGATTCGAGATGAGATCATCAACAATGCGGAAAAGATACAGCGGAAGTTCATGGCAACCTACAACAGGATGACCCCCTTACAAAGGATCCTTGCTGGGTTGCTTCTGATCATTATCAATGTGCTTGGTCTATTGTTTCTGATCTTCAACGAGAAAATATTTGGTTTCCTCGAGCCATACGCTGAGAGGTGGAAACACACTACAGGAGGATGGACGATATTATGGGCGCTGACATTTATGACGGCCTTCCCACCACTGATAGGCTACTCAACTTGTGGGACGCTGGCAGGGTTTGTATACGGCGTTGGCGAAGGTTGGCTTATCTACGCATCCGCGACGGTTGCTGGGTCATTTTGTTCCTTCATTGTATCAAGAACACTGCTCAGGAAATACGTTGAGCGCATGGTTGCCAACGACAAGCGCTTTGCAGCGCTCACTTTGACCTTGAAGGAGGACGGTCTGAAACTGATTTGCATGATCAGGCTGTGCCCTCTGCCATACTCCCTTAGCAATGGAGCCATGTCCACTTTCCCAACCGTGGAGCCGTCCGCATATGCATTGGCAACGGCTTTGATATCACCAAAGCTCCTCATCCACGTTTTCATCGGAAGCAGGTTGGCAAACATCGCCAAGAACAAAGAAGAGATGAGTGCTGGCACAAAGGCATTGAACTGGTTCAGCATCATATTCTTCGGCTTGCTAGGGGCCTTCGTCGGGTGGTTCATCTACAGGAAGACAATGCAGCGAGCGCGGGAGCTCGAGACCGAAGAAGAAGGCCGTGTTCGAGAAGAGTCACGAAGGACAGGTCATATTCCCAACCAATTCACAGATGATCCTGAAGCGCAGGTGGCTGCTGAAACGTTAGCCCGAGATGAGGATGACGACGTGGCATATTTTGACGATGAGCCGAGTCCTCAACCTTACCACGACGATCACGCCGGCGAGGAGGACGTCTTTAGCAAGGGCGACGGCTTCGATGATGATCATGAGGACATCAGCAGTCAAGGGCAGTGGAAGCAATAGACGTAGAGCTGTATGACTCGGTGCCCTACTGTAGGTAGTGTTATCAACATAAATAGATACGCCTTGCAGACGCTAGAACGATCGGCGCTGACCTTTGAACATGCATTCTTCTTTTCGCCCGCGGTTGTAGCACAAGCAAGTAAGTAGCTAACTAATAACAGGATTCAAAGAACATGGCCATTAGAAACGGTTAAGAGCCACCAGCAGTCGGCTGAAGAGCGAGATGATCAGCGTGATCATCATGATACGGCGCCGCTCCGGGTGCGTGTCAAAAATAGACTACATTTGCCTTTGTATGGCGATGAAGCCATCCTACACGGCACACGTTGCAGATGATGAGCAGGATTTACACGCACTTGCTGGCCAAGGAGCAGACGAGTCGACCAAACAGACATCCTTTATAGACAACATACAAAGGTCGAAACATGGCCAATATAGTCAGGTACCGAGTACTCCAACAGTTGGTAGTTGTTACAGGATTGGACAAATAGTTCTTGACTGCTGTTGTAGGCTTTTAAGCGAAACAGCAGCATCGTCACAGACAACAGCTTCCATATCTGTCAGCCAATAACGTGCACCCGGAGCATGGCTCCTTCCTAGAGTTTGTAGTTACTGCAAGGCTTTATGCTAGGCAGACAGGGAAGTGTCTACCATAGGTAGAGTAAGGTACTCTACCAGAAGCACTTTGCTATGTAGTGATACAGACAAGATGTTTGTGTTGCTTTTTCTGGCTGGGTTGAGCATAGTTAGCCTTGAGCTGCGCGCGGGCTGTTTTGATAGCGTCAAGCCACACTATCATACCCAGGCTAAGAGTGAAGCTGCGCAGCACTGAGGCCTCTTTGGGCAACTTGGCTAGGTTAGTCTGTGTTTGGGGCTTGTCAGCTGCAGCCTTGGTGTTCTTGTGGGTGTCGCAGCTGTCTGTCTCACACCTTGGAAATGCACTGCAGACGTCGCGGTAAACACTCGCTACTCGACCATAATCCTTGACCATCGCTTCAATTTTGGCTATTCAATCGAACAAGTTGCATTTCTCACGGCGCTCCGTTTTCGATCTAGAATCTGATACATCTCATCGACGACTCCCACTTCCTCCAGTCTCCACGTTCTGCTTACGGCCAATCTCAAACATCCTGCTGCACAGAGGCGCCCATCGTGTGTTCAGATCGATCGTACTGACCAACCTGTCTTGAGCGCGTCAAGAGCACCATCTGCGACCTGCAGATCAACATTCGAGTTGTCCAGCTTCACTACGATCCACTATCGAGCAGACGAGCATAGGATACCGAATCTGAATCACGAATGAAGGTTTAATTGCTCCACCATAAACACAACCTCCTAAACCCAGACAACCCAACTTCGCACCCCATCGCAAGATCGCCGACGATACAATTAGTGTTGGGAAAGTGCGGCGACAGTGACCACCGATGCCAGCAGGCACCCAGGGTGCCATGGCTACCGGCCCTCAGCCCATATCCCAGCCTTCGCATCGAGGTGCTCCTGTCTCCAACAATGTCCAGCAGGCAGTATCTCCTCCTTCGAAAGAACAGTTGAAGTCGTGGTGGAAAGGGTTTGGTAGACGTAGGGACAAATCAGAAGAGCAAGGTAAGTTGCCGATTCAATGAGAGAAGCGCGCCGCTTGCGAACGATCGTTCAGCGTGTAGACTACAGCGCTGACATGTGAACAGCGCCAGTTGGCCGTGGCATATTTGGCGTACCACTACCTCAGAGCATCCTATACGCAAACGTCGCAATCTCGCTTACCAACGATCAAGGCGAGAGCTTCATCTACGGTTACGTCCCGATCGTGGTTGCGAAATGTGGTGTCTTCCTGAAAGAGAAAGGTATTCTGCTTCTACGAACACCAAGAATTCATGTGCTAACACACAGTAATAGCAACTGACGTAGAGGGCATTTTCCGTCTCAGCGGCTCTGCGAAGCGCATCAAGGATCTCCAGATCGTCTTCAATTCGCCCGAACGATACGGCAAAGGGCTAGACTGGACTGGTTATACGGTTCATGATGCGGCTAACATACTGCGACGATACTTGAATCAACTTCCCGAACCCATTGTACCACTCGAATTCTATGATAGATTCAGGGATCCTTTACGAGCTTACCAAGCAAAAGTCGGAAACGATGCTCAAGCCCAGACAATGGAGAATGAAGAACACCATCGAGCTGTCACTGCATACCAAAAACTAATCACGGAACTGCCTGCGCTGAACCGACAACTGCTGCTCTACATCCTGGATCTTCTGGCGGTCTTTGCAAGCAAGTCAGACCTGAACAGGATGACTGCGCAGAACCTCGCTGCCATTTTCCAACCTGGAATTATCTCACACCCTAGCCACGATATGGCGCCTAACGAGTACCGATTAAGTCAGGACGTGCTCATTTTCCTGATTGAGAACCAAGACAACTTCTTGATTGGCATGACCGGCACGGCTATGGATGAGAAAACCAAGGACGAAGTGAAGAGTGGCCCACCATCAGTTACAACGCCCAAGACCACGACCATCGGACGCTCAGCTTCGACTGCAAGCGCTGGAGCGGACAGTCTTCGAAGGGCAGCGGGCATTCGACGCAATGCATCCTTGTCATCACGTAATTCGAGAGATAGGAGCAGTCCTGGGGTATCGAGTCCAGGAACGCCTGTATCTCCTGGTGGAGTAACAGGCAGTATTGGCAGTACAGGCGGACTTGGACGAAGCAATACCGTGCCATCGAATCGCTCACCTGCCATGTCCGGGCGCCGCTTCCAAAGGATCTCTGACTCCAACGAGCCTAGCACGCCTACAGTAAGCACGCCTACGCCCATCCCAGGCTCACCACCAGATGAGCAACCAACTGCCAACGATTCAGCATATGGAATGAACGTGCGACAGCCCGTAGCAGTGGAGCATCCGTCGACAGTACAGTCAAACGTCCTCGAGCATAATCAGGTCGAAGAGTCACCGGCATCGAGAGCAGCAGCACATGATGTTCGACCTACGCCGGACTCCATTTCGGGTACTCCGATCAACGGCAGACAGAACAGAGACCGCAAGATATCGGGACTCTTAGCCAAATCACCAATCTTTGGTCCCTCTGATGTGGCTAGGGATCCAAACCAAAGGCAACCAAGAAAATTGCAAAAGCGCCGACTGCCGGGTAGCAGTAACGAAAGTGCCCAGAGTTCTCAAGCATCTCTCCATGCGGACGAAGGTCTTGCTTTCCATACGCCTATGGCGACACCGAGCAATCTACCACATGGCGGACAGAACCCGATGGAACGACACTACCCCTCTTGGTCCAATAATACTGCCACGCATGGCTCCGAACATCCATCAGAATCTTGGAACAGATCACCAACTGCTCACGAAACACGTCATATGAATCAGGGACTGATGCCACCTCGTTCTCCGACGGCATCGATACATTCGCGAGGATCTGCAACCGACCCTTCAGATTTAGATGCGTTGGATGACCCAACTGTGCGGAAGGAGAAGATAGCACACAGATACAGATGGTCCAAGGCTGATTCCGGCCCTTTGGCACCTCCACCGCCTATTGGACAGAACCCTGGGGCTCGTGCAAGTAATAGCTCACTTGGCTCTAACCGGCCAAGAAAGAGCTTCACTGGTGAATCGCAGCTGACACAATCAAGCAACATGGAAGGGTCCAGTACGGGCTATCCGTCAGGCATGAATGCGTCAAGTCGAGAATCGGCAGAACTGCTCAACGCGCAAAACGCGGAAGCTGAGAAGAAGGGCTTCTTCGGCAGGATGAAAGCCAAGATGCAGCAAAGGAGTGACGACAAACGAGAGCGCGATGTGGAGAGAGCGAAGAGCCCTCCTAGAATTCATCCAGATCAAGCAAACTCTAGAAGCAGTTTGTCAGCATTTGCGCATGAACATCTTTCGCCTAGAGGGCGCTCCTTTGATAGGCCGAGGGAAGAGCCATTGCCAGTCTTACAAGAGAAAAGACATGAAGGGTCGGGCTCCAAGACTCCAACACCGCTACAGCCGGCGCAGTCGGCACGATTGTCGACAGGTATGCCATCCTCGGCTCCAGTGTCGGCCGTGTCTCAGCAAGGACATACGATGGCAACAGTACCGGCCACTCAGCGGGATTCGATGTCAGCGCCTGCTACAGCGGCACCTGATGCACCTTCAGCAGCGCCGCTTATGGCTGCCGCTCCGGGACCTGTTCCAACCCTTGCTCCAGCTGCGATGCAGGGAAGCGAACAAGACGAGAAGCCTGTTGGTGTTACTGCTGCGGAACATCCTCAAGCATTCACTCAGATGCCTGTCCAACAGCCGACCGCCTCCAGCCAGCCGACGTCAGCTTTGGAACAAGCACCTGCCCAAGCTCCTGTCGCCGAGCCAAGACCTATACAAGAAGGAGTCCAACAGCAGTTGCATACAGGGAACGTTAGACCGGATAACATCCCTTCCAGCCCTCGGTGGACTAAGATCCCGAAGACAGTAGTGAGTCCGGAAGTGCTCCGTGAAATGGGTGAGGACTTTGAGGAAGCAGGGGAGCACGTTATCGTGAAGAGACAGGTCCCTCGTGAGGAAGTCCAGGAACTAGCTGACAGGACGATGGCAAGGTCTTCTGCGGGTGCAGAGGCCACAAGAGAGGTCAGACCGGAGCAGCATGGTCAGTCGTCTGAGTCAGTGCCACAACCATGATCAATAGCCTCAATTTAGCCATAGTATGACACGGAAAGAGGAGAGGGTTCCTGCTGTCAGGCGGCAGAAGAGCTAAGTCGTCTTGAATGAACAAGTGGTGGTAATGAGGGTATAGTTGGGCTATTACTCCGTATGCTCTAGCAAACTGTGAAGTGAACTATGATAATTGTCTTCCGCATGCGTCGTCGTGGCGTCCTCATGTGCACTCGTACGTCTGTATTTCTAGCAATGCGGTCATGCTGTACCTGCTGCACCGTAGAGTTTTTCCTGAATGCCTGATCTGCGGCAAAGCAAACTTCTTGAAGCTCAACTCCACCAAAATTTTGTCGCGAAAACTACTCGAGTAAGTATACTTTTGAATGGTAGTGCTGGGAAAGCACAGCAACTAGTGATAGGCACTTCCACAGACCACGATTTTACGTGCTGTGCGCTCGACACGCGAATTGCCACAGGATCCAAACATCACAGCGCACCTTTCACCGACTTGCAGAGCACAATCGAGCAGTTCCCATCTACTGCATTCGAGAAACTATTACTACGTGACCCAGACAACCACCACTTGTGCTTGCAACACCCACTTCCCAGTCCTCAGATCTCTTCCACAAAATGGCAAAAGACAAATCCCTCTCCAAAGAAGAGCGCAAAGCCGCGAAAAAAGCCGCAAAGACCGCCGACTCATCACTAGTCGAATCCTCCGGTATCTCCAAGGAAAAGAAAGACAAAAAAGAGAAGAAGGACAAGAAGGAGAAGAAGGCTAAGCTTGCGGAGAAGTTACTTGATGAGGTTGAGAGGGCGGATGGGGCGGTTGTGGAGGTCAAGGGGGATAAGAAGACTGTGATTAAAAAGGGGAATGTGGGTGCTGATGGAGAGGTTGTGAGTGAGGAGGAGGTTGAGGTTGAGATGGAGATGGATAGTAAGGGGGCTGTTAGGCCGATTGGGGCGTTGGTGCCGTTTGCGAATCCGTTGGCTGATGAGAAAGTTGGGAAGAAGGTGTTTAGGGGGGTGAAGAAGGGTGAGTCAGGAGTTTATCATTTGCTGGGATGTGGAGGTGCTAATGTTTGTGTAGCTGCTGCTCAGAGGACGTTGAAGCGAGGCGTGAAAGAGGTTGTCAAAGCTCTACGGAAGGCATCATCTACGGCTGGTGAATCGATACCTGTTGGGATCGTGGTTTTGGCTGCGGACATCTCTCCTATGGATGTTATCTCGCACATTCCGGTGCTGTGTGAGGACCACAATATCCCGTATATCTACGTTACGAGTCGAGCCGAGCTTGGTATGGCGGGGCAGACGAAGAGGCCGACTAGTGTGGTCATGATCTCGAGAGATGTTGTGAGCAAGAAGGGCGCTGAGAAGAGTGACGATGGTGAAGAGTGGACTGAGACATACAAGGGATTGGTGAAGGTGGTCGAGAGGGAGGGAAGACATGTTAAGGTATGAAGGACGTTCAAAGAGTCGGATTTCGTAATTGTACAGTCACAAAAGATGGATGATGCTTGCTGTGGGTTCAAAGTGCACATGGCGGCGTTGATGGAGTTGAAGAGACTGGCTCAGGATACCCACGAATGCTATGAAAAGTCGAGACTTATCAGCGGTCCTCCGCAGATTGCTTTCGAGGATAACACGCTTCTCGGCACGTTGGTTCACCGTATGGGAAAAGGCCCATCTGGTCGATTCGGTTGGTTCTGGAAAATTGAAAGAGCAACACAAGATATGCATGATGTGTTCGTAAGAAAAAGGCGCGAGTTGCTGATGTCTTTAAACCAGGTTCATTCGAAGCTGCGGTGTCGTGCAGGCAATGCAAGAACTGCCAAGACATAGCTTCTTCAGCATAGGTATGTGGTCAAATATCTCTAAACCCCTTCCACTCGCGCAAGTTTCTCAGCGAAGACCTGTCAAGACGAGGTCACATATGCTATATATCGTCGCTATGCAGGCCATCTCATCTAAATCATCTCGTCAATGGCCTGCCTGGGCTTGCATGTGCTAGACACGCAGCAGCCAATGGCGATACACGTCAAGCGAACATCCTGCATACCTTCGCTAAACTCATGCAGCCAGTTTGTCTAGACGTTCGAGTTCGTCCCAGCGAATCTGCCTCGCCAAGCTAAGCAGATGTGCCTGAACCGCTGACAATGCAAATGCCATCTTTCGCTAGGTTCGAGCTCGTCCTTGCTACCCCAGGCATGTGCCACCATGTCTGGCATCGAGATCATCGGCCTCGCCGCCAGCGTCGTTCAAATCGCTGAAGTCGGCGGAAAGCTGAGCGTGAAGCTGTTCACGTTTACTCGAAAGGTCAAGAATGCTAACAAGAGTATCGACGCTCTTTCACAAGATATTGCTGCTACCGGCGCTGTCCTCAAACAGCTCGGTGAGACACTGTCGAAAGATGCGTCACTGAAAGTATGCTCACAGGAAGCCCTCGATACAGCCAAAACACTCGTCGAAGACACCAAGAAGGTTTTTGATGGCTTAGAGAAGCTGATTGACGGCGATGAGAAGTCGAGCAACAAATTTCTCAAAGGTATCAGCTGGAAGCAGAGACTCAAGTTCCCATTCTTGGAACCACAAATTGCACAAGTTCAGGCCAATTTGGAGAGATTGAAGTCCTCTTTGCTGGTCATCTTGAATGTACTCATCTTCGCTGAGCAGCTGCGGAAGTATGTCAATATTACTGGTTCAATCCGCTTACTGACAAGTTCCTAGCCAGGAAGCTCTCCCGATCTTGAAGGATCAAAGAGAGCTGATCAAAGTGCTCGCCACAGAGAAGGACGAGAACGAAAAGAGGTACGAACGAATTCTGAAGGCCATTGAGGACAAACCCACCCACCAGACCTCGGCCTCTGCGGACAATGCTGCTCCTTCTATCAAGAGTGTTGACCTTGGCCTTACCACCATAAGCACTGCCACGACCATCGTGCCAGATAACGCTTCGCTTTCGAGCATAAACCTCGCATCACTACCAGAGAGCAAGAACGATTCCACACTACCAAAGATCGACCTCCCGCCAGGTCTGAAGCATCATCATCAACGCATACAGCATCACTCGGATCTGGTACAGAACCTGCTTCTGGAGATCAAGGACCTGCAGTATGACCTTGACCATGGTACGAGGGCCAGAATGCACAGCGGTGTTCTTGACATCCACTGGAATGAGTGGGCGGCTCATCGACAAAGACACGGCCATGAGCACTTTCAGAAGATATTTGAGAAGCATGCAGATGTGGTAGGTCGTGATATGGTTCGAATATAAACTTTGCCAGTCTGACATGCTTCCAGGCTCGTTACTGGACAGACCAAGTCTACCTCCAAGAAGTCCCGATCAGTGAAGTCGAGGAGAAGTTCCATCCTATGGGTAACAAGATCGAAAGAACCATGAAGGCGAAAAAGCTGACTTCATCTGAGCTCCGAAAGAAGAAAAAGAGCGCATGGCTCGGCGAAAGAGAGTGGTAACAGATGACGACTCAGACGACGAGCTATTCACGGTTGATATAGAGCCCGAGGCAGAAGTACGGGAGAAGATGAATCAGTGTCACACGCTTACCATCCATACGGACCTTACTCCTGGTAGTGAACAAAAAACAGGAGCCCCCATGACGCTCGATTTGAACAAAGGCGCACTCACCTGGGAGGCCAATAGTCGCGATATGAGCGTTGACACTGATACTGACAATGGCCCCATCCCACACGGCTTTACTGGCGATGGTGCGCCCCTGAGAAAGGTGGCGCACACTTCGCGATCCTCTGAAATTCAGTCAGTTGAAGTAGGGTTTGACAAGCAGCAGGCGACCACCTCTTCTTTCGACCCAGTAGGTCCTGCACGAAGACCAGTTCCGCCTTCAATTCTCGGAAGCGCGGTGTCAGACGACATACGGAAAAGGATGCATGAATTCAAGCTTTCACGACAAGGCACAAGCCAGCAGCAGCCTCAAACTGCGGGCAAAGATGTATCAAGCTCGCGACCGATCCGTGTTCCAGGACCAGGACTTGTTCTTCCGCCATCCGGAGGACTCGCCATCAAAAGAAGTGGAAAAGGCATGAAACTACCATCACTAGGGCAAGATCCTCCTCCTGCGGAGCATGCTGGGGTATTGACATTTTCAGCTAAGGCTGCACCATCAGAGCATGATACGGAGCAGCCAGGGAGGGAATACGAGACGAGGCTCGATAAAGCCAAAGTGAGCCCTGAGGCTTTGAGAAAGTGCTGGCAGAACTTCACCATCGAAGGTGACCAAGTCATTGTGCCTGGAGTTCTTAGCAAAGACGAAATTCGGATGCTCGAAGAAACGACCAGGTCTGACAAGCTGTCCCATGACACAGCTCCAGAGGATGACGCTGTGCTGTCAGGCTCTGAAACCAAGGAGGCCGTTCAGACGGAGCCGCCGCAGCCAGATATATGCGAGTCTAAAGACACTGAAAAAGCTGACGAGATAGCAGCCCGTTTTCCTGCCCAGACGGACCGAGAGCAAATGAGGAGGAAACCTCTCGCCACGCAGAGGCTTTCGTCTACGTTTGGAAGGAAACAAGATACGGCGTCGCCTTCTCCAACCGACAGAAAGGATGATTTAGTGGACTTGTCGCTGCTAAAGTCCACCCCGCGGTATTGGCGAACTAGGTCCTCATCAGGGCTACCAACAGGCCTGGCTGCCAACGACGAGCGCTACGATATGCACGCAAGCACGAACATTAAGCACGATGGTCTTTTGAAAGACCTTGACATTGCCAGAGGTACGCCCTCTGATACGGGCGAGGACCATGGCGCAAAGACAATCGGTACTTTGCCAGCGCTTCTTCCTGACGAACGATCAACACACTTTGGCGACGGTTCCAGAAGAGATTATACTATGCTCTATAGCACTTCCAGGGAGGACATCGACGAAGAAGCAACAGCTGGCCTGGCCACTGTACCTACAGCAGGCAAGCAAGAGGTCACCGAGGATGGAAAGACGCAAAGCAGCCACATGACTGGCAACAAGTATGTTGCGATGAACAACCATGGTGGTTTCGTTCTAGCGGGAGGTAGTTACTCACTGAGTGGTGACTATATATCGGAAGAATTTGACCACAAATCAAGGGGAAGATTGATGAAGACAGGCTATTCTTCCATTTCAAGCAAGCAGCCGATTTCGCAATCCTCGCTGGGTCGTGCCGCACAGGTGCCGACTTCGAGCCCTATGCTAGCAGAATCACGCTTGGGTGAGGGGTCCGATGAGGGAGATTCTTACTCGAGGCTCGAGGAAGCGTCTCGAGTGGGTAGCTCGCTTGGTAGCGAAACGGAGCGCAAACAGCAGTTGATGCAGAAGAGAGAGCAATTGAGCGAGCTCCGAACGAAGAGGGAAGGAAGAGAAAAGGGCTGGCCGCACGTGGCGAGCTAGATGGTCTTGTTTCGGGAGTGTATGCTCCTGCTGAGACGCCGTCGGCAGTGAAGCGTGATGAGAAGCAGAATATGAAGGCGGAAGCTGAGAGTTTGACATTCGATGAGGTTGATAAGCTTGTTCTGCAATTCACGACTGTTGATCTGGATGAGCTTGGGATGTGGAAAGGGATGGAAATCTTGGACATGCACGAGAAGTAAGGTTTGTATAGGCAGGGGTAACGCCACTGTTTATAATGTCCGAGTCGATGCAGGCTGTCGATGCGAGCAGGAGATTCCTAAAGTGTATCAATCATCAGTGATCACGGCACTCATTGAAGCGCTCTGAATCGGTCTTAGGCTATCAGGCCCTGCTCTTACGACGAGGCAGATGATCATTTGCAATTTGTGCCATTTTTGCTCACCAGAACATGTAGCTGAAGCTGTGACCGTTGTATTAAATTCTCAGGCTTCAGATGTCGTCTGATATGTGGTGAGATATCTCTTCAACGATTTTGCACACCTACTCCATGCAAATGCAATGCAAATGTACATAAATCATTCATTCCATCGTCAAACCGCGTGCACATCGGCCTCAACTCGATACATGCCGACAAGCTCGAACATATTCTGCTCTGCAGATTCACATCTTCATCTCTTCCCTCCCTACGTAAAATCAACCACATTCCCACCCCCACCACCACCCCTCCCCTCCCGCGCCAACCTCGCCTGCGCCCTCTCCGCCCTCCTCCTCCTCCGATTATTAGCATACTCACTCGGTCCACTCGTTTCCGTTCCCGGACTCGTCACGCTCTCGCCCAGACTCGGACCAAGGTTACTTATGCTGTTGCTCGCGGGTATCGGTGGTGGTGGCGGCACAGCGTAGCTTAGACCTGTTTGGGGATCGATGTTGTGTGTCACCGTTTGTGTACCTGGTGGTGGAGGAGTGGGGTACATTGAATTCGAGCCTGGGATTGGTGGTGCGACGTTCGCTGTTGAGGGGCGTGGTGTGATAGATTGTGGCTGAGATTGTGATTGCGCGTCCATGGCTGCTTGTTGCTGTGCTTCGAGTTGTTCCGTTCGGCGCCAGCGGTCGTTTGCGGCTGTGGCTGTACTTGGGCCGCCGAGGCCCTCGCCACCACTGCTGCTCCCCAGACTTGAGTTGCGCCGTCGACGGGATCCACGTCTTTCTGCGCGTCGCGCGGCGCGTTGGGCGGCGGCTTCTTCATCGGTTAGGCGGCGGAGGGTGACTTTGCGGCCGTTGTCTTGGGTTTTGACGTGGATGCTGACTGGTGGGGACTCGAGGGAGTCGGTGTTTGCGGCTGCGCCGTCGTGTTGGTGGTGGCGGCGGCGGCGGTCTGCGGTTGTTGCTCCGAGGGCAGCACCCCCTGCTGCGGCGGCGGCGGCGCCTGCACCTGGGTGGTGGCGATGTCGTTGGCGACCTGATGCTGTGGTATAGAGTTCGCTTCCGGAGGACATGTCTGTGCCGTGTGTGGGGACTGGAGGTGGGAGGTCACTTGCCATGGGCATTTGCGGTGGCATTGGCGCTGCCGAGGCGGGACCTGGCGGTGCGATTGGGGGGTCTGCGCCGACGGGCCGTATTCTGTTTCGATCTGCTAGGGCGGATGCTGCTGCTGCGCCGGCGCCGCCTGCTATTGGTGTCGCGGAGCTCATGCCGCTTACTGGGCCGCTCATGCCTGGTCCGTGGACTCTGCCGTCGATCAGGCTTGATACGTCCGAGGCTGTCTGGCTGGCGAGCCGGTTGTGGCGTGGACGACGAGGCGGAGTTGTGCCGTCGCCTGTGTATCTATGTTGTGAGTTCATGCGGGCTATCCTTTCTTGCTCGACTCGTTGTTGGCGCAGTTGTTCTGTCCTGTCTTCTTCCTTTTTCTGCCGGCGGTTCTTGAAGAGTTGGCGGACGGCAAACATTGTTCCGCCGGCTGCGACTGCTTGTTTGAATGTTTGGTGGCGCCCTCCTTGGCGGGACGGAGAGGAAGATTCGTAGTCGTCGTAGTAGGAGTATTCTTCTGATACACGGGAGTTCGCGCCTGGTGTCATCGGTGGTTGTGCTAGGGGGTGTGATGGTCGTCCTCCAGCTGCTGCCATTCCTCCTGTTGGCGTGACCGGTCGTGGTGGTATTCCTTGTTCAAGGCGTGACATGGAGTCCGAGCCTATAGAAGTATTTCCTCCTAGCGGTGGTCGGTATGGGCCAATATCTGATTCATCGTCACGTCCTGCTTTTCTGCGATTGAAGAGAGACCTTGCTGCTGCTAATCCGCCGCCAACTGCGCCAACTTGCAGTATCCGTTTGCCCCATCCCGGACGCTCTTGTGGTCGACCTGGCTTCTCGCCCATATACGACGAGGAGGAAGATCTGCTTGTGTAGGTTAGGTCACTCTCCGAATGCCTCCTCCTTGGTTTGTTCCTGCGATTCCACAGAGCTGCTAGGCCTGCGCCGGCTGCACCTGCAGTTGCGATCTTGCCGAAGCCAGAATGCGACTGTGCTGGCCTTTGCTCAGTAATGACTTCGCTGCTGTACTCACTGTGTCCTGGCGCTACGTGCGACCTTCTCCTTTCGTGTCTCCATTGTAGGATGAAATATACGACCAACAGCAAGAATACCCACAGCGCATATAGCACGAACAAGAACATTGGTGAGCCGTACAGTGTCAGGCCCAGCGGGACTTGTGCGATACCCAATAGTGCAATTGCTCTTCCCATCCAGTGATGCAGCATTGCCTTGAGCGGGACATGATATCTTCTCCTACCTCTTTCGATCCTGTGCATTGCCGCTCCACCAAGAACCTGCACCCATATGAGGATGAAGAGTGCCAGTCCGATGCCATGATGAGGGTTGGTCAGGCTTCTCCGAGGTCCGACTTGAAACCATCCGATGGCGAATACTGCTGTTGTGAGTAGCAGCGTCAAGATCTGCAACCATATGTGTGATCGCACAGCTCTTCGTGGGTTTGCGCCATAGAAGCGCATGAGGAGGATGGCTGCTGGGACAACGAGGAGGAATGTAATGGATGCGAGAATACCGTGCGCTTTGACCAGGCCTTGGTATCCGGTCATGCTGAGGAAGCGATTACCCATTCCTATAAGTTTAGGTTAGCCCGTGCCTTCCTTCTTCGATTCCTTCTCTCCTCACCATTGTATCTCATCGTCGCGAAGTTGAAGCCTACGAGATTCGGCAACAGGAAGGTCTCTCGTCCTGCATCCCAAGTGCCATCACCAACTGTCATTGTGTCTGAGTTGTACGTGCTGCTCCCAGGCGGAGCAAGCTGCGGCGACGGCGACATGTTGGCTGTTCAGTCCTCGACGGGGCAGGAGATTGAAAACAGCCTTAGTCGCGATGGAGGATGTCCTCCTAGCACTCCGAAACTGACACCATGCGTGTCGAAATCTGGTCACAACTGTCTAGGAGATGTATAGAAAGTTCAATCGTTCGGGCGTTATCTGCTAGATTTTTCGTCCAAGACTGTTCTCGACAGACCCGATTCGTTTGGTACGTGATGATGAAACTTGGTGATGGCCGATATGGTTCCTCGAATATTCGTAGATACTGTGGAAATGTCCCAAAAGTTTATCGTGTGACAATACCTCGAGAACAATAGTGTGATCGTCCTGTACCGGCTGCGGATAGCTCAATGATGCGATGACTGTGTTCCGTTACTTTCCCATGAAGCCAAAGCGGGACTGAGAGCTGGTACACTGCCAAGTTTTTGGAGCTAATGATCGATTGCTGGCACGACAACGAAGCAAAATGGAGCTTTGGACCGGGATTTGCCTCGGCACAACCAATCACAAGGAACTTCGGGCCGCACCCTAGACAACGTTTCTAAATCTTGGAACCTCCACGTGCGTCGATCAATGGAGGATACGAGTATTGTTCCTATGTAAGTGTTGTGTAATTGAGACTCTGAAATGGATGAGCAGCTCGCTCAGTTCATCAGAGCATTATCTATGTGAGTCTTCGTTCGCGCAGATGGATTCTCCTGACTAACATGGTCCTTTCAGTCTGCTGGGATGGATGTAGTAAGGAATACCAATTCCTCCGCCGAAGGCACAACTGATCGGGAACAGCGTCTACTCATGGTCGGCATCCTTCTATCCTCAGCCCATGCTCAATTGGAGACGGAAATCTACCACAGGCTTGGTGGTTGACTATCCAGCATTGAATGTCGTTGGCTTCGTCAGCTACAGCATTTCCACAGCATGCTTACTGTACTCGCCCAGAATCAGGAAGCAGTACGCTCTTCGCCATCCAAGCGCACCAGAGACGACAGTGAGGTTCAACGACTTTGCTTTCGCCGCGCATGCAATGGTCTTGGTCATCCTCACGTATTCGCAATTCTACTCGGCCATCTGGAAGTTTGAAGTACCAGAGGTGAGGACCAGTTCGATTGTGCGGATGATTATCCTCGGATGCCTTCTGGCTGTGCTGCTGGCGACCTCCCGGGCTGCAATGAACGATGCAACCGACTTTGATCCGCAAGCATGGACCTGGTTAGATGTGGTAAGGAGCTTCGGTGGACTATCACAGGTTTAGCTGACTCGGGCAGATCTATGTCTTCGGATACATCAAGCTTATTGTGACCTTCTGCAAATATATACCACAAGCCTGGATGAACTATCAACGCAAAAGTACGGAAGGCTGGTCTATAGGCCAGGTCTTGTTTGATTTTGCAGGAGGAGTACTGTCCTTGGGTCAACTGTTCATCGATGCAAGCTTTCAAGGCGACTGGTCTGGCATCACCGGCAATCCTGCAAAATTCGGTCTGAGCAATATCAGCTTGTTCTTTGATGTCATCTTCATTTTGCAACACTATGTATTGTACCGAGATTCCAAGACCGGAGCGGAGGAGGACAGTCAGAGACTACTCGCAGATGCAGACTGAGTACAAAGTACGGACCAGCCGACGACTTCGTGCCGACTAAGGAGCACGCCACATGAGACGAACGTTTCCAACAGGATACATCTAGCATTCTGTACTTTCGCCGTGTCAGAACACAACTCTCGCTCGCTATACAGAGCAACTGAGGCAGATCGGAGAAGAAAGCAAGAGGCAAAACCGAAAAGGCAGCGCACTCCACTACCTCCGGCGAGACGTGTTCAGGATCCTGCCAACTCTTGGGCGAGCCGAGTTTCGCAACGGGAAATTTCGGTGGTTAGCAGATGCTTGCATGACTGGAAAAAAGCATCCAGATGCGCATGGCAGTGATGCGCGCAATGTTGCCAAAACATTAATGATATCGATGCGGAGAGTCTTGGGTTTAGGACTCCCTTGCAACACTTGGAGTAGCTTGAAGCTCCTCTTTCAAGAGCCTCAACGATCACCGCTTCTGCTCTTACCAACGGAGTGTTGTAAGTGAGCTTCCTTCTCATGCGTTAGACTATTGACTCGATCAAACACTCCAAGCCGAGCCATGGCAACCGTCGCCGAGGACGGTAAATCAGCACTCCGCGACGGCACGTCTATCACCTCTAGTCCGTAGCACCTGTAGGAGATCGAATCGAACTCTTCTACGATCGGCTCGAGTATCATAACCTTGACTATATGATCTCGATTATCCGCGAAGAGAACGACTCGGTAGGCTCATGCATGCCATCGACCGTTCCAGACTCGATGTATTTCAAGATGCCGCAGAATAACCTACATGAAGCTAACAGTCTAGACCACGGATGGATCAACTATCTTGCGAGATGCAAGCCAAAAGTCTACCGCACAGCCACAAAACTCTGTGCTGCACTGCTTGTTTCCAAGCCTGGAATGCAAATTCGATGGAACTGCTTCCGACGACTAACATTCCACGAGTTTGCCAATGTCCAGATCATGCATGGCTCGGTACAAGCTTCAGTCGTAGCCATGAAGTCGGGAATAGCACAAGGCGTGTTTTCCTAGCGTGGCATGCGTGGTTATGCACACTTTCCTTTGTCAGCCTGAACGCTTTGGCGTTGGCACCTCGCGTCTAGGGCACCCACAAGTATTGCAGCCACCGAACACATCAACGAAGCGCAAAAATGGTACCCCGGTCGGTCAGAAACTAACCCATGTCTATCAATGATTCCTATCGTGCCATTATTGGACAGGCTAAGCCGCATTGCAGGCTATTTTCTACTCGCTTTGCTCCTTCAAACGCGGCTGCTATTTCTGCTACAACTTTTCATGATACTGTCGAGTCCTCTGCTTCATGTGTCTAGATGTCTAGCACCTCGCTATCACGGACGTAACAATCGTTAAGCAGGCACTCGTCGCAGATTGCTTGAAGCGATGTTCTAGGCAAGTGTTCCAAAGCGCCAATAATGAGCGACTCCTCCGCCAGATCTCGAATCAGCCTCATTTGGACCCACAGAGTCGCCTAGAGTTCAAGCGCACTCGGCCTCTCCCACACCAGACTCTGTCTTTTGCGGTCCTGTTGCGGTCCTGGTTCTTTTCTTTTAACCCTTGCCTGGAATTCAGGTCGGCAAGTAGCGGCGCGGAAAGTTACCACATTCTGGATTCTGGCACCAACCATGTCATTGGTCGAAGCGCTCCATGCTGAAGGCCTAGACGATGGTAGATGGCTGTTTGTTGCGACAATGCTGTCGTTCTCGCTCCTTAGCAACCCCCCATCTTTCGTCCATGTGTGGAATCACTTGCACCTATTGTTCGATCTAGCGGCTCTGCGATCGATTCTTTCCTCTTTTCGGTATCTCATCGAACTCTCAGCTGTCCACATCTATCCACTGTCCGAGCTTTTGTGGCCTGTCTCGTGGAAGCCACGCATCGCTGACATGCCGCTCGGTGTTCTGGTACACATGGACATCTACTGAGCCGAGCCACAGCTCCTTGCCTATCACTTGCGGCTCTGCTCCTCGATAGCTGACCTCGTGGCTCACGACCCACGCTCGTCATACATCTGTCCTCGTATTCATTGCCACGGAACGCGTGATGTTCCTCTATGTCACTCGTCGCGGATTACTCAACATTGGAGGACTACCTAGTTTCAGAAAGGTCACTGAGGTCACCCACTTTACAGCGATCCAATCCGAACTTCGATTCTATCCTCACTCCTCCACCACTAGTTGACGCTCCTGAGGACTTTGAGTCAAGTGACACAGAGGCTACACCTGGAGACGAACGGTCATTGCCTCGGCAAGGATCCAAGGGCTGGCCACAACCGTCCTTGTACGACGCCTTACTGATCAGACATTTGGGACCTCAGTACCCTACCGACATAGCTGATCGAGCAGGCAGAGAGCTCCTCGTCGACGATCCGGACGTGCCTTGCGAGGATAAACGACCAGACTCAGTTGAAGGTCGTCCACCCATGATCAGAGTAGCAACACCACGGGATGTGTCGATCACTTCTATTCACCCATCATTAGAGCACCAAGCCTTGACAGCGTCCAGACGAGCCTCAGAAAAGCTCAACGATGCCATTGCATCGCAGCGTCCGACATTGAACATGCACACTCACCATTACGAATACCATGCTACCTCTCCTACACAGTCTGGACACACAGTAACGGGTAATGAAGACAAGCAGGCTAGCATCAGCATTACAAGCCTCACCAATGGTCACGACTCGCCGCCTCATGTGTCTCATCCATCGATCAAGGCGTCGTCGCCCAACAAAGAACTCAACGTGATACCACCTTCGAGGCCAATATTGCCGTCTCTACATATCAGCGACACCTCCTACGCGCCTCCACAACAGCAGCATGAGTCTATATCTACATCACCCGCACTGGCAAGGTTCGCCATAACGCCGGCTGCTGGCCATCCCTTTCCAACGCTTGCGAAGTTCCAGAACCATCAATCACCACCTTCATCTGGGCAGACTCCGAGCTCCGGACAGACACTGCCACCCCTCGAGATCGCTCTGAACTCTGCTACAGACTCAAATGGCACTCCTTACACCGACATCCCATCTGCCCTTGCAAGACCGTCCCCAAGTCAGCACTCCCAGTACGGCTTGTCGCCTGCAGCGTATTCACAGGCCACGCCTCACGTGTCGATGTCACCCCCAAGACTATCGTCCAACCCAGCGTCCTGGCGAACACTTAGTCACAATAGCAGCGTTTCCACAACCTCCGATCATGCTTCGGGGCAGGGATCTAACTATGTGTCCACACCAGCGACACGACCGTCGCCTTCGCAGTCAGAAGCGCCATATCCTGGTTCTGAGCACGGAAGTATTACAGAACCAGAACTTAGCAGAATCGGAAGTTCAGAATTGTCTGATAGACAAATACTGCCGGATGGAACTGCTCTGCACGGATACACGTGTTCTTTCCCTGGCTGTACAGCCCTTCCGTTTCAGACGCAGTACTTGCTCAACAGTCACACAAACGTTCACTCAAACCAGCGGCCGCATTTTTGCCTGGTCGATGGATGTCCGCGAGGCCCAGGAGGTCAGGGCTTCAAGAGAAAGAACGAAATGATTAGGTATGTCAATTCAAACATCTCCTAAAATCTAATTGCTTACTGACTTTTCAGACACGGCTTAGTCCATACCTCCCCCGGCTATGTTTGCCCGTTCTGCCCTGACCAGCAACACAAATATCCGCGACCTGACAACCTGCAAAGACATGTTCGAGTACACCATGTTGATAGAGACCGAGACGATCCGCTTCTGAGAGATGTGTTAGCGCAAAGGCCGGAAGGAGGAAACAGAGGTCGGAGGCGCAGGCTGGGAGGATGAAGTGGAAGTGAAGAGGAAGAAGACCAACTGATTGGTGCTAGACGTTTGTTGTCAGTACGATCAAGTGTTACACCTGCAGCATCCATATCGATCCTCATGGGGAAACGATATCAGCCAAACATTACTCAGTCCGTCATGCGAGGAAGCTGGAGGTGGCATAGACCATCGGCGAAAATCTGATAGGATTGAGAGATCGGGCGCGGAATTGCCGGATACGGAGCAGCCTTCGTATCCTAGACTCGCTGAGATGGCTGTCGCGACCTTGACAGCGTCGGCGTTTGTATGCATTGCATTGCAGGGATTTTGTCAGTTTCAGGAGCTCTTTACTCATTTCTTTGCCGAGTAACAGGCTAGCGCGGCGTTCCGGACATGGAAAAGGAAGCATCGTTTTGCTGCAAGCATTTATGGGTTACTGAGAGCACAGGAAGACTCATAGTTGCCTTGAGTCACCTTAGGCTCCATGGAGGGTGTATTGCGCCTCACGTACATAGGAGAAGCAACGATTCAATCCAGAGTACAATTCTGTACATGTAGACGCGTTTCTGGAACAGACGTACCACTGACGTTGCTGTCTGTCCTGATAGAACCACGTCCCATGGCTGACGTCTAGTCGGCCACACCATAACCCACAAATCCCATCTCAGATAACCGCGATATTGCCCTCCCAACCGCAAATCTCACATCAGTCTCCCCCGCACCACCCGTCGCCAGGCTTGCCTCCTTCAACCCCGTCGCACTCCACTCAACATCATTGATAAACGTACTCATCATACTTGAGCTACTCCCACCCTCACCCTTCACAGTCAAGTTCTGATCCTGTAGTACTTCACGCAATTTGTCCAATGCTTCTGACGATGGAGACTGTCCACCATCTCCACCATTCGACCGCGGAGACTCAGCAAGAATGATGTTCTCGAATGTTTTCAGTATCGGGTCGGTCGAGAGACAGAATACCCGTGTCCGACTCTCATATGCCACGTCGACTAGTGTTATGAAGCGCCGTACGATATCAAGTTCGTCGGAGGCGAATCTGCGGAGACCGGAGAGGTAGATCGTTGATGTGTAGGCGCAGAGGGCGTGGTAGTCTGAGGCACTGAGAGGGGCTTCGCAGAGGGTGGAGAATGTGGTTGAGACGATTGGTTTAGGACTGCTGGGCTGTGTATCAGTGGATGGGGGCTGAGGTTGAGCGGCGTCGACCTTGAGTTTGCGATTCATCACGACCGGGATCTCGACTGGGGAGGGTGTCGTCCCATTCGTGGCATTCGACAGAGAATTCTGAAATTCCAAGGCATCGACGAAGAAGATGTCTTGTCGCTTGTGCTGCTTTTGCCCATCCATGCGGTAGTCGTGATCGCCTTCCATTCTGAAGACGAGACATCGCCGCTCCAGCTCCTGGATGAAAGGTATGAACAACGGCCTATTCAGTCCGTTTTTGTAGAGCTTCGTGGGATGCCGATTGCTGGTTGAGATCATTATTCCGCCGCTTTCCCAGAAGGAACCAAATAGACGCTTGAGGATCATGGCGTCGGCTATGTCGCTTACCTGGAATTCGTCGAGACATAATACCGAGGACTCGCTGTGAATTTCCTGCCCGATTCGAGTTAGTGGATCACCGGCATAGTTTGGCTCGGAACGGGCACGATGAAGACGCATGTGTGTGTCCATCATGAATTCGAAGAAATGGGCTCGACGGCGCGTCACGTTGGCTGGAAGGGTGGCCGCGAAGAGGTCTGCGATGCGGGATTTGCCGGTGCCCACGCCGCCGTAGATGTATATGCCATTTCCAGAGGGTGTATTGTTCTGCTTCCACCAGCGGGTGTTGGTGGTGAGGCCATGTTGTATACGACCTAATTGGTCAACGAGTGCTGCTTGACCTGCATTGGGCTTCAGTCGACCTTTTGACAAAAGATTCTGGTAAGCTGTCAACAACGGAGAGCTCCTGGACATGCTCCCGGCCGGCTTGGGGCCATGATCTGGGGCGTCACAAGAATCAGACAAAGGAGACTGAGAGTACAGAAGAACAAAGCTTGCACGGGATGAGGCACGTCATGATCTCGGCCAGCTCGGCCCGAGTCTACTTGGCACGGGCTTGGAGGAAATCGTTCAAGATGAAGCAGGTTTGCCGATACCTCAGTATCGACTGTCGGTTTTGATTGTGTCGCTAGGAAGAGAAATGCTAGCAAGTAGAGACAATAATATTATATGTTCTCACCGAAGATCACACAACGTGTTTTGATAAGTTCTTTCCCAGTTCGCGAAGGTCTTCGATATCATGTATTTATGAAGTACTATGATTTTGATTTTGCGGCTGAATGACCAGGAATCTAGGATAATTTATCCGCACCCCTCAATCGTGTCAATATTTATCTCATCGAAGAATTTCATCCTAACCATCTGAAACCCTTTGAGAAGTGATGTCAAAAGAATCAAGACGTCATTGCTCAACGATCAAAATGTTCGTCATATATGCTCATAGCAACTCATTGCAATGGGGAAGTTATCTCCTACCTAAAACAGTCAGGAACGACCAACTCCCACCCTGAACAACACCGGACCCAGCTTGAGCGCTTCGCACTGTGTCTTCGCATCGAAATACCGACTAAGAGTCGATCAACATGGCAACAGCAATCGTAACAGGCGCAACCGGCATCACCGGCTCTGCCATCGTCGAACACCTCTGCAAAGACTCCCAATACAAACAGATCTTCACGCTATCACGATCTCAGCCGTCCTCCTCCATGAGCGACAAGATCAAACATGCACATATGGACCTTCAGTCAAGTGCGGAAGACATGGCGAAGGACCTCTCGCACGTTTCTGGAAGTGTCATCTTCTTTTGTGCCTATCTTGCCCGCGACGACGAGGGCGAGGCGGCTAAAGTGAACGGCGCCATGCTGCAGAATTTCCTTGACGCACTGAAGATTACCGGCGAGCTGAAGCAAGTCAAGCGAATTGTGTTGACGTGTGGTTTGAAGCAATATGGCGTGCACCTCGGCCAGCCGAAACAGCCCATGCATGAGACTGATGCCATCCTCGAAGGCGGTAACTGGCCACCAAACTTCTACTACTCACAACAACGGGTTCTCATGGACAATGCGAAAGCGAATGGATATACATGGACTGTTACATTTCCACAAGACGTTCTGGGTTTCGCGAAAGGAAACTTCATGAATGAATGTACAGCTCTGGGTCTGTACTGCTCCGTTGCGAAGCTGGCACATCCGGACTCCGAACTGCCATTCCCCGGATCAAAGGCGAACTACATGGCGTTCAACTGCTGGACCTCCGCGAATCTGCACGCGAAGTTCTGCCTTTGGGCTGCACAGGCTCCCAACGCCGCGAATCAGATGTTCAACGTCGTGAATGGTGATACGGAGAGTTGGCAAAATTTGTGGCCAAGGATGGCGGCGAGATTCGGATGCAAGGTGCCGAAGGAGATGTTCCCTGGCGGGGACAGAAGCAAGTACGATGGCTTCGAGGCTTCTGGGCCAAGTGACTTACATGATCCAGCCCCCGTTGCTGTGCAGGCTACGAGCGAGGAGGTTGGAATTGGAATGGGCATGCCAGATTTGAAGAAGCCGAGTACACTTTACCAGCAGGTTGATACTACGAAGTGGGCGAAGGATCCAAAGGTGATGAAGGCTTGGGAGACACTGAGGGACAAGTATGGCCTGGACCAACAAGCTTTTGACAAGGCGACGTGGGGTTTCCTGACGTTCGTCTTGGGTCGAGAATACAGCTGTGTCACTAGCATGAGTAAGGCGAGGAAGATGGGATGGAACGGCTACGAAGATACGTGGGATTCTTTCGAGGAGACATTCGACAGGCTTGAGAAGGCAAAGATCTTGCCACCTGTAAGTCAACTAAAGAAGGAAACGCCGCTGAGCTCGTGAGGGACTGGGGCCCTATCAGGAGAAGGAAATTCTCATAGATATTGTTCATATATTTCCTTCCAACCATTACCCAGGTGTATCACAAATATTGCACAGACAATGCTGGGATAAATCGTACAGATCCGTCGTTCTCATCTCTTACTTTTTCCCTTTCGGCTTCGTTTTCTTGACCTGCTTGTTTCCCTTTCTTTTCCCGCCTTCCATTCCATGCACGTACTCTTCCTGCCCACTCTCCAAGCCACTTTCTTCCTTGACATCTTCGAAGTCATCACCCTCCTGCTTGATCTCCTCCTCTTCCTCCTCCTTAGCATCCTCCCCAGCCTCACCCTCCAACTTCTTCTGCCTAAAAGCTTTCCTAAGCTCACATTTCCCCACACTCTTACCACCCGCTCTACACTCCTCACACTTCTTCCCATGACTAACCATCAGAATATGCAACGCATACTTCTCCTCATCCGGTATCCTAACCTCAAGATGCGCATGCGTCTCATCCCGACTCGCATTCTTCGGTCTCCAGCCCAACAACCCCGCAATCCGATAAACATGCGTATCAACCGCGAAGCTCTCCCTTTGCAGACAGAACAACAGAACACAAGACGCAGTCTTGGGTCCGACCCCCTTCATGGAGATGAGCTCCGTCATAGCCTCCTCATCAGATTTATTGAAGAGATGATCAAGGCTATACTCCCCGTACTTCTCCTTCGTCTGCTCCAGAATAGATATGATAACCTTCGATTTCACAACGGCCAACCCACCACTCTTGATCGCGTCTTGCAGTTTAGCTTGGCCTCCATTCGCGATGGCATCCCACCTATCGCTAGCGCCGTAGACCTCGTCCATTGATCTTTTGGCACGTGTGCTATTCTTGTCGGATGTGTTCTGGGATAGAATCGTACGCACTAAGGCGTCGAGAACAGATGGTGAGTCGCCACAGCCGGCGCTGTCGTTTCGTGCTACCACTTTCTCGGGACGAATGCGCGCACCGTGGAGTTTGGAGAGGATCTTGTGTGCTAGACGTGCTTCGTCTGGTGTCGGGTGTGGAAAGTCAGGGAAGGGAGAGGTCTTAGCGTATTGTGAGTATTCCTTCAGCTTCTTGGCTTGCAATGAGGCGGCTTTGTCGGCTGGTGATGCTGCACTCGACTTTGATGGTGATTTTGCTTTTGGAGTCGATGATGAGGCGGAAGCAGATTTAATTTCCTTCGCTGTTGCTTTTGTTTTAGACGACTTTCTCGCCTTCTTGGGCTTGATATACTCGTCCGATGCAGAAGAGTCGGACTCCGGTTCATCCTTCGCATCAGATAATTCACTGTCTGTATCGTCCAGACTTGGCAGACCTGTCTTGCTATCCTCTGGCTCTGCTTTTAAGTCTCCCTCTGCATCCTCCGGCGCCTCGATCTTGACACGTTTGGCCTTCTGAGGAGTGCTGGAAGGCGCGGCACGCTTGACACTCATGTTTGCCTTTGGCATGGTGATATCCTCGTCTTCCTGCTGCACTGAAGTAGTCTCGCTGCCATACTCAGCATTGAATCTCTTGTTAGCCATTCGCGCGCTGGAGCGACTCGGTGTTGATGATGTTAGCGGTTGGGCCTCTCCTCGTGCTGATGCTTTTCGGGCCATGGTAGCGTAAACTGGCTTCGAAAGCAAGCTCCTTTGGTGGAATGATGGAACACGACGAAGTGCTGCGAGCATTCAAAGTTATTGATCAATGCTCTCACAAGACAAGCTGAAGTTCAAAGCACGAACAAATAGTGGACAGCATGGTCAACCCATATCTTAGCACGAGTTGATGATGATGATGGTGGTGATGTCAGTGAAGCTTCTCCAGATCGTTCCTTGCAGAAGCGCAGCGCCGATCACTCGGTTCGATGCGCCACTGACACGCTAGCCGAAGCTTATGGTCGAGTCTGGACGATGTAAGAGATGGTGCGGAATGGTCACAGATCGCTGGGGAAGACAACAGGGATATCAGAAATTGACGCTTGATTGCTTCGATTCAATCATAACATTCATATACAGAAGTGACTAAGAAGCGGTGAAATACAATGCCGCACGCCAGCCGCAAACATAGCAGCATGTCCCGAATACGGCAAGCCAGCGGACTAAGAATCAAAATGCCATAAATCAATGCTCGTAATCAACCTCTCGGCCTCCTCTTACGATACAGTTGCCTCGTTGCTTTCGGTGGCGATCTGATCATACCACTTCTCATGCGCCTTCAGGTCAACATTCTTGACCCTCTCAAGCACATCAACAATGCCTCCAGCTTCTGACACGAACTCAGGCATGCCTATTCGCGCTAGGGTTTCTGACGCGCCACTGGTGACGCGCACCTTCTCTGCCGTGCTCGAAGCGGCAATTCTATAGAAGAAGTGCTCTTTCAATGACTTGAGGATGAACGTCGCAATCTGTTCGCCAAAGACATCACTCTTGTCAGCTTCTGCTTGACCTCTTGCAGGATCGTACTCTCGACGTTCCTGTATGGCTTCCTGCCGCTCCTGCTCTGCCGTCTTCAGCTTGCTGGCTGCGCCGGACGCGATAGGAAGGACACGACTGACAAAATCGATGAGCCCAGATTTGGTGCTGTCGGGCATCATGTGGCCAGATTCGATTTGTCGCACGATAGTCGCGACGTCTGTGGAAAGGACATCGAGCTTCATGAGGCGTTCTGCTTCTTTCGACCATAATGCTTCTCGGTTTCGCCGCAGTCGGATCTTCGATGTTAGCAAAGTTGATGCGACAGCCACGACATGGAAAGTCCTTGCTCGAACCTTGAGCAGACGAATGTAGTCCAGTCGCAACGTCTCCGGGAAGTGCTCATATGTAAGAGGTGTATTTGAGAAAACAAGATCCGTCAAAGCTCGTGCATACACTGCGTTCGCATATGCGAATGTACCAGGATTGGCGCCGCTGATCCCTCTCCGAGCATTGTTCCACCACAACTTCGTATGTTCGAGTCCGTGTACTCGACCTTTGAGATCCTGCTCGAACATTGAGTGCTCGTGCTCGTGGCCATGCTCTATCACAGACTTCGATGCCAACCTGAATTGAAAGTTGATGTGGTCCAAAGTCATGATATCGAGTATGTTGATCAAGCTGAACAGTCGCTCTATAGTGTCGCTGCTAGTAGCGTCGGAAAATTGCTGCACTATGTCGTCTCGTCCAGGCGAACAAATCTGCTTGATCATATTCGCAATAGTTGTGAAAAAGTCATTGTACACGAACATGCCTTTCTGGACCTGCTGCTCAATGAGCCGTGCATCTAGGAAAGTGTCGATCTTGTCATAGAGTGGATGGCGCTGACTGATGAGGTTCATGATCTTGTCCTTGACCAAGATGACCATAGAATGCGTCCAGGCGCTTTCAGCATGTGTTCCTCCTTGCTGTATGCTATCACGCATACCACGGCGAAGCGCATCCATGAGGTCCTTCCGTGAATCCGTCCATGGTTGCTGCTGAACCTCGTATGTGCCATTAATCTGGATCTCGTGAGCAATTTCTCTGTTTGGTGGTAGTACGGTCATTGTCAGGCCAAGTCTGTTGACAAACGATGAGGCTTCCTCGGATCTTTGCACTTCGCGTGAAGGTGTTGCCGGTGGTGTAAGTAGGGCAGATGGCGCAATGTCAACATCCATGTCAACTGGCGTCGATGCTCGAGGTACGTGTTCGGTAGATTCTTTGGCCTGTTGAGCAACCCTGTCTCTTCGTGCCTTCCGGACAGCCTTCCGGATGCGATCCATTGCTTTGTCGTGCCCAATCAGACGCTTCAGTCGGACTAGAATCTTTGTCTGTTCTGTGCGTATCGCTTGCAGATACTCTTCTGCAACATTGCCATCACGATCGTCTTTCGTAGATTGGATGATCAAGTCGAGATTTACGAAAGAGCCGATCATCACATCTGCAAGTATGCCAAGATCTTGAGTTTTCCAGGCGTGAAAGCCAGAGGTGAAGTCATTAAACAGCTGTTGAAGTCCATCGACAGTCGCAGGCGTTTGCTGATCTTCGACAAGAGAAGCCACTGCGGCCTCGACAGCAGTGACCAACACTTGACCTTTTGTGATTAGATCCTGCTCTTGTGGCTCCTTCCCGCCATGACTAAACGCTTCCACGGGATGTGCAACTACCATGAAGGCGCCCAAGAAGACCCTGATAGCTCCTCTTCGGGCATTCTCATCGGTCTCGTGGTCGAGGATGCCAAGATGTTTCACCAGTCTCATGCTGGCGGCCATTGTTGCCTCAGAAGATATCAATTTGGTGACGTCCTCGAAGTCCATCTTCTTCAAATCCTCGACACTAATTCCTGCCTTCATGAATGCACGGGCGATGCGCCTCGGTCGTGTTGCCCTCCACGTCCTCTGGATCACCTTCACTGCGACGTTCTGGCTCATAGATTTCAGATCTTGAGGCCCAATCTTTTTCTCCTCAACAGCAGCAAGTGAGGTGGTCCTCGGCCTCCGGAAGTTCATCTGGTAATTGGATCGTCGTTTGGCAGCATCTGCATGTCTCTCGGCCATTTCATCTCGCAATTTCGCATGCTCTGCAGCCTTTCTCTCTTTTGTCTCCTCTGCAACACGTTTGGCCCGTCTGACTTCTTCTTCGCATCTCGCCGTTATCTCCGCTAGCAGCTTCTCTCTTGCCGCTTGTGCAGCCAACGCCTTCTCTTCGCTGTTTGAGCTCTTGGGAACGGCCTTTGCAGCCGCGGCTCTCAAACGGACTTGCTCTGCATGGGCGGCTCGTTCGGCCAAACGAGCTTTGCGGTTCTCGATGATGGAGGCTCTTCGGAGGTGTTGCGCAATATGCGTGCTGTGTGGTCCTCCATGGCAAGATAGTGTAGATGCGCGGGAATGCAGAGACGAGATGGAGCTGCGTCTCGATGAGTGAGCCGAGGATCGTCTTCTGCTGTTACTTCGTCGCTGTAAGCGTGCGGCCAGTCTTGCGGGTGGTGCGCCGGCTGGTCCAGTATCGCTGTTAGAGTTCTCCATGTTCCTGTCGCGATCGGCGTCAAGTTGCAAAACAGAAGGAAATGAGGTGTTCAGATCAAGAAGATCGGAAATGAGGACATCAAGTATTCAGTATACGTCAGTTTCGGAATTGCGACCTCGTCTCATGCGCAGGATCCCTAGTGAGACACCGGCGTGGTAGGCATGAACTCGTGAAACGTGAGAATGGTCCAAGCGTAGAAGAAGAAAGCCGTGAACGTTGAATATGGTCCGCCGGAAACGACCGATATCGTGTTTACGGAACAGAACTCGAGAATGAATGACTGTTGCTTACGGCAGGCACATGCGGAGGCAGGATCAACTTTGAGTCGCAAGACATCGAATTCGAAGGTGGAAGGTTCCAGTTGACCATCTCGGAGGGACATGAACATGGCCGCAGATGACACAACAAGCCACTAAAATCAAGTATTTTGGGGAGGCGAGGAGGTTGGTGCACCCGCCTAACTAGAGCCAAACTGTAACGAGTAAGACGCAAATTTGGATCTGGCTTATTGCGTATAGCCCGCAGCCGTTAGCTCGTCCTTAGATAGCAGAGGTTGATCAGTCGACTACCATTTCCCTCGTGGTCGGAAGGACGTCAAAGGAGATGTACTTATGACTTTTCACTGGGATACGTTCCGCATGTTCAGCGGTCGCTGCGGTCAAGACACGGAAAGTTACTAGATAGCCAGCTCTAACCTAGCTCAACCCTCGACCTGCTTTCTCATTCCCTCGACCATTGGCAGATAATCCGGATCTTCCATCTCGACGCTGAACCTGCCCTCTGTGCCCTTCGCTTGTCCATACAGCTTCCAGAACTCTGCAGCAACTGCACGTGCTGAGGTAACCTTAGCATCATCCCTCACAAATCCACCCACTGGCACAGCAGCGACATGAATCTGCGGTTCGTACTTCTTGTGGAAGCTGTGCATGAGGTTGTGTTGAGCGGCTTTTCCGGCAGACAGTGAGAAAAGGAAGGGGAATGGATCGCGGTAAAGTGTACCTGAGGTAGTCAGGAAGGCGGGGTTGTGTGATTGTGATTTTGAGGTCTCGAGGAGTTGTGGGATAGCCCATTGGAGTGTTATGTATAGGCTGACAGTAGTCATCTGTGGCATGTCAGCTAGAGAGGGGAGTTCAAGCACTGGCAAAGCGCCCTGAAGCACATACCTTCAAATCATCCTCCAGGCCTTTCGCCTCCCACTCCAATACCCTACTGGGGCCTACTCTAGCTGCATTGTACACCACGACTTCTAAGGGCACGCCAGCTGCCTTCAGCTTGCCGTCAACCTCACTCAGGGAACTCTTGACGCTTCCTTCGTCGGCCGAAACATCGATCTTCAGTGTCTCGACGTTTGCATCGGAAGCTGCAGAGGTAACAAATTTGGCATCTTCTGACAGGCGAGACTCATCCCTGGAGAGGAGGATAATGTGCTTGAATCCCTTTTCTGCGAAGTATGCTGCTGATGAACGACCTATGCCTGGACCTGAGCCAATGACTACCAAAGCACCTTTGGGTGACATGATCAAATTCGTGTATTTGTTGAGATAGATTCGTTGAGCTCACTCGGAATAAAGGGAACAAGGTCAAGTTCTTGTAGTGCAGACACGGAAGTCTTTATGCCATACGGTCGTAACCTACTGTAAGGGCGTTGGTGTTCGTTCCCTCCACTTTCAGCTCTATGCGCCGCTGTGTACTGCAACGGCCATGTTGACTGCATTAGGTGGGATGGACGAGTTCTCGATTACGCATCCGAAACCCAATCGTCACACCGGGGCCGAAGTTTGCGTATGAGCTTCATCGGGTTCGGCGTAGTGCAGCGTAATGAACCAATCGATAACCCTCTTTTCATGATCAGAGCTGCTTTTGCTATAAGGTCTCTAGCAAACGAATCGACAGGGAGTTCCAAAGAGAAAGCTAAGAGAGGACGCCTGAGGAGGCCTTAACATATTCCACATGAACTCCGCGGACTGGTCTGGCTACGGTCGATCCCGCGGCAAGATATGCTCTTAGCCTCACGTGATTGAGCGATCATGATGCTCAATATCGCCGCAGGGCGTAATCTCAGCTGATCTACTTCTAGCATGACCAGAACCATCTTGCCCAAGCATACGACCTTCATGCGCCAGCAGCAGATGCTCTGAGCATGCAACGCCTCTCAACATGGACTAGCATCGCACGCTCGCTGCGACCAAGCAGCCCTGGAACCAGCACATCCACCATCTCACGACCTCGATTCTTCACATCCTCGCCCTCTCCCCGCCAATATGCCTCTCCGTACGAGGCTGCACGAGCAGCATCTAAAGAGAAGAACAGAACAACAATGTATTATGGGGCGTCCCTCATAATCGGCACTGTGGCCTTGTCCTACGGTTCAGTTCCTCTTTACAAAATGATCTGCCAGCAAACTGGATGGTCCGGTCAACCCGTCAAAGCCCACGATAGCGCCAACCCAGACATTCCACAGTCGGAACGTCTCAGACCTCTCGCCGACCACCGCCGGTTACGGATCACATTCAATGGTTCCGTCTCTGATATCATGCCATGGAAGTTCACGCCTCAGCAGAGGGAGGTGAGGGTTCTGCCCGGGGAAACTGCATTGGCATTCTACACTGCAACAAACAAATCCGAAGCAGATATCATCGGCGTCGCGACATACAGCGTTACACCGGCGCAGGTGGCACCCTACTTCTCGAAGATCCAATGCTTCTGTTTCGAGGAGCAGAAACTCAACAAGGGTGAAACAGTCGATATGCCAGTATTCTTTTTCATTGATCCGGAGTTCGCGAACGATCCGACCATGAAGAACATCGACACAATCACCCTGAGCTACACTTTCTTCAAGGCTAAATATGACAAGAATGGTGTTCTCACGACGATTCCTGGAGCTATGGTGGCGGCGTAGATCGCAAAGGCAGACGATGTCGAAGAATTGAGGAGGATTTGGCTCCCTGCGGACCGGAAATGGACGACCACAAGCATCATCCCGCTCAGACAAGTAGGTGAAATTTGGTCTTTAGGATCCGAGCCAGGCAGTGGTGAAACGAAAGCACGAAATGGGCTCCTCGGACGCCGATCCATGACGAGAGTATTTGATGCGGCCATTTGTCCACGCGGTGAGACAACTCTCAAGAGGATGCTTGTGTCTGATCGAAAGCAGCGACAAAAGGCGCAGGCGACCGTTCACGGCTCGACGGAGAGGTAGTAAGATTTTCAGATTGAGACACGGGAAGACGGACAGATCGCTGGGAGATCTCACGCATTCTTCGGGAGAAATACGAGTTGGGACGGGACACATGTACAGCATGTATCAATAGCTATCAACATAAATCTACAAACCATAGAACTGGACCTGCTCACTGCCGCGCATCGCTGGCTTGGCCCAAGTCAGACAGTCAAACGATCGGTCTCAGTCACCAATCTTGGTCCATGTATCATTTCAACGCCGTTCCTGTTCTCCTACATTCATCCCACTCTGCAAGATTTAGCCAGGTTGTCTCTAGCATTCACGGGCTGCTGCATATCTCAGACAGCTCACCGCGCCCTCAACTTCCCAAGCGCCCTCTCCGCATCCTCCCTCGCATCATACCCGAAATACCACTCTCTAAACCCGGCACTCCACGGTCCAGCACTCGGCCCAGGCAATGGTCCGTCGAAACCGTGGCGTCGAATCTGTTCGACGATCTCTGGTCGAGCTTGAGAGATGAAGCCACCGTTACTGAGGATCTGGGCGGAACTTGCGCACTGTCTCAACAATCTCCGAGATGCTTGACGGTGTCTGCCAGGAGTTGTTCGCTTTGGCGGCTCCGAAAGGCACGGACATGTGATCATGAAGACATGGTTGACCGGGTCAATAGCACAGCAAAAGCCAGAAAGTGAAATTGGTTGAAGTTCGAGGATCCGGACTGCGCCTTCGTTGCTGTCTAGTGCTGCACGATCAAGGAGGATATCAGAGTCACCCGATCGACTCAGCAAGCGGCATCTGGCTGTTCGGCGAAGTGGCAAAAGAAATGGGCTATTAGCATGCAAAATAGTCAGGCGATGGTTGTTGACGCCTTTGGCTTGGTGAAGCCACTGTACATCGAATGGTCCGGGCTGCCAGGCCCTGAGATTTGCTCCCTTGAAACCCCAGCTGTCAAGCATGGCCATGGCAACGCGCATAACCGTGATAGCAGCACCAATCTCAATCTTCATCCTTGACTTGCATGTTTTGCTTGTCATACCCCAGATGATGATCCGTTGCTTCGCCTGATTCAAGGCTGCATGCAATATCAAGCAGCAGCATCGAATTTGCGCTTAGCAAAACCAGGTACTGTTAGCTCTCAAACTGGCACATACGAAGTACGTCCGGCGATAAGGATATTCACATATCAGACCACAATAATTGTTCAGCGGCCTTGCGGAGATTCTGTAGCACCAACATACCACTTACCTTGGGCGCAAGACTAGCCACACTCCAGAGCCGCAGACTGATTAGGTAACATCGTCGTTGGGCTGGAGTAGTCAATTATGCACTACCAAACAATGATCTGCGTGAACGCCTGTCGTGGTCGGGATAACTGCACTCCCTAGAAGCCCTGCAATCTCATGTACGCTTTTCGCTAAGCAATGAAACTGCAGGTACGCGTCTGTGCCCGCGAGCTGGGAGCCAGTATCCTTCTTCAAACACGACAACGAAATGTACGAATTCGTTGGACAACCAGAAAGGCAAAAGTGTACACAAGCACCAGAAAAAAGCAGTAGAAGCATTGAAAGCACAAGATCGCTAAGATTGTGAAGCACAGGAAGCTTGGGATTGAGACCAATCGCATAAATACTAAGAGAAACGGAAGCCATTGAAGCTTCTCAAAGCCCTGCAAGCTTTATCTCCTCGAAACAGCCGCGACAGTTGCCTTCCGTCTCCAATACTCCGATTGGCCAAAGCACACTTGGCAAGCATTCAGCAGTGGAGCTGATGATGTCGTGCACCGATCGCGCTGCAGGTTCGCCAGCAGCAAAACATTAATTCAAAAGAGGCAGGTAGAAGTGAGGATGAAGGTCGGTATGTGAAGGTCTTTCCACCCTCACTATCGCTCTGCTCCTCTCGTTACTTGTATCATATTTGTCTTCCGCAAGTATACCAGTCTCATGATGCATATTCTTCCGGCTGCATTGGCAGCACTGTTGTCGGTAGCTACAGCAACTCCAGTCGCACAGCCAAAAGTGCACCAGGATCACGCCCGATCACCATACGCAGTCAAAGAAACACACTTTGTCCCCCGAGGATGGACTGCCACTGATGACTCGACAGATCAGCTGCTCGACCTCAAGATCGGTCTGAAGAATAAGAAATTTGCTGATCTCGAGCGACATCTGTACGAAGTATCACTGCCCACCCATCACAGATACCGACAGCATTTCTCCAAAGAAGAGGTGGACAATCTGGTCAGACCTGATGAAGAAGCCTCATCGCTTGTCAACGAGTTCTTGCAAGACCATGGCATTTCGAAAGAGCAATGTAGATACAGCTCTGCAGGAGACTGGATATCGGCGGCGTTGCCAGTGGCTCAGGTAGAGAAGATGCTGAACACAAAATACTCAGTCTACAAGCACGAAGATGGAACAACTATGATCAGAACAACAGAGTGGTCATTGCCCCAGCATCTCCACGAGCACATCAGCACTATCCAGCCAACGACGGCTTTCCTCAGAGCTTCACCCAAACTGCAGACAGTACTAGAGAGCCCCGACGCCGACTTCAACGAAGACGACTGGGACCCGCCGAGCGCTACGGATCTGATCAGCGTATGCAACTTTGAAGGTGTCACACCAGCCTGTCTCCGACTCCTGTACGGCACCGATGATTACACACCTCAATCACCAAACTCTTCCATTGCTTTCACCAATTACCTTGGCGAGGTAGCTAACCGCTCTGATGCTTCGCGATTCCTCACAATGTTCCGACCAGACGCTGTGTCATCCGCCTCGATGTTCGATCAAATCTCCATCTCTGGTGGTCCTGTGGACAATGGCACAGCTGGTGCAGGCTATGAAGGAAATCTCGACATACAGACCATCGCCGGTCAAGTTTGGCCCATCAACATCACATCTTACTCAACCGGAGGCAGCCCACCGTTCCAGGCTGACTTGAACACACCTACCAATACAAACGAGCCGTATCTCGTGTGGCTTGAGTACGTGTTGGGTCAACAAGAGGTGGAACAGACCATCTCAACCAGCTATGGAGATGACGAGCAGACCGTACCACAATCTTATGCACAAGCAGTCTGCGAAGGCTTCGCACAACTTGGATTGCGTGGTGTCTCAGTTCTCTTTAGCAGTGGTGACTTTGGCGTTGGCTCCAACGACACCTGCTACTCGAATGATGGCAAGAACACATCGATGTTTCTTCCGGCATTTCCCGCATCATGTCCATACATAACAGCCGTCGGTGGCACCAGAGGATATCCTGAAGTGGTGGCATACGACACGAGGAACGGTTACGTCAGCGGCAGCGGCTTTAGCAACTACTTCGCCCAGCCAGCTTACCAAAAAGATTCAGGCGTCGTCGACAAGTACGTGGAATCACTCAATGGTGAGTATGACGGGCTGTACAACAAGAGCGGTAGAGCATATCCTGATGTTGCGGTGCAAGGATATAGGTATATAGTGATATACAACGGCTCGGTAATCACCCTGGACGGCACGAGCGCTTCATGTCCTACCATGGCTAGCACCATCTCACTTGTGAACGATGCTTTGATGGCGGATGGACAAGCACCTCTTGGCTTCCTGAACCCTTGGTTGTACACTGGTGCTGGCGAGAAGGCGTTCACGGACGTGGTCAACGGCAGCACTACTGGATGTAACACTGCAGGATTCCCTGCGGCTGCGGGATGGGACGTTGCTTCGGGCTTTGGTACACCTCAGTTTCCAACGATGCTGGACATCCTGGGACTGGGTGATTCATAAACGCTGGGCAGGTGCATAACTCTACAGTATGGTGGCTGTGGATGGCGCTTGGACAGAGCAAGGTACGGGGAGGCAGCGCTGTTGTTCGAAGACAGCTTCGGCGCGCATCAGGCGGGACGTGGAAGCATTATGGCATATGAGATCTAATGATAATGACATACTGAGCTCATGCAATACATGCATGGTGCACATTGAACTGAAGCCTTGCAACTCGGCAAATGACAAGGAAAGCTCGATTGGTACTTCCCCAGTAGCACTGTGTTCAATTTGCTAGTTGCTTTGATCCTTACATAGTTGCTACGGGTCGAAAACTCAAGTGGTGTTCCGCCGATCCTCCGCCACCGTGGTCCATAGCATGCTGCCGCCACCTGTGTCTGCATGTATCGAGGTCGACGCCTGAGTAGTTCTTATGGTTTCCTTCCTCACTCCAAGGTCAAGCCTGTCCACGCTCCGTACGGGCACGATGGCTTTGCTGTGGAGACCTTCATTGTTATCATTAATGCATGAAATGTGCCTTTGTCGAACTCATCCTACGTGTATTGTCCAGGAATAGCAGAACGTCGTCAACAAAGGCTGGCACATTACCTTGTGTCTCGACGCCATAAAAACAGCCACAGCCAGCACTCATCTTATCCTTGCTCTGCCATCTGTCTCCGACTCCAGTTACATTCCCGTCATATCCACAGCTAAAATGTCTCCCCCATCACAAAATACACGCGCCTCCTCTTCGAAAGAGCCCCTCGCAATGGTCAAAAGCCTAGAGCATATCCCGTTATCGTCAACGGCGCCATCGAAGGAGAACAGCCTGCATAGGAGCGAGTTTCTGTCGAGTAAAGAGTTTGATCGGATTTGGGAGTGGATTCCGCCGCCGCCGCCGGGTAGGTGGAGGTAGGATGGGTAATGGAGGTTGGGATGTATGGAATGAAATGAATTATTGTCGAAGTTGCCTTTGTGACTTTCTGTCTGTGTGAAATTGTGGATGTTTCCTGAGTTGGGTCTCGTATTCGGTCAAGGGTTATGCTTAGCATCAGGCCAACTTCCTTGTTGTCGAACATACTAGATGGTCAAAGAAGAATGGCGAGTATCTATGCAAAGTGAGCTGTTCAGTGCACCACATTTCCGCACGATCGCTGGCTCAACGCTTGATTACTGTCCTGTGAGTAACTCGAATAAGACCTCTGCAACGTGGCAACTGATAGTCGAATTGCTCGAAGACCTTCGCAGGGAGATCTGGTGAAATGTGCGAGGACGTCGCAAATTGAAAACTCGAAAGGTAGAATTGGATGCGCTCTGTTGTCTATTGTAAAGATATTGCTTCTCCGCAAAGCTTCAATTGGTCTGAAAGGGCAGTCACATCTCTCTCAGTGCAGGATCGAGGTAGCTTGGCCATTCTGGCTCGTCACCCGACGACATTCATGCCTCAATGGCAGGCGGATCAACGAGGTTGTCTTCAGGCGCCAATGTGCTATCCTGTGTGAAACGAGATCCGTGGTCGATTGGTACTTCGACTTGTCCTAGATCAGCAGAATTACCGGCTTGTACGATGGGAATCTGTTTGACGTGAATCTTCTCTCCAACGTTGATGGCCGCCTTCTTCCACCGCTCTTTCTTCTCCTTCTCCTCGATGAGATCCTCAGTGCTCTGGCCAGGATGCTTAGTCTGCACATGTTTCTTTACCATTCTGACTCTGTCGAACCTGAACTGTGGACATAGCTTGCACGCGAACTGTCGATCGGATGTCTTGATGAGTCGCCGGCCGTCGGCTGCGTAACGGGCCTCGCGATCGAGGGTTGATGTGGGAGCTGGAGTGTTGGTTGGCTTGCTGCATTTCTCCGTCGTCTCCGCAAGCGTAGTGAAGTGCGTGAATCCGTACATGACCTTGAGATCCTCCCATCTTTCACCTGGATGAGCATTGCGGACGTGACCAGCTAGTGTATATCCATCTTGGCTTGTTCTGTTCTCTGGACATTGACGGAAGCGCGCCTCAGGGCATTTCGAGCAGCCATAAATGTAGTCTTCTTTGGTGACTGAAGAACGACCTGGCGGCTCTCTTGTAACATGGCTGAAGGAGGCGCCGTTTTGCGAGGCAGAAATTATTTGTTGCGAGTCCATCTCGTCGTGAATGTGATATGGCAAGATCGTAGGCTGCAGCGCAGACTTGGTGTTCACAGATTCGTGGAGTAACTCTCGCAATCTGTTGGCGAGAACTTGAGGCTGTATGGAAGGCCTTCCAACTGTGAGTTGCTGATACTTTTTGACTACTCGCAAGATGGCGGCGTAGGCTCGAACTTTCATAGGGCGCGTGTGGGTTGCCCATGGGTGTTTTGTGAATGCGACGAAGCCGCTAGAAGCTGCGTTTCACTCCCAATCACTATTCGAGTGCTTGATGAAGCGGGCTGTCCCCTTCAGCGGTGGCGGCAGACGAGTAAGTACCAAGTACGCCTGCTACCCTGTTAGTAGCATGAACGGATTAGGATTGCGCGACACGATATCGAGGCCAGCATGATGAATGTGTGGAAGCGCGGCAAAGAAAATGTTTCGCGGATGACAGCCTGTTATTGATACCGAGTGATCAACACCGCCCAAGCACCGAATGAACTGCTGCTATTTCAATGCCAATATCCTGCTCTTTGACCTCGCGCGTTCACCTTTCACCTTTGTGCTAGCATCTCCGGATCGTACTCATTATCATCTATTTTGTATTGGTATGTCAGCAGCTTTGGTTTTACCCAAGTCTCATGCTCCAACGGAGATTGACAAGCGTCTGGGAATAAAGCGCCGTTTACAGTGGACTCATTCCACATCCTGCCTCATCTCAGTCAATCGAGCTCAGCCGAAGCGAGCTCAGAAAGATTTTGGTGCAAGACGTGACCGGATTAGTCTGAGATCTGTCGACTGGAAGATTGACATTATTGAAGTTGAATGGCTCCTTGATTGTCGAACTGTTCGCGATACGGCCGCAACACTTGCGTGAGCAAGGAGCAGGATCAACGAACACAGATCTGTGGTTGTGAAGAAAGGGAAGAAGTTGTGGAAGGCACGCGAGGACGAAATAATTTTGGATGCGCAGATACCTGTTTGATACGTTTGCACATCTAGTGTGCTCGTTCTTTCCGAATCTGGTCCGGCTGCCTTAGTGAAATTCATGAGGCCAGCCCACCTTCGATTCTTCTACCTCTTCCAAAAACCCGACATTGACACCTAGTCGCATTGCCTCGAGCTTTCTGGTTTTTCATTCGTGAAGCGGTGTACTGCACAGTAAGTTGCCCATTATGGACTCCGCGGCGATCGAGCAAATGAACAAATTGCGCAAAAGTCTAGGTCTACCTTTACTCGGCGGCGCACGAGCAGACTCCAATGGACCGACTTTCAAGGAGAAGAAAAATGGTGATGCTTCAGATGACGAACCTGCGTCCACCATAGACACTCGAGAGGCAGCAGGGTATGCCAACTTCAAACAGATACAAGACGACGAAAAGAAACGCCTCGAACGAGAACAGAGGAAGAAGGCTCTTCAGAAAGCAAGAGATGCTGCTGCGCGATTTCAGAGGCTCGAAGGCAAAGGTTTAGGGGATGTTGATGAAGCCGAAGATGTTGATGCAAAAGCGTGGTTGAAAGGACAGAAGAAGAGGCAGAACCAGATCGAGCAGCAAAGGGCGAGGAGATTGGAGGAAGAGTTGGCCGAACGCGAAAAATTGGCTGCAATTGAGTACAAGAGCTCCGACCTTGCTGGAGTACAGGTCGCTCATGAGATTGGCGACTTCGACGATGGAGCAGAAGATCAGATTTTGACTCTCAAGGACCAGGAGATTGGCAAGGACGATGAGGATGAGGACGGAGATGTACTCGAAAATGCGGACTTGATCGCTCGAGACAAACTGAAAGAGAAGATGGACGCGAAGAAGAAGATCAGATACGATATCCATGATGAGGAGAAGCAGGATCTACTGTCGCAGTACGATGAGAAGAAGCGGAAAGCTTTCACACTTGATGCGCAAGGCAGCAGTCTTGAAGAAAGGGAAAGCAAGAGGCAGGCTATTGGGGAGAAGCTGAAGAACACAATCAGCCTTGACTCGATTATCAAACCAGAAATCATGTCCGACTACCAGGAAATCAAGATCAAGAAACCAAAGAAGACCAGCAAAAAGAATAAGAGGCAGAAAGAGGCCGACGAGGATGACATTTATCCAACCACAAATGGCACTAGTGACGTGATGGAAGTCGATGCGCCGAAACCTAGGTCGAGGGCAGAAACGAACTACAACGACGATGAAGATCTGTCCAATGCTCTGAGTTTCAGCAGGAGAGCTGCCTTGAAGAAGAAAAAACTGAAACCTGAGGATCTCGTCAAGCAGTTGAAAGAAGAAGAGCTAGAGACAGAAATCCCAGAAGCAGAAGGCGGCATAGTCCTCGATGACACCACAACTTTTCTCGACAATCTGCAATCGAGGCCCCAAGACGAAGAAATCAAGCCCGCCCAGAAGTCAGCAGAGGCATTGCAAGAGGAAGAACAAAAGGCAGCCGCCGAGGACGAAGACCAGCTCATGCAGGACACCAACGAAGCCTACACGATTGTTGAGGGCGATGAACAAGCGCTTCTTGACAGCATTGCTCGAAATACACCAGCAGAAGCCGCGAACCCTGAACTCTCCCGCACTGGTCTCGAAGAGGAGCAAACCTTGTCCGGTGGTCTCGGAAGCACCCTTGCCCTCCTGCGCTCCCGTGGCCTGGTCCAAGAAAACGACATCTCAGACAAGAATACCCTGTACCGTGACCGACAACGCTTCATCAACGAACAGCGCCTTCGCGAACATCAATCCGACGAACGCGCGCGCCAGCAACGAGAACGTGATCGATTGTCCGGCAAGAACACAGGCATGAGTCAAAGAGACAGGGAAGAGAAGGCAAGATGGGAGAACGAGCGCCGTAGTCAACAACAGAGTGTTGCTGCTGCCGCCGCCTTCAACAAGGAGTACAAGCCTGATGTGAATCTGAAGTACGTTGATGATTCAGGTCGGCTCCTCAACCAGAAAGAAGCGTTTAAACATCTCAGTCACCAATTCCATGGCAAGGGTAGTGGCAAAGGAAAGACCGAGAAACATCTCAAGAAGATTGATGAGGAGAAGAGGGATTTGGCGAAGAGTGTGCTTGACTCTAGTTCGATTGACCGAGGCATGCAGAGAGCGCAGGGAACCATGGGGAAGAGAGATAAGGTTGCTGGTGTCAGATTGGGCTGAGCAATGTTGAAGTCGGGTATTCTGACAGGCCAACACGCAAGAGCTGCCGATATTCTGGCTAGGATCTGCCTTGCGCTGGCTCGGCTGCTAGCTATCGGAGGGCTCGGTCTCTGGTTTTGGGTTAGGTATGTGGTGGCAGGATACCCAGGCTAGGGAGATTGGTGTTGATCGTGGTTGAGCGATCTGGCCAGCATACCACGGATCGAACGGGATACCGCGCATCACTTTATGTATATTCGCTACCATCTGCTTATCTGATAATGCTTCGAAGCACAGCAGATTCAAGCACGGCATCTACAGAGCGCACTCAGGACCAGCCACCGTTTTTCGAACTGTGCACAGCTTTAGGCCGATGTTGAGCGTCCGAGAGTGGTAGCCTAGCGGTTCCAAATATTGGAAAACCTTCGCAGGCGAATTAAGCCAGATGGCCACAACCACCGACTGCATATATATGTCCACACGTATCCTTCCACATATATGCAAAACCCACGTTTGCCCTGAAAAACACCACACCAATCAAAACTCACAATCGAACAAAATGGCAGACTCAAAACGCACACCAGGTCCCCTCGCCGCAAAATTCGCAGAAGCAATTATGGAGAGGCGAGGCCTCAATTCCGACACAAAACATACCTGCGACGCAATCGTCCAGCGCCTCAACGATGTGAGCGATAGCATGCGGTCGAATCACGAAGGTCTGATGCAACAGCTAGATAGAGGTTTCGATGAGATCAAGGCCACTCTTGCGGAGTCGAGATATTGGGCTGGGCGGTTATTGCAGATGTTAAAGGAGAGGGAGAGGAGGGAGGCGAGAGAGAGAAGGGGTTCGGGGGTGGGTATGTGATGTGATGTGGATGGCAGCGGATCGTGAGAGAGAGAGAGGGGGGGAGATGGGCGTGGGAGGAAAGTGGCTGGATCATGTCACGATCGGACTGTGTTAGACAGGGTTGGCATTCCGCTGGAAACAACAGCATGAAAAGCGAACTGGATAGGTTTGCATATCGCAACTGCAGGTGTGCATGCTGAGCATTGTTCGACATGTTGTTGACCTGCTGACGTTTTCTGCCCTTCGTTGTCTTTTATTCTGGGTTGCTTTACGACTGTCAGTCTCTTTGCAAGGTTGGACCTACAAGCATGATTATAAAATATCAATGTTGCTGCCTCCGCCTCCCGGGATAGAACTTCGCACTGAAGCACTGACCAGATAGCCGCTACATCATATCAATCAACAAAAGCCATGCCGAACAACAGACCCCAATACGTGTATCCAATGGACGCGGCACAGATACTCAACAGCATACAGGCGCTCGGCTATCAAATCAGTCGTCTGGAGCCTGTGTCACAACTTGGTCATGCGAATATCATGACAGAGCTCACTAAGATGCGGCGTGCGATCCGAGAGCACGATGAGAAGATTACTAAGGCTTTTAAGGCTCAAAATAAGATCATCGAGGAGAAGATCATCAAGCATTTGCAGCAAGAAGGGAGACAGAGACGAAGATGAGGGACTTGTTGAATGTGAGCGATGTTCGAGGCTAGAAGTACAATAATGTAGCCGGGGTAGTCGCTCTAATGTAGCCACTTCTGAGAATACCCGATTTGGACCAAGTATGTCCATTAGCTTGCGGCTCATCATTTCGAAAGATCCTCTCCCCAAACCTCCTTCGCAATCTCCACCTCAAGCCGTATCTTTGCCCACTGCTGCTCCTCACTCAACTCATTCCCCTCCATCGTACTGCTGAACCCGCACTGATGACTTACACAAAGCTGATCCAGCCCCTTCGGCACATGTTTCGCCGCCTCATGCAATCTCTTGATGATCGTCTCCTTATCATCCAGCTCAGCCGACTTCGAGCTCATCACGCCCAACACCACGACCTTGTGCTCCGGAAGGAACCGCAAAGGGGCAAAGTCGCCGGACCTTGCATCGTCATACTCCAGGAAGTACACGTCCACATTCAATTTCTGGAACAAAACTTGCGCAACGGGCTCGTACCCACCACTTGCGAACCATTGAGATCTGTGATTCCCGCGACAGAGATGAATGCCGATGACCATGTCGCTGGGTCTCTTGCTTATCGCAGCATTGATGAGATCAGCGTACTGTTCTGTGATCTGCTCTGGCGTCTGGCTGTGTCGATCCGAGGCGCTCTGCCGCATCGATGGGTCGCAGAGGTAGGCGAGATTCGTGTCGTCCATTTGGAGAAAGCGGCATCCTGCGTCGTAGAGCGTCTGAATCTCAGCTTGGTACGCTGTTGCTAGATCTGCGAAGAAGGGATCGAGATCTGGGTAAGCAGTGCTGGATATCGTGTCACGACTACCACGGAAATGGCACATTGTCGGAGATGGGATGGCGACCTTGGTGGTTACTTTCTCGTTCGCATCTATCACGCCTTCTCTCCTGGCATTTTCGATCTGTTCCTCGAGGTAAAGGAAGTCGTCGAGCTGTATTGGCTTCACATGTCGTACTTTATCCGTGATCACAAGCTTTGGCGGCATGAAACCCTCTTTCGAGCTATTCGTGCTTGCCAAGCTGCCCTTGACCTTGACACCGCCGAGGTGCTGGAGGAAGTCGAGGTGGAAGAAAGCTCGGCGGAACTCGCCGTCTGTGATGCTGCGGATCCCGTTCTGGAGTTCCTTACGGACGACCTCTGAGATGTACTTGTCTTCCATGGGTCGGAGGGATGAGGTGTCATTGGTGTTCGGCGGGAGGTCGGCTCGTGCTTGAAGAATTTCCTCGGGTCGAAGGAGAGACCCGACGTGGTCGGCGCGGTAGACGCCTGTTGGGAGGGGCATTTTCGAAGGTGTTCGTAGCTCGAGGATGGCGTGGTAATGATATTGTTAGCAATGTCAATTGGTACCAGTAAGTTTCTGGCGAAGGGCTCGAGGAGGAAAGCAACTCGGCTGTAACAGAAAATCGTGAATGAGACTACAGATAGTATTTTCATCTGCTTTTGCTTATGCGGGGAGACTCATAACGATCATCCTGACAGCCTGGTTGAAGTCAAACTCGGTCACGCTTTGTCTCGTTCTTCCCGGTGCCATTATCGTGTCACAGCAAGCAACTTCTTGCTCACGAGTGGGCTGGCATCATCGTAAACAGCTTCGGCAGTTGAATTTAACTTCGAGCAAGCGAATGATGCGCATGTAATAGTCGGCAGGCAAGCCGTGTGGTTGGAGAGTCATTTTGTCTTTCGGCACGTTGAGTTGAGAAGGTGCCGCTGCAGCTGCGAGTCATGAGGTGGAGTTTTGATGCATCGGCTTTGAACCCTACAATGTCATGAGGCATCTAGCTTGATCAGAGAACTTTGACGAGTGGCACGAAGAGAGAAAGACAGGTTTTGAGACAATCCTGATTAGCTAATGAAACTAGTATTGACCGAGACGTGATGCGACGCGTCCTCGCAGGGTGGAAATTGCGCCAGCTTCGCCCGGCAGGAGCGATTAAGCCACGACATCAATCGGACGAACAAGCTTAAGTAGATCTGCGTCAAATTATCCCTAACAAGTATAACAAAACACACTGTGAGTGAGGATATCACCTCATGATGGGCGGAGGTGATCATCATCCTGCTGAGCATGCACTTCACCGCAAGGAGCACGCCGATCCAGCTCTTGCACTTACTCCCAGGACCAACGACATCACCACGCATGCAAAGTCAGGAGTCCCAGATTCATCAGCAGAGCCAACACTTCTTCGTCTCATAACCCACAACGTCCGCTATGCCGCAACCGAGCTCTTTCCTCACGAACGACCATGGCCAGAACGATTACCGAACCTCTTGCGCCAATTCCATCATTACGCTGCTGGTCCATTCAATCCACCAAGCACAATCATATGCCTGCAAGAGGTTCTCCAAACCCAGCTCGAAGATCTCGTGACTGCATTCGGAGGTGAATGGACCCATATGGGTGTCGGGCGAGATGACGGGAAAGAAGGCGGAGAATTCAATCCGATCTTCTACCGTCGCGAATGCTGGAAGCAAGTACATTTCGAGACCGTCTGGCTCAGTGAGACACCTGATCAACCAGGACTGGGATGGGACGCAGGATCGAACCGGATATGCACTTGCCTCGTTTTGCAAAGTAAGCAGGAGGGAAGAGGATCCGGCAGAATCATAATTCTGAATACCCATCTCGACAATGCCGGCCAGCTTGCAAGGAGAAATGGTGCGATGCTGATATTGGAGTACACTAGGCGGTGGCAAGAGAAATTCAAGGCCGACCACATCTTGCTCGCGGGAGATCTGAACTCGATTCGCGATGAGGAGCATGGTGCCTGGAAGGTTCTGAACGCTCGCGATAGCGGCTTTGTGGATGTCGAGAGGCTGTTGGGGCCTGCTGATGTCCGACGGTTTGGCGACAAGATCACCTTTACAGGTTTCGACGGCAGTGGTGATGATGATCCGCCTGGCACACTTGACTTCATACATTACGGGATAGCTGAGAATGAGACTGTTGCTGAAGCAAGCCGCAAACTGCAGTCGTATTCAGTAGTGCCAAACTTGTTCGATGATGGTGTGCGCTGCAGCGATCATCGAGCTGTTGTCGTTGACCTCCAGCTCTAGATTGAAAGAGGCCTGATGTCTTCGCTTGATGGGATGCTGTTGAGAAGATACACTTTGAGTGGGTGTGCGAAAAGGGTGATTCATCGATCAGGGGAACGACTCATGCTGATGCGTGGTGGAACCGCTGTCCGATACAGTCTCACAATATCCTTGAAACGCTGTCGGCAACCTGCTTGGTGTCTCGTCTGGTGCGCCTTGGACCATCGGTATTCTGCTCGGTGCTGACACTGGTCCGTGCACATATGGCACTCGTCCGGGTGCAGTGGCAGAAGTCCTTAGCGTTGGGCGTTGTGGCAGCGTTGGCTGTACCGCTCTTCTCAATCGATCAACAAAGCCAAGCGAGCTCGTCCAGACTGACCCATCCACTTGCAGTTGATCGTTGACGTATCGTTTGATCGTGTTGTCGATGTACCGCCCTGTGACTGAACAACGATCTTCGCCAGAGAACATTGTGTCGTTCCAGATTTCGCATGATCCGTCCGGGAAGTAGTCGATACCGCCGCCCTCAGGCTCGCTGCATGTCACATATGTTCTTGCCATGAGTGATCTGATGGACAGTTGCGGGACCATCACATCGCTTTCTGCGCCATGATCGCTAAGGTAGACTGTGTGCTCATGCTTCGTAATGCCCTTGACATCGCGCTTCGACTCGTATTTGTAGTGTAGCATGCCTACCCTAGCTTGGGCATACTGCTCGAATAGCTGCTGTATACGTGTCACCTTCTCCGATGCTGCTATTCCGACATTGCGATCGTCGTATTCGATCATTGTGTTCTCCGGGTCGAAGTAGCCCATCATAGCGTACCATGCGCGAAGGTGAATTTCCAGCAGGCATTCTCGAGCATATGCCACCAGTCTGTTAGTCTTCACATAGTACATTGCGTTGCCGGCTTTCATCTCGATAAGTCCTTGCTCGACACGATTGAAGTGGACGTTCACAATCTCGTACTGCCGAATTAGTCTTTGCTTCAATTCCCACCGTTTCTGGCGTAGTTCGAAGGGTTTGACATCGCTTGGGTCTTTCCCATTCAGAGATTTGAGATATGGCAGCAGATCTTCCCGTAGGAGCTGGATTGTGGCATTGCTTGAGGCACTAAGGTTCATAGTCTCAAAATCGTCCAGACCTCGCGAGATGATCTCCTGCATCACAATCGCAATGTTTGTAGCTTCGACGCTCAAGTTGTCAGCGGTGGCCAATCCTCGGAGATATCGTGCTCTCAGCTCGGCAGCTTGTACCTTATCCTTGGCCGCTTTTGCACGATCTTTGATGGAGTTCGAGACCTTAACCAGAGCAAGCATAAGTCCAAATGCTGCTCCGACAACGGGGACTGCACCAGCTGCGGCCTGTGCAAGACCACCCAATTGCCTGTGAACCGAACAGTACTCCTTCATCACGTTGAGAAACTCCTCTTGGGTACACTTCGAGTATTCCAGATTGGCACATGCTTGAAGTGCTGCTTCGCCGTGCTCTGCATTGATGCGGAGGTCATTCTCGGTGAAGAGCTTGAGCAGCTCCTCGATGTCGATGGTGCCGCCGAAGCAGTTCGTGTGTCGGAGGTTTTCCCCAGCGTCGGATGCGCGAGCTGCTGATGCAAGGTGGTCCATCCTTTCTGGCAGCGCGGCTCAGGAAGTGTGACCAGTTCAGACGTTACGGTTTACGCGTTGCTTCGGAAGCCAAGCATGGGTGCGATGTGATCCAGCGACCTTGTTACAGCCTGCTGTCGACGGCATCTAGCACATACATTGTGTCAGAGATGGCTGTTGTAGATATGCCTTGTTTGACTGGGAGTTCGGGGGTCTCGGTGACATCGACATGTCAAGGAGGAAGTTTCGGTCTGTGTTAGTAAAGCTTTGTGTACCTTGCATGATACATGTTGTGGAACCTCGATAGTCTCAAGATGTCCAGACCGCCTCTCAATTCTGGAGTGGAAGATGAGAAGAGAAGAATGTCGGAGCTCGATCAAGAAAGACTTTCGGCAAGCACGATCCAGACAGTCTTGGCAATATTTATGAGGCAGGTGGTCGATCTTGCTAACACACGACTTTCACATTCTCGTGTCGATCAGACGAAATATTGGAGGCTTGCTTAATTACTATCAAGACTATGTCACACTATACTTGCCGCTGACAAGAAGCTTCCGACTTTGTACATCTTCCCACCTTTGCCCAGCCTCAGCACTCTTCCGGGCACCATCGTCCTCATCAGCAAATGGATCGGCAGCAGGTGTCGTACCATTTGACTCCGTGACAAGTCTTTCCACACCCAACGCTGAACCGAGCATATTGTGCGCTTCAAACTTGACGTCGATGCCACCTTTCCTCGCCGTACCATTGTTCTCTATCATGAATCGGACAAGTAGCCTCTCCTGAGCAGTCTTAACTGTCAATTCGGGGAAGCGCCACGATACTGCACTTGATCGTTTCTTGAAATGAGCATTTTGCACCGGCATCATCTGAGCACTTATCGCTTTCGGTGATGGTGCGTCTAAAGCGACGGTTGGCTTAGTGTCGAGGGATACTGTAACCACGACATTCCTGAGTGTGAGCTCTTGCGGTGGTGGATTTGGTGATGAGCCTAGATTAGCTACAGGTGCAAAGGCGGGGTTGAGGCTGTAGAGGAGGATCACACTTGCTTGGCCTTCAACGATCTGCCATGCTTGCGTCACTAGAAGAGGTGAGAATGAAGACAAGTTTGATTCGTCCATGTGAAGCTGATACTTGAAGCCGACGGTGGGTATGGAGCGGGATATCGAGGAGAGTGCGACGTTGTACGTGCCTGGTTGATGATTGTCTGAGGTTGATGCTGTGACGAATTGTGGATTCTGGGCACACTTCTCGAGCTGGTGGAAATTCTGCAAACGCACAATATCATGGTCTGGAGCCGTAGTGCTGCTCGAACGATTGTGAGCCAGTGCAATCTCGCCGACAACAGATGACCTTGAAACACCCTCATCTGAGAACCAGGAATTGACTGTCTCAACGATCGAGGCATTGAGGCCTGGTGCATGCATTTCCTGGTGATGCGCCACTCCAGCCATGCTATGAGCTGAAGTTATTGACTGAGTGTCCGATGTGACGTGTGAGGCGTCTTCCGGAATTGTGCCTGTTCCCAGTGACCGCTTGACTGGTGCGACCAGGTCCGAAGCACTTGTCGATGTAGCACCCGTCGTGCTAGTTGCGATGGTTGGCACGGTTGTTGCAGATGCGGGCGTTGAAGGTGCCCCAAGATTCGGTGTGCCAGGTGAAGGAAGCTCTTGCGGGCTGGGAAAGAACATGGTATTTCTGACATCACGTCGTCCTCTAACACTTCCTTGAACCCTGTTTAGTCCTGTTGATTGGGCTTGCATGCGCAGCTGACTTGCCATGTTGTTCATGGCCATCTGCGCAGCACTTTCATCCTCCGGTATTGGCTGATCCTTGATCTCAAAATTTCGCGCCGGCTCTTCTCCAGGTGATGCTGTTGTGTCCATAGCTTGAGCGAACGGGTCTGGCTGTGTGGTTTTTATCTCCGGGGTCTGAATCGTAGGCGGTGACAAGGTGTTTTGTCTGGTCTCCGGGATAAGCGGTTCCTGGTTCGCTGATATTTGAGGAGGCGGTGGCTGTGCCCTGTCCTCAAGTTCTGACGTGGGTGGAAATCTCGTAACACCATTCACTGCGGGTGGGAATGAAGCCTCGGAGATCCTGCTTTCTTGTGTTTGAGGAGGTCTCTCGCTGTCATGCCGACTGCTCGCTCGTTCGTCGCGAGAAATCGCTGGAGATAAGTCTTGACCAGAGCTTTCGAGATCCTGGAAGCTGCGCGATGACTCCTGTCTTCTGAACGGAGCGAAAGACCTCGTCTTTTCCTTCTTTTTCTCTCCTGGCGGAGGTGGAGGCATTGCGCTCTTCCTTCTACCCATGACCGTGCCGAGTCGCTTCAGGCCACTCAGTTTCTTTTCTTTCAGAGGCTCGGGCAATGGCGCTAGTGTATCTTGACCAGAGACCGAGCTGTTCCTCTGCTCAAGATGTGTGTTTCTCGGTGGTGGAGGTGTCGGAGGGATGTTCATACCTGCGGGTCGAGATGAGCTCGGCATAGATTCTCGTCTCGATGCTGGAGTGGTTCCCGCTTGGCCTTTAGCTCGTGCAGCGAAGGTTCTGATCTCATCTGCTGTCTCTACGTTCAGCAGAGCGTTCAAGCAAGACTCTGCGCTCGTTCGACCTTTCTCGACAGAATCTAGCTCGTGAGTCTGGAATTGCGTCAGGACGTCTCTGAGATGATTTACCCGTGCTTCGTCCAGGGCTTGTAGCTGTTCGAACACGAACGGCGCTTGCGTCTCCCATTGGTTTGTCGCATCGTCGAGGTCTGACCTTGCATTTTCGGCCTTTGTGCCGCCTTTTGCATCCAACTTTTGTGTCTTCTTCTGCGCATTCGTGATATCTTTTGCTATAGCTGCTAGGTTGCCCGACATGTTTCCCATTGACTGGATTTCGCGGTTCGTGCTAGAGTATTGTCGCAGCGGTGTCTCGACGTCAGCTTGTATCTTCGCAGCTAGAGTTTCGTGCGATTGCGCCGTGTTCTCGGTCGCGCTGACAATGCGCTGCCATGGCATTTGGAAGATACCCAGCGCGGCGGCATTATCTTGCTGTGGGCGTCGCGCCAGCTTGCGCAGGGCTGTGGCATATTGATCCTCGATCTTGCGTCGCTCCTAGCCATGTCGTAAGCTTCATGCTTTGCTTCATAGCAATGTGACTAACCTGCAGCCAGTCCGCAATGTCCCCATGGACCTTGTTGATCACATTCACTCGACTGTTCAGGATGTCGACAGCTTGATCTGGCTCAAGATCCGACTGAGCAGGCAAGTCAGTTTCGAAACTCTTCCCAAGTAATCGACATGCTCACCAACAAAGCAGGATACTCCTGCCTCGTGAGGTCCATCGTGCTCATATGCGTGCTCGGAGTTGACCAAGTGGGCGGATCAGGTGGATGTTCCAACTAAGACCGTACGATGTCGCCGTAGCTCGGAGGAGGTGTGTAGTTCATGGTAATGCTAACAATGCTGCAACTGGCTCATAACAATAAAGAAAACTAGCCTTGCTACACAATGTAAACAGCCGGAAGTGAAGCAACGCTGCAAAGCAACGGCCGAGTTGCGGTAAATTCGGGAGCTTGGTCACCCATCTCATGCGCCCTCTAGAAATGCAAATCATCCAATCGTCAGTAGATCCACTCTGAAATCGCCTCGGAGTCTCAGCTGTTGTTTCCATCGCAGATCCGGGGACCTGAATATCCTTCTCCTTTCAAACCTCTTACTGATGATAATCAAGCTCATGATCTATTCGTAGTCGTCAGGCCGCGACCAGGATCGATCCTGAACTTATAGTGCCACGAGATCCGCTATCAGGTTCCGGCGTCTCATCGTGGTGAGCCAGTACTCACTCGACAGGTATTTGTGCACTGCCACAGCACTACATAGGATGCCGAGATGGACGATATGTATTTCAGGTAGGTGATGACAACATGTTCATGTAGGAGTGCGTCTAGGAGCCGACTGCTACTGCGAGCCGACATGCAAGACTTGCTATCACGACTTCCTGGCCCAACATGACTACCTTTACGACAAGCTCGATCCATCCTTTTGCCAATTCTGTATCTTGACATTGAGATCAGCTGAGTCCAAAGAAGCATCCATATCCTAGTCCAAATACGACATGCTCTCTTGTGCTTGGGAAGGGATGACTACTCGACGACACACAAGTCATGCGACATTACTCCGAGACTTGACATCATATTCCCACACCTGAGGTAGCCGCACGCTGCACGCACCTTTCAAGTAAACGGTTCATGTCTATCAGGACGATGTCCCCGAGCACAATGGTCAGGTCGCCCATGTGCGAGACCTCTATGCATAAAGCGGAAGCTGACTCTCTGTACGCCTGGGCATACCAGATCACGAGCACATCGTTACCACCAGGACACATTGCGAGATCAGTCCACCAAACAACCACACCGCCATGTCGCCATGGGCTTCGGCACCGGCGGACAAGGCAAGAACGTGCTTGTCCAATCACTCCAGGCTTCACCAAGTTATCCCACGAACCATGAAGTCAAGATCGTGAAAACACAAGATGCATACGTCGGAGCATACTCGCTTGTCGCTTCGGTATTTGGGAGGAGGATTCGAGCCAGGTTCTTCACTGCGTTGGGCACTATGGGTGAGCGAGCAATGAAGGTCCGTGACTCGGAGAAGAAGTTCCGGCAGAAATTGACCGCACCGCCAGACTACGAAAGAGCTTTGAAGTGTGCACATGTCGGACCTGCAAGAGTTCTAGCGAACCTGAGCCGCCTAAGGATTTCACGTGTACGAAGCTTGCGCAGGAGGTGTCTTACACGACGCAGTCACTATGGGCCGTTTCGACATTCCTCGAGGATGAAGAACCACATTCACAGTCGCCAACATGCCTACGAGATGTGCCCGGACATTGCCGTAGTGTGTTTGTAACGACGGATACTGTATCCATCGGCACAGAGCAGAGGATGTCGTGTATAACATTCCTACGTGCAAGACTGCTCTTGTTTCTAGTCAGGCTGACGCTGGATCGTAAAGACATGTGTCAATCCTTTCAATGCATGATTGTGTGGATGATGAAGCGCGGCGAATGGTCGTGCCATAGTACCCAGGGGAGCGATTTGCCCGGAGAAAGGCGCGCGGCGATGTCCGGGCGCAAATCAACGCCACGGCTGATGATGGTGACTACCTGCCCGTCCCACACCATTTGAACGAAAGAACACTTCATCTTGTCACAGTAATGCGTGTATGAGGCGTGTATCTCATTTCGAAGATGAGGGCATAATGCATAGTCAGAATAGCCTCGACATATTGGTAGGTAGTGCATGTTTGGATCTTTGGAAGTGAGATGCCCATAGCCTGGTTTGCGGTGCTTCGTGCGGCGCGAAAGCGATCTTTTTATTCCTTCCTACATTTTTGATTCCGGCAAGCACGATCTGAATGAACCCACTACATTGCTTTACATGATCAGGCTGTCACCGACGAAGGGCAGCTCAAGTTCCGATATATGCAATTAGCACGTTGCTTACTTACCATCATTCTTGGATAATCCCGCTGGCCTTGCTGACCCACACGTCTGTGGTTGCCCAACATGGATGTCAGCTTCTCGAAACGTTTCGAGAATATCATGAAGATAACGAAGCACTTATGTGAACAAGGCAAAAATGCATCCATAGCCAAAGCTGAAGCGTCGAATATTGAGGAGCAGTTTCTCAAAGTTGCTAACACTACTGATGAGTACCAAGAACTATGCGACGACTATGTCGAAGTGCACCAGGCAATACCGACGCCAACCACCATTGGCCTGGATAACGAGGCCATGCCAGATGAGATCTTCAACACCGATGGCCCCACGCTGGGGAAGTACGAGTGGGCTACCTTTCACTCCGATGGGCAGGCAAGTACTGTCTACAAAGCTAAGTCGACAAACGTAGATGCGATGGAGAAAGTGATGGCGCTGAAGGTGATGAGGCCGGATCACATGGAGCCGCCTCACAATGCACATCGAGAAGCACGAATACTGGAAAAAGCAAGAAATGACAACGTTATCCCCTTGTTGGAGTCGTTCCAGCAATCAGGCGGACGACTTGTCCTTGTGTTTCCATTTCTGCGGCAAGACCTCGAGAATCTTCTCCGAACAGACAGTCTGACAAAAGCACAAAGTCGCACGGTCTTTGAAGGATTGTTTGGAGCACTGGCACACCTGCACTCTTTTGGCATCATTCATCGCGATATCAAGCCATCGAACATCCTGTTGAAATCAATGGACGGGCCGGCCTACCTTATCGACTTCGGTATCTCATGGGCAGAAGGAGATCCCGACTCGGAAGACCCTGCAAAGAAGATGACAGATGTTGGCACTACTGCATACCGACCGCCGGAGATACTGTTCGGGCATCGCGCCTACGATTCGTCCCTTGACATGTGGGCAGCAGGGTGTGTCGTCGCAGAAATGGTAACGAAGGATCACAGCCAGCTGTTCGATGCTGGCGATCTTGGCAGCGAGCTGGCCCTGATCAAGTCAATCTTCAGCACGTTGGGGACTCCGACTGATGACGACTGGCCGTCTGCGAAGAAGTATCCGGATTGGGGTAAGGTGAAGTGGAAGGAGTTCCCTGCGAAGCCGTGGAAGGAGATTTTGCCTGGTGCGTCGAAAACTGCAATCGACTTTGTATCGCGGACAGTGTGCTATGAGACGACGAGAAGGATGACCGCTGTTCAGGCTTTGAGCCATCCGATTGCTGAAGAGTTCGCGTAGTTGCAGCATTCTAGGGCTGGGAAAAGCAGAAGTCCCGGGACATTGGCAGCAATATGCTATGAGAGATCTCGAACTCATGCACAGACAGGATGCGCACCTGGGCGGCCTGGCAACGGTGGAGCACACCACGTTTCAAGCTGAGCAATCGAGATGGACAGCATGGTCAATGTGTCCACATGGGCTTGATCGACACAAGTTGTGCCAGCTTTATGCATGTGACGTTGTCGTTATGATCGCAACCTCATAAGTGAAATGCACCAGGACTGGAGTGGGTATGATAAGGTGCAAGCACAAAGCAGCCGTTCGAAAAGCATATCAAGCCTGTGGCTTGGAAGCGTTGGACGGCGACGTTTGTCGGTTTGATAACGGCAGGTTGGACGAAATATAGATCACCGACGCGTGAGCAAGGCCGCCCTCATCTCACGTCCCAGTGCCACAGAATGTTTGCATTTTCTGTAAGATGTATCGCTAAGAGGTCCATAAGTACCCCTCTCTACGGAGAAGACAACAGGCGCTCTTATCCAGAACTCTTACGTTCGTGGTTCAAGCGTTTGCATGGGCGCATTGGAACGTAAAATTGGCAACAGATCCGTGATTGGAGAGGACTTCGTACCCCAGTAAAGCAATCTCGGGCCGAAGAAGCATCAAACCACAAACGGTAAGCGCTTCTTCCAATGCTGCAGTTCATTTCCTGTTAGTCAGGCACAAGCGGCCAGGATCACCAATCATTCCAATCTCCTATCCTCATGCTTGCGCGCTTCTCACAAGAGACGAAAGTCAACGTCGCCGGGGTGTTCTGTTACTTCTTGGGCAAGCACCTCAGCGTTCATTCCTTCCTTCCCTCTTTTGACCTTCTTCGACTACAGGCAGCGCATGTAGCAATTCGCACCTGCTCGTTGACCGTGCCCGTGTTCTAATTCATTCGAAGATTGAGCTGCTGCCTCTCGTTTATCAGCACTCACTTCAGCCACTCTCTAAACACAACTTGTACATTCACGACGACAATACTAGTACGACTTCTATTCAGCAATCATTCTATTCAACAACTCGCCGTTTGTCACTTACTCAGAATCTGCGACATCTACGAAACACACAGATTTGTCACCGCACTCTCGAAGATGTTCCGGCCCAAGTTCAACATTGCTCCTGGTCATAACGTGATGGAATACAAGCACCAGTCTCTACACAATATGGCGCACAACATGGCGAAAAGGGATTACACCACAATCGATGGTCAAGTGGTGGAAGTGGTCTATGTCACGGCTCAGCCAACTTTTACCGGAGTCATTGGAGGACTCACCACAGACGAGAGCGTTGCAAGCGCAACCGAAGCCGCACAAAGCACTCCGACACCTGTCGTTGCGAGTCCAACCCCCAGCGAAACTGCTGCTGCTTCCTCACCCACCGCCGCAGCTACGGTCGCAAGCGCTCCAGCAAGCTCAGAAAGCTCAATGAGCAACCCATTTTCACAATATTTGACCTCAACCTCTAGCATAGACACCCAGGTTGCTGCTCAGAGCACCTCATCTTCCTCGAAGTCTATTGCAATCTCTTCTGCTAGCACGACTAGATCTACACTGTCATCCACCGGATCTGCCGATACCTCGAACTCTGCTACCTCGTCCTCCTCGACTGATTCTGGAATGTCTACAGCAGGCAAAGCTGGACTGGCAGTTGGTATCATTCTCGCCATTGGAGCAGTCCTCGGTCTCATCCTATTCTTGTTGTCCAAGAAGAAGAAGCAAGTCAAGGCGGAACAAGCTCGACAAGATTCGGAGAAAAATGCTCAGATTGCGGCTCAGAACGACCAGCCATCCACACCTGTCAATGCTCCGAGATTGAGCTTCCGACCAGCTTCGTCTTTCATGCCCGAGTTCATGGGTCGACCGAAGAGCAGATTGAGCGGTGGTAACATGCTTCGCGGTGCTTCGAACGAGCCAAACCAGATGAAGGAGAAGTACCTCAACACACCTTCGGCCGGTCAACATGCTATTCCAATGGCCGAGAAGACTGCTCCTGCTGGAAACCCATTCAAGGATCCCGAGAATCCATTCGCTGATCCAATTCGATCTGCTCCTCAACCACCAGCGCCAGCACCAGCTCCAATCGCTATGCCAGAGCCAGTGACCGCTCATACACTTGTTACAATGCCAACGCCAATGCAAGCTCCCGCTCTTGTATCAGCACCTGTGTCTCCTGTCTCGGACTCGATTTCTGAGAAGATAGCCGCTGCCGCCGCTAGCGCTGGCGCCGTTGCTGCTGCTCGAGCTGTCACGCACACTGAACCTCGTCAGTCTCCTCAACCAGTATCTGTCCAGCCTGAGCCTATCGAAATGCCATCGCCACCGGTTGGTGTGCCAGCACCTCTCGTGATGCACAAAGCCAACTCATCTATTGCTTCTTCTGCTGCTTCTGCTCCTCAACCTGAGGGTAGCGTTTACCGCATCTTGATGGACTTTGCGCCTTCGATGGATGATGAACTCGAGCTCCGTGCTGGACAAGTTGTGAGAATGCTTCACGAATACGATGATGGCTGGGTAAGCTTCCTCAAGTCTGTTTTGTTTCCACTTGCTAACAAGTGAATAGTGTCTCGCCACTCGTCTCGACCGATCTCAACAGGGTGTTGTGCCCCGAACTTGTCTTGCTGCCAAACCTTCGAAGCCTCGACCAGCACCGGGCCAGGGTCCACGCCCAATGAGTCCAGCAATGGGCCCACCAGGTCCACCACGCCCCAACGGTCGTCCGATGTCCCCAGCTATGCGAGGTCCACCACCACAAGGCCGCCCAATGTCCCCAGGTATGGGTCGGCCTATGTCTCCAGGAATGGGTGGTCGTCCAATGTCACCAGCACGAGGACCACAAATGCGATCAATGTCACCAGCCCCACGAGGTAGAGGACCACCGCCAGCTGGTAGGAAACCAATGAGCCCAGGTGCGTACAATCAGCCACCTCGACCACTCAGCCCTGGACCACGAGCCTCGACTCAGAAACGAAGCATGAGTCCTGGGCCATACGGTCATGCTGGTGGCCCACCACCAATGGCCGCTCCTCAGCAGAGACGACGCAGCAACTCGAGTAGCCAGACTGCAAGGGAAGTGCGAGAGCGAAGGCAGAGCCCGCCTGGACCAAGTCCACTAGGTGGAGCTGGGTTGGGAATGGCCTTCTAAATTCAACAAGCTGACCGGCCACCAATCCTCAACGACAGATCGTCCTTCTACATTTTAATACTTCGACCAAACCACTTTGACCGGCGATGAGCGCAGCATGTTCGCGGAGTCTGGAGTTTTACATGATGATGAACATATTCGACTGCGACATACCTTCTGACGCTGCCCACAAGCACAAGCAAGCGCATTTGTTCACAGGCTGAACCAAAATACATAGACACGGCTCGAAGCCAAGGCGCTGCGCATCGGGCAAAGTTATCAGTAACTTCGATGGGTGAGATAGGCAGGCGTCTAGGGAAGGGACGAAGGAGTGAATGAGCAGCATTACTGTGGTACGATAGTGTATAGTTGACGTACATAGCTATGAATAAAGATTGAACAAATTTGATGGGCAAATGCTTCTGTTCTTGTGGAAACTGAGAAACGCGTATGCCGACATATGCTACAACTCTATGATATAGTGTATATGAGGTGGATTCCAGCAATTCTTGGTGTTGTACAAATTCTCTAAATTCTGATTGCCGTGCTGAACGCTGACAAAGCTCTAACCTAAAGCGCAATGCAACCAGCTGTCTCTATCAATGCTGCCATACAACCACCGCGCATTGGCAGCCCCACCAGAAAACCCAATGGCATGACTTCTGCACAACAACGCCAATGCTCCCTAGGTTCTGCCTCGCACGCCGAACGATGATGAGCCATATCAAGAAACCACAAAATTAACTTCTCCTGCAGCCGCTGAACCTGTCAATGATCCTTGGGTGGCGGACAGCAACAGTACTCGACCGGTCCGTGGCCCTGATTCTTCCTTCGCTCCTTCACCTCGTCGGCCTCCTGTTCGTCCTGTTGTGCCGCATAGCCTTCCACTCGATGAAGCAGACGTGGCTCAGTAGACGTCGCTGGACGGCTCCATCGCCGTAGTGTCGTACTTGGATACGTCGCTCGATCGAAGCGTCCTGAGCTGGAGATGCGCATGCTATTCGTCTTATTGCTGCTCGCTGTTCTAAGCCTGTGGAATGATGAGCCTGCATGTGAGACCCAAGCTGAAGACTCCATTTTCGTTACAAAATTCTCCTGCTCCTTGTCTAGTGCTTCCCTTCCACTCTGAATTGATGTTCAAAAGTTCATCTCGCATGATCAAGCTCTAGCCCGCCATTTTGCTCGCGTGCTTCCTCACATCCTCCATCTCCTCCAACATGACCTGGTTGAAATGATCTGCATTATCAAGGTAAACATGATGACCCGCCTTCTTGATGATCACAACCTTTGCACTCCCCCGATCATTCCTCTTGTCTTCTTCACTCGCGCTTGCAAGGGCTTTCCTTCGCTCCGCATTCATGAGATCGGCAGCTGCGTAACCACCTTTCACATCCATCCAGTCGTTCTCGCCGTACATGAGCACAACGGGTATTCCTGTCTCTTTCTGTAGCTTTGAAGCCTTGCTTGACGGCACCTCTGCGGCGGGATCGACGTTCTGGAAGGACTCAGTGGAGGAGGACATGTTGCTGGGCGCCGACGCATCTGCAGTCTGAGGTAATTGCTGCCGACCAACGCCGCCTATTCTCTTTATGAGTGGTGATCGTGCGAAAGCGCCGGGAGCGAGGATGTAAGCGAGCGCATATTCGCCTGAGCCTCGCAGTTTAAACAGGCTATAGGAGTAATCGTGTAATGCAAGCGCTTCCTCGGGCGGGAGATGTGAGAAGCGTCTTGAGGTCCAGCCGGACACCAATCGCGGACCAAGCGGGCCAGACCAGCGCACGAGGGAGAAGGGCGAGATGTTGGCGTCCCAGAGGTATGTCAGCCATTTTGGCAGTGGTCTGCGTGGAGTGTCGCCCTTGGAGGCTGGGAGTCTGTTGGAATTCGGAGCCTGTTTTGCCTGGTCTTTCTCGGCGCGTGATTGAGCGTTGAGGAAGTTGTTGTTGTCGCCGAGGTTCTGCTGTCTCGATTCACTTTCTTGATCCTGCGTGAATTCACTGGCTAGGGTCGAGTCTGGTGGTTCTGGCATATCGGCCTTGACGGCGTAGGGATCCTCGGGTATGCCGACTGGAGAGGCCAGGATGAGCTTGTTCAGTCGACCAGGGTATTTCAAGGCGTAGCAGACAGCCATGTAGCCGCCCATACTGTGACCAACAAGGGTCATTTTGTCGATGTTTTTCTTCTTGCGCCACTCTTCCAGGCTGTCTATGAACCAATCTTCTGCTTCTCGTATCTGGGCTTCCTTGCTTTTTGCGTGAATCTTGAAAGGTGGTCTTGAGGAGCGTCCCATTCCTAGCATGTCAAGAGCATACAGATGCCAGCCTTTTGGCCGAGACAGTCCTTCAAAGTTCTTGTAGAAGAAGCCCAGGCCTGCGCCGTAACCATGAAGAATAACAAGATTCTGGTCTGCCTCTTCACCTGTCCTCTCCACGCTGAACTCATTCATTGCCTTGTTCTTGCCCGCTAGCTGAACCATACGGCTGTGCCATGTTCTCGGACCATAAGGATCGGTGATGGAGTTTGTGGTTATTGGCTTTGCCATATCTTCTGGTGCCTGGCTTACGTTCATGGTACTGGGATTCCGCGAGGGTGGCTCGGAGCCAGTCTGAGTGTGGGTTGGTGGCGATTGGAGGTATGGAATGAAGGATAGCACTTTGTGTTCAGCATCTGCTGCTGAAGGAGCGGACCACCATTGCGAAAAACCTTCTTTGTAGCCTAACGGAAAGATGCCCGCAAATCGAGACTGCTTTTTGCTCGTGTCGGACTCTTGCTGTCTTCGAGACGCCAGTGGAGACTGCTGGGGTCTTGAGGCTACTTCGCTGTCGCTGTCCGCCATATCGTACTGGCGCGCTCGCAGCGACCGTGAGGCGGTGGGGCTGGAAGGGCGGCTGATGCCTTGAGGGTATGCTAGGGTCGTCTGAGATCGTACTCGGCAGGAGACCGGGTGGGTAGGTGTTCTTGATGTCCTGAGGAGAACTCTGGCTGTAGTGGCTGATCTCATACAAAGCACAAGCTTGAGGGGGAAAGACGTGCCACAGGCTGGCGGGAGTGAAAGGCTATATATCACACTCAAAGATTGCTTCGGGAGTTGTTTCGTCGCTTGTAACAGAGGAGATTCCGAGTCATGGTATTGGGAACGAACGAAGGGACGATGAGAGGCGTGGCGAGCGAGTGTTTGTCCAGAGTTGTGTATGAACAGGTTGAGTGTTTTCTTGATGAAACTCGGCAAGAAATGATGCCGCTCTATCTTTGTCATGACGCAGTTCGGCGCAACCAACGGACTTAGCACATGTGCCCGAACATGGGGCCAGGCACCAGTCATAGAGATCGCGCTAGGGCAGAATCTCAGGGGCAGATCCGGCCGAGTCCGTCGCCTGAACGCGCTGTGTTGAGCCTCAAGAGCCTCAATGCCATCAGTATCTCGTCGCGCTCGACGCAGTTGGTAAAGAGTCTACTACAGCTACGTTGGGGTGGCATGGATTTGGTGAGTCGCTCGAATATACCTGTAGCTCGGATATATCTCTAGTCAACTATCAAAGTCCTCACATGATCGTAGCCGCTCAGAATGGTGCTGACAACCTTATGGGCTGGGGAAGGCCTGGCCTTTGAGTGCAGAACTTGTTACACCTCAAAAACCTCCCCAAAGCCTATCCCACTTCCTCCTCCTCTTCTCAGGTCTACGAGATCAAGCCTCCAGCCTTTCCACTGCTTAAGCCCCTTCTTGACCTCTCTGACATGCTCGACCATCTTCCGCATTTCTTCCTCACGCTGAGCCGCGGCAAACGCGTTCTCGTCAAAAGCATCATCATCAAATTCTTCCAGAAGAGAATCGTTCCTCGCTCTCGTCTGCGTCCTTTGTGCTTGTGAGTCCGGACTCGTCGTACCCGCTCGGAACGCCGCAAGACCAGAATTCAGGACTTGTGCGAAGCCTGAGTGTTTTGCTTGAGCTTGCATTTGTGGTGCGTTCATGGTCGAACTGCGTCTCGTCGCGGCAGCTGACCCATTGAGATCAACTTCGTCGAAGCCGTCCGCGTTCTCCAGTGAGAGATTGGGCTGTAATTCCTTGCGTTTGTCGCGCCAGACACCTCTCCTGAGATCGAAGTTCTCGCTCTCAAGCTCGCGTATCTGCCGCTGCAGTTTCTGGCGCTCTTCATCTTCGAGTTCGTCCAATCCTTCTTCTGCGCCCTCACCACTTATCGTATGTTTTCTTGCTTCTCTGAGCTTGAGATTGTCCCTTTCTGCCGCCTCAAGTTTCGCTTTCGTGAGCTGTAGTTCCTTCGACATTGTATCCGCAGCTGCTAGTTTCGGAGCGTTGCGCTGCTCGGACTCCCGGTGTAGTTTGTTGAGAGCTTCGATCTTCTTCTCCAACGTATCGGCTTTCTTTTCGGCCTCGCCCTTTTGCGCATTGACGTCTTCAACTTCGCGCTCCAGTGCCTTCATCTTCGTGTCTCGGCTCGTACGTTCTGTGCCGTCTAGGACTGCTTTCTCGGATACTCGGTTTAGTGCTTTCTTGACGTCTGAGAGTTCTGTTTGAAGTTTGGTGTTGGACAGCTCTGCACGCTGTAGCGACTCCTGTAACGCAGCAATCTGTTCGTTCTCGTCCTTGCCGGATGTTGTCAGGGACGTGACTTGTGAGCGTAGACGGGAGATTTCGAGCTGCATGTCGCTTATCGTTGATTCCTTGCCCTCAAGGTCTTTGCGTAGCCTCTCTGCATCCTCGTCTGGTTTCGGTTTCGGGACAGATATCGATTGCCTCGAGTTGCGGCGCAGTGTGTCAATTTCGGACCTCAATTTCTGCACCTCCTCCTCGTTGCCTGGTCTGATCCCCTCTGCTGCCTTCTCACGTAGTTCTTCGAGTTCGTCTTCGTTCTTCTGCCACCTGTTTTGTGATTCTTGCGCTTCTTTGGCAAGCCGCTTGTTTTCGTTCTCCAGCTCTTCAATTCGTGCCATTTGTTTGCGGTAGATGTCTGGGAAGTCATCTCCTTCTGCGGGCGATGTGGGCGCCGCCCCATGACGGAAGGACGCTGAGCGAATCTTGGATTGCAAGGAGATTGATGGTTGTCTGCCTATGTGTCGTCGTGAGGGCTCTCGGCTCGGTGAAATAGCTGTTGGTGGTGATCTCGATTCATCCTCCTCGTCCGGGAGATTGGCCGACTTGATGGCTGCGTTGAAAGCGGCCGTGTCTGCATCGTCTTCCTCTGCTGGCTCGGTGTTTTTGACCATGGCATCTGCGCCCTTCACTTCAATTGTGGGATCGATATCTTCTGCAGCCTCTGCTTGTGCTTTGGTTGGTGACAATGGTACCTCGTCTGTGTTTTCCTTTTCGGCAGTTTTATCTGCGTCTCTAGGCTTCTTCGAGGAACCACTCACACCCTTCTCTCCTCCTACGGCCTTCTTCTTCTTCTGCAGTTGTGCAACTCGCTTCTTTGCCGCCGCAAGTTTTTCGGCTTTCTCCTTGTCCTCCTTTTCGCCCATGGTGATAGTATGTACTGTGGTGTGATTAAGCAGGAGGTTCAGGCTTGTCTATTCAGCATTGCTGGGGCGGGTAGGGTAGCGCAGTCGGAGAAGGATGCATCTCGAGACATGTGCAGAGGAATGAATACGCTGCGCAATCAAGCTCTGCACCGCCAGCAATTGTGGTTCACCGTACAGACTAAGGGCCACTTCGTTTGACTGCCACGTCCCGGAAAGTCAACGTGAGCACCTTGTCCGCTAAACTTTCCCAAAATATTTTGCTCAGAAGCGCTCATCTTGAGTTTCCGGGGCGTGACTGCTTAAAAGCATGAGCTGAGCCAAAGGGTGGGATTGTGATTCATCAAGCCTACGGCGCGTTCATGTGCAGGAGCGAATAGGCGGATGCAAGTATTATTGTGCTTGGGAAAGCAATAAACGAGGAAAGGCTGAGTGCAAGAAGAGGCAAGGATGAAAGATGCTGTAATTTGTCGAACTCTCTGAACAAGGTCGGTAAGACGCACTGGCAGGAAGGAGCGACTTCTTGATCGGACCTTAAATCGATGGATTGAACATGCGTCTCAAAAAGGTACATGCCTGTAGCTGGACGGTACAAAAAGTACAGACCAGGTCCGACTCGAACGAACGACCCCTTCCAGTGACCCTCGACTATGGACCAAAGGCCTGTCAGTAGCGACCCGACCAGACCACCATCCTTAGATGTGTCCATTGCCAGTTATGTAGGAAGTGCTCTGCCGCTGAGCTACTGGTCTGAATCATGTGCTTGAATGCGACTTTTTAACGACGATTAGACAGATTGAACCTTCATGGGGGTCGTAGAGCGGTTCGCAGCGGCTGTGGCAGAAAAGACGGACGGACGCGACGGGATAGGGCTAAGTGAGAAAGGAAGGAAGTGTGAGGACAACGGAAGAGCAGGAGCGAGCACGCAGAATCCTGGGCACGAATTCTAGCAGCGACAAGCCATAGCACGCGCTTGGTCATCGAGCTGCGTCAGCTGAGGCAACGAGTCATTTATGCTCATGATACTTACTGCATAGCTTGCAATACATCGGGCACCCCTTTTGTCAAATCCAAGATGAAAATATAATAAATTGCTTTTCATATGATGTCTAGCAGAGTACACTCTAAAAGTATCTATACAGCCACCCAGGATGCCACAAGACTTCTGACTCTTCGCCAATGCCTTGTCTATGAAAAATGAGGAGCATTGAGGACAATTCCCATAAGCAAGCCTCCTAGTGTGCCAGCAATAGGAATGGTGAGGAGCCATGCAGTCATGAGCAGTCCAACTCGCTGCCAGTTGACTGCTTTCAGCGTACCGTTGCACAGACCGACACCGACAGTAGCACCAGTGATACACATTGATGTTGATACCGGGAGCGAGAATTGCGAGAAGACGAGCACGGTGATAGCAGCGCCCATCTCCATAGAGCAACCTCTGCTAGGTGAGTGGTATGTGATCTTGTTGCCCATGACTTTCATGATGTTGTAACCATAGGTAATAAGACCGAGCGAGATGGTGGCGGAGAGAACAGCCAGCTGCCAGAGTGGGACATCCGCCTTCGACGCTGCAGCATCACCAGTTGACCAGGCGGAGTAGATGACGGCCCAGGGTCCGACTGAGTTTCCGATGTCGTTGGCACCGTGGGCAAAGGATGCAGTGCAAGCAGTGAGCACTTGGACGAATGAATAGGTATGCTCGACCTCGTTGGGATACTTCTCGGCGGCGGCGTAGACACGCTTCATGCGCTCACCCTCAGGAGTGCCAGCAATACCACTTTGTGCAGCATGGATGTCGTAGTGAGAACCGTAGAGAGCTCCGCAGACCATCATGGCAGGGATGCGCTTTGCCATTGTCTTCATGTTGTGGAATTCGTAGAGCTCGCCAGCACCCATCGGGTTGTTGTGGAGGGTGCGCATAGCCCAGCCGAGTGGACCACGGTTCTTGAGAAGCTTCGCCTTCAGTCTGTCCTCGCTCTGCTCCATGAGCTCTTTGTAGGTTGGTTGTCTAGCCTCGATGTCGCTTGAGCTCTTCTCGGTGACTTCGGCGGACTTGATCATTGTCTCATCACCAGCAACCAGCTTTGGTGAGTCCATGGAAGAGGTGTCCTCCTTGTCATCTTGAACAACGGCATAGTTGGGGACGTCGGCAAATTCGGCATCAGTAGGCGTTGGACGCTTGAAGAGCAGAGGACCCTGGATGAACATCCACCACTTGAGAGTGTAGTCCTTCTTGATGACCTTGGTGTACACGAATGGAACGAAGAAGAGTGCGGCCATAAGGGCAACACCACTTCCTGTGCCCATCGTGACCGAAGCGACATACCAGGAAGGCTTCTTGTTCAGGCCAAGCTTTGGAGAGCCTTTGTAGACAATGGAAAGTGTGCAGACTGTGCCGGCGACTAGGAACCAGAATGGTGAGGAGTATACCGCCCATTTGACAGGGTTCTTGCGTATGTGGACAATGAGCTTGATGAGCATGAAGATGGTGGCACCAAAGCCGGCGGAGATGCAAGGTGCCATGCCGAGACCTGCAAAGATTGCACCGAGTCCTTTGCCATCATTCCAGCCCCATTGAACCTTGGAAGCTCCGACGGTTGCGACACCAACGCCAGCAACGGCGGAGATGAGAGAGTAGGTTGATGAGACGTGGGCGGAGTGTCGTGTGCACCACATGACCCATGAGGAGGCAGCTGCGAGGGCGCAGGTGAATGCGAGCATCTGAACACCAGCATTGTCTTGGAAGGAGTCGTTGGGGATGATGCCGTTCTTGATTGTTGACGCTGTTCGTGCACCGACAGTGATTGCTCCCAGCATTTCAAACACGGCACCAAATACCATGGCCTGTCGATATGAGATGGACCTCGAGGAGACACTGGTTGCCCAGGCGTTTGCTACATCGTCTGGGTGATCGTCAGTATTTGCATCCGGCCATGGTTGTGGGCTACTGACTTGCACCATTGTTGTAGGCATCGAGCATGGCAAAGAAGGTGCCGATGACAAAGACGTAGGTGTATTGGTCGAGCGCCATCTTTGCTGGGGTAGTGGGTGTCGGTGGGAGGTGGTTGTTCTGTGTGACTGGTTGAGAGAAAGGCCAGGGGTGTGAGAGATCGGCGCTTTTATGTGCATATTCGTAGTTGTTCTGCTGCGTTTTCCGGTGCCTGGATCTAGGATTTCGTGACTGCTACATGAAGATCTTGGCACTGGTAGACTTGCCTAATGTAGCATGAGCCCGCGCGACGTTCCAGATCGCAAAGTCGAGATGAACATGCTGCACGAGTATCTCCCTATAACATCGTTAGATACACCCACGTGGGCGCTAACGGCATCGCGAAGTCCCCGCCGGCCCTCAAGCTTTGCGTGCCAAGTCTCTTGGCTACTTCTTTTTTTGCTTGAAACTCTCGGACTGTGTTCTGGCCCCGTTGCTGTCAAAGCCGGCGTTCTGGGATAGATTGTGATGTGGACGAAGAAGGTCTTCGGGTTTCGGTGAATTGTGGCACTTGACATGGAAGCAGCTGTATTGTGTACCCACTGGCTCGATCGGCCTGTCAGCAAACAACTCTTGATATCAGATCGGCCAAAGTGTTGAGCCTGAAGCAATGGAACAAGCCATGATCAAGACATGCGAAGGCGTCAGTCCACCTTCATCCTCAGCCAAGCTCCCTTGTCCAGGAGTCTTCGCCAGCGTCCCGGTTTACGGTTGTGCGCGAAATTCACACAGCGCAAGCGCTCTAAATTCGTGAGTCGGCTGATTCCACTGGCGTAGCATCGGTGTAGCGTCATCGAAACATGATGTGTTGATTGGTTGCGCTTGCTGCACGTGGTGGCATTGGCCATTGATTCGAGTAGGCTGTGCAGAAGAAATTGATTTCTACTTTTTGGGCGAAGCCGCCAAAGCAACAGTACGTCTCCGGAACAGTAAGAATACAGAACATGTTGACGATGTTACGCCGTAAGGTCGTGCAGTGTTCGCGGGGTGAATGCTGAGCTCAGGAAACCGGCTGCTGACATGGGCAGGAATGGGATATTGTGTGCACCGGCATTGATCTTGCATTTCTTGAAGGTAGCGTGAGCATGTGCCTGCACAGCATTTGTGCTTCCTTCTGGTCAATTCATGCGACCTCTCCATGCATGAATGGTCGTTGTGGTCACTGGCGTGGACGTACATTTGATGATCTCCCCGCCCTGCCTCACAGCCGGCAACACCGCGATAGCCGTTCAATTCTGCATCAGAACCACGTTGCGGACCACGAGCTGCAGATCATTGTTGGCCAATTGTCGACGTGTTCGCTTCTGTGTCTCAGCATTTGCCATGAGCTGTTCCCGAACTATTTCCCGCCGCAGCGCTCAGTATGCCACCCAGTACATCCGGTCTCATGCAAGATGCCGGCCAATGCTTGTAGTCTATCTTCATTGCACCTTTGTTCGCGTGAGATCGTCGGAGAGCTGGTCCACTATGACAAGGCTTGTGAAAGACAGAGACCAAGACCTTCAGGAGTGGTGTTGTTGCGGATGGTCGCTTCTGAGATGCGGCCGTGCTGGCTTGACAAAATTATGTTGACCGTGCAGCAGCTGATCCGTAGTTTTCAATCAGCTCTGTGGTATAGATTCCAACCTGCCGACCGCTCTTGCCTTGGCCATTCCTGATCGTTTGCCTTCAGCTCGTGGAAGGTGTATCGTTCGAGTCTGCAGTTCTGGACAACCATGGATACCGTCCTCCACAGGCGTATATGCGGGGCAGTGAATATGCAACTCATTTGTGTACCTCTCTTTTGGTCCACCATGTTGCAGCTAGAATGCCCTGCGTTTGGTGTTGTCCTTGCGTCTATTCGAAATCTAGAGTCACCTATTGCTGTTGTTTCCGTCGTGAGGATCGCTATCGATGAGGCATGCCAATTTCTGGAAGAGGTATCTAGAGGAGCTAATCAGTACCGGACACACGATGCTCATACGCATGCAGGCAGACTCGTGTCTGCGACCAAAGAGGTATCTGCCTGTCTTAGAGCGGTCATTGGATTCAAGACAGTGTAAGAGAACGTGCTAGGGAAGAATGGCTGTGACAAAAACTCGAATTGTAAAATGGCTATCGGTTTTCAGTCCCCGAGCAGCATCATCTGCACAGTGTAAGACAGACGTTCGAGCAGGAAATCGACGAATTCAGAGGCTGTGGATTTGCCTGATGGAGTTTTTGCCACAAGCATTGTCCTTCTCGTTCATCCTTGACATGACGCTGGCGTCGTTGCGTTGGGGTTATTTTCTTGGTTCCGTGAGGTCTTCGTCTGGATTGCATACATCTTGCACAATGCACGTCGGGGCAGTCGCAGCGAAGGAAGATCTTGTCATGCTGAAAGCGCAGGTTACCGGCTCGTTGTTCCACTGAGGGGTGAGGATACTTTGAGACCACTGCTTGATGTCAGTGAGGTACTAAGCAGGCGGATTGAATGGCAGCTGAAAGTTCGAAGCGTTCTGGGTAGTCTTGCTTAGCTGTAATGCGTATACTGTACGGCGCACCTTGCCTTGTGCAGTGATCTGCAAGCACATTTCGTCAGCCCCTGATAAGAGTTTGTGATGGAGTTGAGTTCAACAGCGTTTCTTTTAGCCGCAAACACTGCTGCGACGACAGCTATTGCCATGTTCGGTCTTCATAGATCATGCGTCTTCTTTCTTACAACGCGCAAGCTGCGCATGACCTATCAGAAAGAATAAATATCCAGCAACCAATACTCATTTCGCAACTTGGAGCACAATCCGTCCAAGGATGTCACCCTTCTCAAGCATCTCATAAACCTTCGGCAGCTCCTCGAAATCTCGAACCTCAATATGCGGTTTCACTGATCCATTTCGTACAAGCTCAACTGCTTCCAGTGTTTCGTCCATCGAGCCAACTAGATTGCCCACCACTTTCAATCCCTTGATGATGATGGTGGCGATTGGCGTCGTGAGGTGAACATCACCTGGTGGAATTCCTATGCAGCACAATGTCCCTCCAATCCTCAGCATATCAACAGCACCCGAAAACGCGCGCGGACTTCCGCTCGTCACTATCGCAGCATGTGCACCACCAGCAGTGATTGTTTTGATCTCTTCGGTAAGATTTGATGATTTTGCGAAGTCGACGAATTTAGCTCCGAGCGATGTGACAAAATCTTCCTTGACCTTGCCAGTATCGATGCCGATGACATTTGCCCCTGCGACTTTACCATATTGTACTACAACAATGTCAGCAGCTTCCGGTCGGCTAGTATCTCACTCACTCGCGAAATGACCCAATCCACCACCCGCGCCTACAACCACAAGCCATTTCCCGTTCGACAAATTTGCATTCTTCACAGCCTATCGAGCGTCAGCCTTGCTTCAGACAATGTGAATCGCCTACTTTGTACGCTGTCACTCCAGCACACAAGGCTGGTCCAGCAGCTTTTGCGTCGACGTCCTGCGGCAGTACTGTCAAGTAATTTCTATCAAGGACGCAGTACTCCTGGAAACTGCCATCCTCATGATGCAAGTGATTGGTGGCTTTTGCACAATGCTGCTCCCGATCTGATGTACAGAACTCGCATTCGTGGCATACTCGAGCAAGGAATCTTATGCCGACGAGGTCACCGATCTTCAAGTCTGAGTGGGGTAGTGAAGAGGTGGTTGGTCCAAAGCTGACGATTCGTCCGACTCCTTCATGACCGCCAACGTGAGGGAGCTTGATGGCAGTTATGTTCTTGCCGTCGGCGCCAGGAGCTGTGCCAGCCGCTGTGTGGAGATCTGATTGACAAACGCCGGTGTACAAAACTTGAGCTAGCACTTCATTCTCGCCTGGGCTGGGTACAGGGTAGTCAGAGACGACCTTGACAGGTCCGCCGAGTTCGGACACCAAGGCAGCTCGTTGGACGGATGGGATGTCGACGCTTGGAGACATGGTGGCGGTGCAGATGCCTTCCGAGAATGAAGTTGTCGAAAAGACGAGTGTGATATCAAGTTAGCAGGAGTCTTTGTCGTCCTTATGATACTTGTACCTCATGGCACTGCACCCCACGAAAATGATCATCAGAAAGACGACAATTACAACAGTGCAACCACACACGCTGAAAGGAGAGGAGAAAGCTGCGCTGCCATTGGGTAGGAAGTAGGTCCGCGCCAAGGACTTGCAGGAACGGGAATCTAGCTACTAGTAGTGCTTTCCCCGCAAACCACTTCGCTCATGACAAAAGACGGCACAACTGTCCGTATGAAGCACACTTACTCGATTAGGCCAAAACAACCATGATGCGGAAGGCGACCTTGGTGCGGACTTTAATTCTGGTCGATTGCTGGATATTCCGCAGGACATAGTAATGGCGATGCAAAAGTGGCGAAGCAGCACATTCCATTTTTAGAGTATAGGGGCCATAAATATTCCTAGTGCCTAGCCTAGAGGACTCGGCCAATTTCACTGTAATTTTTCCTAGAAGTAGTTTAGTGTTAGGGTTACGCTAAGCCTAAAAAGGAAAAACTACAGTGTAATTAGATAGTCCAATTAAATAGTACTTTTAGGGGCTTAATTTAGGGTTATAGCTAGTATTACGCTATATATACGTCTTAGTATCTAACTATTACTTAGTATTATATAGAGAAAAGAATAGGGATATAGTAACTGGTACCTTAGGGTTAAGAGGTTAGGGTTATACCTTACGTCAGCCTAGGGTTATTTTGTGTCTCAATACTTTCCGCCCTCTATTAAAGTATTTAGATAACCCGTATATATGAGTAGTACAAAGAATCAATTAAAGTATAATATAACCCGGCCGACCCGAGTAGGGTTAGGGTTAGGGTTAGGGTTAGGGTTAGGGTTAGGGTTAGGGTTAGGGTTAGGGTTAGGGTTAGGGTTAGGGTTAGGGTTAGGGCTAGGGTTAGGGTTAGGGTTAGGGTTAGGGTTAGGGAGCAAGGACCGGAGTCCAACCAGTAAGATGCAAAAAAATTAACCAGTTACGTATTGCTTGCAGACTACTTCCCGTGGACCGGAAAACACGCCGAAGATGTCATCAACGAATCGAACGTGAAAAATGGCTACTGGGACCGAGCACCACACCCGCCAGAAAGAGAATTGAATACAGCCAAGGCGCCCCTCTACAATGCGTTCAAGCATCGGTCTGGCCTAGAAAGCCTATCAGCCCTCTTCTCGCTTGTACTGGGACAGAAAGCAAAACGTGGCGCTTTGACTTCTGCTTCGACGTTCCGACCTCCCCCACGGGTTACCTTGACCGAAGCCAAACGCCGATCTTGGATAGCTGATTTGGCAGATGGTGATGTTCCTCTACGGCGGCTCAGCAGGACTATTCCGCAAGGCATCAGGGGTACTTCTCTGCTCGACCAGTGTCTTGCCAACAGTGTGCCTGTAAATCGAGCGATCTGGTTCGTGAAGTGTGTGGGCGCAAATGAAATCCGGACGTTGAAGCGAAAAGGTGTCAACCCCAATGTAGCAGCCGGTGCTGAGATCAAGTGGTTGAAAGACTGGACGACGAACATCGAACAGTTTCTGGACAACGCCAGCAATACAGGAACTGAACCAGAAAATGTGCAGAAAGATT